>NW_019154096.1:72685936-72986951 GCF_002288905.1 Enhydra lutris kenyoni
TCCTTTCCTTTCCTTTCCTTTCCTTTCCTTTCCTTTCCTTTCCTTTCCTTTCTCCTCCCTCTCTCTTCTCTTCTCTTTCTTTCTTCTATGTTTTTGCTTTCTTTTGTTCATTTTGTCCCCCTGTATGTTTGTCTGTCTTTTCCTACTAAGGCTACCACCTCTCTTCCATCTCTGTGTGAATCCCCATCCATGATGAGTGGGCCGTGCACTGAAATGCCCACAGTGCCCCAGAAAGGAGACCCTGGTCACCCTAGCAGCATTTTCAGCGTCTCTTCCTGCTTCTCACTGGAGAATAAGTTCTCCTCTGGATGGAAATTCTATGTCTGCTAGAGGAAAGGGGATTTGGTGTCCTGTTGGCTCAGTCCCCGAGTGCAGGGTCGGTCAGCATGGTGGCCAGATGGGCACACACCGCAGTGACCCCAGCCTGGTGGCCCAGCCGGAGTCTCCTCGAGTGGGTGTCAGGATGGGCATGGCGTTTACAGGGTCCCAGACTCGGGGCACTTGGTGCCGAAGCTACTTCCTTGCCACTCGGCTCTCCAGTCTTCTGATCAAGTCACGGAGCAAGGCTCAGTTTGGGCGGACTTGTCTCTAACACCTGGCTGCCAGGTCTTAACACCATCTGGTTGGTTTGTTTTCTTTTTCTTCTTTTCTTTTTTAAAAAGATTTTATTTATTTATTTATTTGAGAGAGAGAGAGAAAGGCAGAGAGACAGAGAGAGCCCAGAAGGAGTGTAAGAGGGAGAAGCAGACTCCCTGCTGAGCAGAGCCCGATGTGGGGCTCAATCCCAGGACCCTGAGATCATGACCTGAGCGGAAGGCAGATGCTTCACCAACTGAGCCACCCAAGTGCTCAGTTGGTTTTGTTTTTCGACAAAGGGAGTAGGCGCCACGTCAGAGCCCTCCTCAAGCACACCCCTCTGGCTAGCAGTTTTCGTTTCCTTTTTATGGCTAACAATGCTTAATAAAGCCACTCTCAAAATGATGAAGATTTTTTAATAATTATGAAAACTTTTATTTTCTAAAAATTTAAAAATATGGAAAAAAAGTATAATGACCCATTACCTCCCCACTGTTATATTTTGATGCCTTTCTTTTTTTAATACCAAAATTGAAATCAAATTCTTTTAATGCTTCTGTTTCCTTTTCCACTAATACAACAGCGTGCCTACTGTTACGTTGTCATAAGTGCTGTGTAAACATAATATTTCAGGCTTATTTTATTTTTTTATTATAAAAATAAAATGTAAGAAGGTAAAAAAGAGTATCAGAAATTAAAATAATACAATTAGCGTCTGTCACTGTTATAATTTTAATGTCCTTTTTTTTACTTTTTCTTATATGTATTTGTAAGACATTCCTGTAATTGAAAAAATTGAATCACAATTTTACAGGAACAAGTTTTCATGGTTGCCTCATATTTTAACCCTATCCTGTTTTTTATACATATGTCTCACATATTCCTTGATTCTTTATTCTTGTGGCATGGGGTTGTTTGATGTTTTGTATTTATATGTTGCTATAAATACTATTTCACTAAACAATGTAGTAAACAAAGGTTTTTTAAAATTTTAGATTATTTGGTTGGGTGAGAGACCCCAAAGGAATAATTGATTGAGAGGGTGAGCATTTTTAAGCTTCTTATATGCATCCCTCAATTATTTTCTAAGAGAGGTGTTTTAATTTATATTCCCACAAACAAAGTATAAACGTGTATCACACCGTCTTCAGCGTGTAGCGCTATTATCCTTGAGATTTTAAGAACTGATCTCATAGGCAGACAGTCCTATTTTCAGTCTTTCAACTTGCATTTTTAAACCCCTGCTGGGACTGACCCTTCTTGCTCATGTTTGTACAGTTCCTGCTTTCTCGTTTCTGCTGCTGCTGGGGGTTCTCTCTGGGCTACTCAGGTCAGGAGGCTGGGGTTTGGCCCAGTGATCTGGTAGGGGAGTGAAGTCTTAGGAGGTTACCGTAAGTACATGGAATTACCTTAGGTTTCTTCATGTTTCATGTCTCCAGTAGGTGGCCATGACCTTAGCCTGTTCACCCAGTTTTAAAAACCCGAATGTTCAGGCCATTCTTCTTTGGAACCCTGAGACAGACAGGAGAAGTGAGAACAGGTAGTGATGAGCGAAAGAGACTGGCAGCCTGATGAAGATTTATTAAAACTAAACCACCCACCCCCCACCACAATAGAAAAAAAAAATTAGTATCCTGGGATACATGAGGGTTGGTAAGGGTTCACCCCAAGCCCCAGCATATTCTAAGCTGACAGAGCTGGATTGGAAGGTGTATAGACAGACCTGCATTAGGACCCTGCCCCTGCCCCCATTAAGCTGTGTACACCTGGACAGATTTTTTTTTTTTTTTAAAGATTTTATTTATTTATTTGTCAGAGAGAGAGAGGGAGAGAGAGCAAGCACAGGCAGACAGAATGGCAGGCAGAGGCAGAGGGAGAAGCAGGCTCCCCGATGAGCAAGGAGCCCGATGCGGGACTCGATTCCAGGACGCCGGGATCATGACCTGAGCTGAAGGCAGGTGCTCAACCAACTGAGCCACCCAGGCGTCTTGTTTACCTTGAACCCAGGTTCAGCGTCTGCAGAATCGGCCTATGATCCTTTCCTTTCGGGACTTTGGGTGATTACATCAAACACTACTGATTCAGTGAAGAAAACCAAGGCTGGCACATGTAGGCGTTCAGTGGACAGGAGCTTTTAGAAAAACTCCAGACATGGGATTTTGTGGTCTTAGCAATGGAGAACTAGAGGAATGACAAGTTTGAAACTCGGTCCTGAATTACCAATATAAATAAATAAATAAATAAATGGGGGGTATCAATTATACTTTCAGTAGTTGGGGTGTCCGTATTTTTATTATATTTCAACGCTTGAACAAATGGGTGAGACAATGATATTAAGATTTTATATTCTTAGAAGCTTTCAGTCTTCCCATCATTGACGACAGTATGCATTCCAGTATTTGCTCCGAATCTGCTGGAATTTTTAGGAGAGGATTTATCACAACTGAGAATAACAGCATTTGGTTTCTTGAAAAAATCACGAATAATTTATTTTTTCCAAGATTTTGTCTTTTTGAGCATTCAGCCGATCAAAGTTGTGGCATTAGATCGCTTTTATTACTGGTTGGGTTTCATGAAGTGACAGGACGGTATTTCCCGTTTGCTAAGCACTACCACCGTCCCCACCCCGCCAACCCAGCCCTGCCTTTCTGGGAACTTGCTGAAGTCAGGATGACAGTGGTAATTTGGTAATGCCTCTCAAGGTCAGAGCACGATGCATGTGCCTCGGAGTATTCAGACGATGAACTCGGGGAAGGCCATCCCGACATTGTTAAGATCTGGATGTATGGCAGGTGCGCCAACCACGCCCACCAGAGAGCCCCTTCCTCCCTCCGTAGGGTCTCCTTCTTCCCCATTCAGAATGAAAACAGACAGAGAGTGAAGGCCAACACGGCTATATACGAGAGGCTGGAAAGGAGGGGGTGGGCTCCAGGGACAGGAGAGGTGGGGGACAAGAAAAATCTCCTGGAGGAGGGGGTTTGGTCTCTCGTGACTGTGTGCTTGTGTCGTAAGGACGTGGGATAATAGCTGCGTCCCCTGAAAGGCCGCGAGCAGAAGGAAACTGGGCAGCTGTGTCAACCTCACACCTGCTGGGGTGCCGTGTGGGCGGGAGAGCTGGCTGGGTGCCGTGTGGGCGGGAGAGCTGGCTGGGTGCTGTGTGGGCGGGAGAGCTGGCTGGGCCTGAAGGCACAGTCAGCTCCGCACCACCAGAAGGGAGTGGCAGTGGGGTTAGGGCGGGCTGGATTCCCTGAATTCATTCAGCTGGTGTTTTCTGGGTGCCTGCTTATGCCAAGCCCTGTGCTGCAGGCCGGGGGTGTAGGAGGGAGGACCTGGGATGGGGCACAGACGGAGACAGGAATCCGGCAGCATGAGGTGGAGGCTGCCAGGGGAAGCCCACAGAGAGGAGGGCATCGGCGGCAGGGGTCGGGGGTCAGGGAGCTATGCAGAAGGCAAGATCAGCTCAGTGCGTCTCTAAGGACGCCCTGGCATTTCTCAAGCAGATGGGAGCACGGGAGGCACTTCCTGCTTTTATTTTGCAGAGCCTCACGGATGAGAACTAGAGCTCAGATGGGGCTGGGTTGGAATCTGGGGGGCTCTGTGGCTAATGGTGTGGCCTTGGGCAATGACAACCCTCTGAACCTGTTTCCTCACCTGTAAATTGGGGGAATTGTTGTCAAAGACTGTGTGGAAATTGAACGCATGCATGGCCTCCAGTAATAATTGTACTGGTTTTATATAATATAATAAATATATGATCAATGAAACAGTGTGGCTCTGCCTCAGCCACAGGCCAGGCAAGCCGTTTCGGTTCTTTGGATCTAATCCCCCTTGTAAAATGGGCGCATCGGGTCACACGGCCCCAGACTTCCTTCAGCTCGAACATCCTATGATGTATTGCTTTGCGTTACTCATTATCTTCTGTAGAATCTTCCTCCTCTACATGCTCTTTAGGCTTTACTGTGCCTGGAACAGGGACTTCCTCATAGTCGGAGCTCAAGAAGTATGAGCGGAGTGATGATCTCATCACAAACTTGCTGTTTGCTTGAATCCCACATGATCACAAACACAGTTCTTAAGACATGGGGGCGACTTGAGCTCTTCCAACAGAATGAATGTGTTCTTTACGTGGCTGAAAAGGGTGTGGGGCTTTGAACTTGAAGAGTCTGATGGATATCTGTATTCTCAGGCAGATGCAGGCCAAATGCTTGTTTCTGGCACCCAGGGGTGCAGGTCAGTAGAAAAAACAGAAATGGTACTTTCCTGGAGGTGGCAGCTGTTCTGGGTGAGGGCCCATAATGGGGACTTTGGGTAGTCGCTGGGGCCCCCTCGCCCTGCACCGTGCAGGGTGGCGGCTCTGCTCCTTGGCTTTTGCTCCAAGTCACTTACCTGTCTTTTTAGTTCAATGTGTGTATTTCAGGTGCTCGAAAACTATCCCATGGTTCATGGGCATTACCAGTCCAAATTTCTGTGTTCTGGGCCCTTTCCTTTTTCCTTTATCCTTTATCCTTTTTCCTTTTTTCTTTCGTCTCCTCCCTTCTCCTCTCCTCTCCTCTCCTCTTCCCTTTCCTTTTATTTTTTTAATTTTAATTCCAGTACAGTTCACATCCAGTGTCGTATTAGTTTCCGGAGTACAGTACAGTGATTCAGCATTTCCATACATCACCTGGTGCTCGTCAAGATAAGTGTCCTCTTAATCCCCATCCCCTATTTAACTCCCATGTCCCCTGCCCCCACCCCACTCTGGTCACCCTCAGGTGGTTCTCTGAAGAGTAAAGAGCTTGTTTCTTGGTTTATCTCTTTTTTTCTTGGCTCGTTTTATTCCTTAAATGCCACGAATGAGTGAAATCCGCACACCTTGCAGACCTGGCTTCCAGAGACACAGAGCGCTGGGGGGCCCTCTCTGTGAATGATCTCCATCCCCAACCTGACTCCCACTTGTAGGCGGATGGAAGACACATTCTACTAATGAGTCTTTTTGGACTTTATTAAAACGGATACCACTTCCCGTTTAATAGGAACAGAAAGCGGCCCTAAATTTGAATCCGTTCTCATGAGGAAGATAGTATCAGGCTTGGAAATGAAACAAACATGTATTTTTTTTCTTGTTACAGTGTTCCCATTTTGATCTGGAAGCCTTCTTTGCGGTCCTAGTTTTCCTTCCCTCCTCTTTGCCACTGCATTTACCACAATGTGGTTTTTCTCCCTTGAAAAAAGGGTCATTGCCCCCATCATCTCATGCCGTCCCTGGGGCTCCGGGCATCCTTTGAGTCCCTAAAGAGGTTGAGTTGAACATCTCTGCAGTGGGTAAGGAAATCCTCGGCCATTCACAGGATGCGGTTTTGCATTAACCGGCTCCTGACTAATCCCCCGGAGAAGCAAGAATAGGGGGCATTTCTCCCCGCTGGCGGCCACGGCAGGGACAGTCACAGCACCACGCTCCCCTGGATTTCGGGTTATGGGACACCAAGTCCGCGGGCTTTAATAGGAGGAGGAGGGAGGAAACCCACCAAAATCCCTAAAACCTTTCCAACATCGGTAATGTCCCATTTCTGCCGACCCGAATCTCACGCCAGTGATTTGCTCAACAGCTGGGTGATGACATGCTTTTTGGGTACGATATATACACTAGGCCATTAGTCTGCAAGCAGCAGTTGTCAGCTTTGTTCCCATTTAGAGTAATTTTCTCACTAATATGGCATATTCTTCAGGGATAAAATGCATTTTCCAGCCAGATATTCCCCCTAATAGTGAAGTTGGTGTAATGACCGGGTTTCAGCCGAGGGAACATAAGCCTGCGATCGCCGCTGGTTGTGTGCTGAAGCTCCCAGAGCCGAAAAGGCTGATTTTAAAACACATTCACACGAACAGGCAAAAACCTCTGCTTTCCAGATTAATGAAACTCATTTGCGGGGGAAACTTAGGCATGAATTTAAGAGCTTAAGTAAGGTACTTAGAACCTGTCGGTGCAAAGCACACATACGTATATGTTTTTGAACTGTAATGACGGCTGGTGGGGTTTTAATAGGGGCAGTGGTAACTGGGGACCCACAGAAAGGCAGGTGTCTGTAGGCTGGCCCTCCCTGGAATGACAACCTGCAATTTCTTTCCCCCTCCACACAGAGGCCTGGAATATTCAGATCAATTAAACAATTAATTCCCACCCTGCAGACTTGCATGTCAGGCTGAAGCCTGCGGCCGGTTTCTTTGGTTGAGTTATAACCCCCGGGACAAGCTGCCGGAGTCTCAGGTACACGTGGCAAGCGGAGCTGCTTGTAATTAACTCCACTTTGGCTCCCCCTCCCCCATGAATATTTTAAAGATTTTTAATTAAAATAATTACATGAATTTATGAAAAATACTCGAGCACCTAAAGTATTTCTGCGGGCCCGCCGGTCTCAGTGGTGTTCCTTCCTGGTGTCCCTTGGGTGTGGATTTCCGCCCCATGATCACCCTGGGCCCAGCCGGGGTGGGTTGGGGTGGGGTGGGATGTATTTCCAAAGCCGAGATGTCTCTTCCCTTTTCCCTTTTTGACCTTGGTGTGAGGAGCAGCATGTCTACAACCAGCCTTCTGGGCTTGTCAACACTGATAGCTCTTTTTTTCCTCCATGGTTCTTTTGTTTTCTTTCTTGCTTTTGTTCCTCCTTTCCTTTTTCTCCTCACTCTTTGTTTATTCTCCTGCCATGATACCCTGGAGACAAGAGCCCTTCCTTTCTCCCTTCTTCACCTCCTTTACAGAACTCCTAAGGTCCTATAGTGAGGGAGTGTGGGGGGGTAGAGTCAGTGAACTTTCTCTGCAAAGGGCCAGATGGGAAATATCTCAAGCTTTGCGGGTCCCCTGGCCTCCGTGGCCCCTCAGCTCTGCCGTTTTAGCGCAAAAGCAGACATGGGCCATACATAAATAAGTGAATGTGGCTGTGTCCCAATAAAACTTAATCTGTGGACATGAAAATTTGAATTTCATGTGATTTTTAACATGTCACAAAACATTCTGCTTTTAATTTTTTTTCGTAAGAACGCTTCTCACCAAACCAGCCCTTACAAAACCAACAGCAGACAAGGATTTGGCCCTCGGGGCACGGCTTGCCCGCCTGTGGTGGCTTTTCATCTGGGATCAGACTGCTTGGCTGTTGTGGCTGTTGCAAGGTCGTTGCTGTGTGACTATGGACCAGTGGTTCTCCCTCTCTGTGCCTCAGCCTCTTTGTGTAGAATGTGAGGATGAGAGTGATGGTTCTCGGAGTCTGGCTGTAATGATTCAGTGTGATGATAGGGACAGTAGTGCTCACCAAGGGACATCTCATCTTGGCTCTGGCATTAATTTGCTGTGTGATCTTAAACAGATGACCAGAATTTTCTAGACCTCAGAGCCCTCATTTATTAGAACAAACAAAAACCAAAAACACTGAGGTTCGGACTAGAACATCCAGTGGAGGCTCGGACTAGAGCATCCAGTGGCCAGGTGTGGCCCCAGGGAACCTGATGTCCCTGGGGTGAGTCCTGCATTTATTGGATAGTGGCCCCTGGTGGGCTTTGCTTCTTGGTGTGTTCAGATTCTGCGACTGCGGAGTGAATATGCCCCAACCCAGGACAGTCAGTGGTGACCGGTATCTCTTGGGTGCTCCTTGGAAGAAAGGACTGGGCCCTTTTGTTTTCGTACTGGCCCCAGAGGTGAGCATTTCCAGGTATTCTGATGGCTCTTACTGTCCTCATCAGCCCTGTGTTGTACACCATGAAATCAGCTGGGAGAGGATAAGACCGACCCCAGATCACTCAGGAATTTGAACCAAGGTTGTCCTGACTCCAGAGGCCAAACTCGAGTTATTCTCCTTATGATTGTTGCCATGTCTCTATATCACCTTACTGCTGTTTAGTCTTTTAAAAATAGTTTATTTGTACTTAGCTCCTTCTAAAAAATTTTCATTAGAACCAAACTGATTTTGTAGTAGAGCTATGATGTGCTGTTTATATTTTAGCTAAGAAATATTTTTTTAAAAGCAAATGAGTGTATAATGTGGGCCACTGAAAACCATCTTCAGGATGGCTGGTTGTCTTAAGGGTGTCTGCTCTTCAGAAAACATTGCATCAGGCTCTGTGCTCCCAGCTACATGTGTCCAGAGCCTTGGCCTCTGGCCAGGCCTTTTGACGGCTCAGCCTGTCCTATGGCCTTGGCAGCCATTTCCAACTCCTGTTGGGCGCCATGTCAGGACTAGCCCTTCTCAGAGGCCTTCCTCCCGTCTCCTCCCCAGCTTGCCACAAGGCCGCCTTCTGCAGCTGTCGGTCACACTAGCTCCATGGTCACCAGACTGGACATGCCATCCTCCCTGCCCTCTTGGCCCCCACCCCCATATAGGGATGTTCTTGACTTCCTTTTTTTTTTTTTTTTTTTTTTTTTTTTTAAAATATTCTTGACTTCCGAGTGCCTTGGAAAATGTCCATTTTGATCCCATCTGCTCAACAGCTCAGTGCCATGGCAGGATTTCCATCCTCCCTGAGACCTGCATTCTGATCCCAAATGGGCCTCTTGCCAGCTATGTGGTCTCACTCAGAAAGCCTGATTCCTTTCAAGCCTCAGTCTGCTTACCTGTAAGATGGGGGTATTAGTAATTTTTTCAGGGATATCATGAGGATGTACAAGTGGAAGGTCTTGAATGTGCTAAGTAAGAAGTAGTACCGTGTTTCTGTAAGGAGCAGAGGCTCTGGAGGCTGACCTGCGATCCAGCCCCCTCCCCATCAGTACCACTGCCTCCTGGTAATGTAACGGGGCGAGCTAGAATGTTGGTGATGGTTTGTCAGTGGAATTACAGATTCCCGGTACCACCTCTGTCTGCTTCCTTCCCCACTTGGCATTTCTTTGTCTAATTATGGCTCTCCTTCGGACACATCCAGAAGTAAGAGTCTTCTCCAGGAACCCGGGAGAGGTCTAGGCAACCAAGTTGAGCCTCTGTGGCTGCTGGCCCGCCCCGACCTGTCTGAGAAAGCCGGCGGGCATCCCTTGGCCACCCCACCTGGGCCAGGCCCCAGCCCTGTGCTACCATTGACTTGTACTTGAATCCATCTCCTGTTGATTTTATGAGAACTTCCCCTGAAAATCCCCATGTTCAAAGACGACACTGGGGACCCATGGAGCAGGCTCATCATTTGAATAATCAGCCATTTAGTGACATGTCTAGCCCAGTTTAATGACTGAATCAGTGAAAGTATGACCCCGAGTGCCGGTTAACTTTTAAAATAGCTGTGCCCACTGCGTGACACAGCCAACAGGAAGCCATTAAGGCGCGAGCAATTACCACTTCCATCCATCGGCAAAGTCCCTATTTTATTTTAATCTGCGTAAGTGCATTTTCTGCACGAGGTTAAAATAGAAATCCCTTCTCCTGAACAAGACTGGCTTTCTGGCTGACTTGAGAGCACAATTTACAACTGATTTAATTTGTTCTTCACAAACATTCCTAATGACATTACCCCGGTGCATATACAGACTGCCTCCTCTTATTCCATTAACTCCCAAATCGGGTTTAAAGACCATATTGATGCTAGATGTTATTATGGGTGATTATCAAAACAACAGACAACTCGGCAAAGTGTTTACTAACTGGTTTATATATAATTTCTGTAATAACGACAACAGATGGTAATGCTACAAACACTAAATCACGCTTTTCGCGGCTGAAACAAATTGGCAGCCTGCGGTACAGAAATGGTGTACGTAGCTATATACAGATGCCTCGTTCATCAGCTATGGTGTTCATCTTATTAGGAAAT
The DNA here is from genome assembly GCF_002288905.1 of Enhydra lutris kenyoni. Taxonomy (NCBI): domain Eukaryota; kingdom Metazoa; phylum Chordata; class Mammalia; order Carnivora; family Mustelidae; genus Enhydra; species Enhydra lutris. Next base: position 72,696,272 of record NW_019154096.1, read on the forward strand.
GGGTCTGTTACCGCTATTACAGGTAATCTTTCCATTTACAATTACAAAATGTATATTTTCAATGAAAATGGTTTTCAGCAGCCAAGCTGCCTGAAGGATATTTCCCCTCTAATTACCGGCTCCGCGAATGCGCTCCCCGGCCGAGCCACGCACGGGGGTGTTTGTCCTAGTTAATGGTGGCGGCTGCATCTCACTTGTGCCAAGAGAAGTCTCTTCTCGAAGACTCTCCACCTCTCGCCGGAAAGGGCACCGAGCAGCCCTAGGAGGCGGGTCTGTCAGGGCCTTAGAAGCAGCGTGTGAACAGGGTGAAGGGCAGCAGAACACGGAGGGGTTCTGTCCTGGCGCCCGCAGATGTGGCCTGCGAGGCTCCAGTCTCCTGAGTGTGAGTTTCAGATACGGGAGAGACCACGTCCTCTGTCGGTGCCCCCCTGTGCGTTTTAAAGGTGGGAAGTGGGGGCGCCCAGGGTTGGGGGGGGCTCAGTCGGTTGAGTGGCCAACTCTGGATTATGGCTCAGGTCATGATCTCAGGGTCTTGGGATGAGCCCCGCCTTGGGCTCTGCTCTCCGCACAGAGTCTGCTTGTCCCTCTCCCTCCCCCTCTGTACCCCCCCCCTTTTCAAATAAACGAAAAAAGTAAAAGGAAAAGAGGAAAGATGGAAAGCTGATGTCCAGGAGGCCCAGGGAGAAAGGGACTTAGAGCAGTTCGTGGAGTGTCAGGGCTGCGACACTTATGTGGGCCCGGATAGGGAGCCTAGTGTTTCTTTTGCTCCAGACGAGAGCCCCGTGCTGTGCCAGGCCCCACTGGTGCTCCCCGGCACACGGAACGCTGAGACAGACAGGGTCTGAGTCTCAGTGGCCCTGTCGTGAGCACCGCACGCGCCCCCCTCCCTGAATTTTGCGGCCAGCAGGGAAGAGGAGCACGGCTGTCTCCTGTGACAGGTGGGGAACCCCTGGGACGCCAGGATGAAGTCACTTGCCTGGGATCCTGTGCAGATGCAAGAGTCAGATTTGAATCCAGAGTCTGGGCTGAATCACTGATTCAGTTCCCGCCTCTCGGCAGCAGGGCGTGGGTGCCCGTGGGTCTCTTAGGGGAAACCAAGGAAACACTACTGAGGGCAACGAGGGGGCAAAGGGCGGGTGGTGTTGTGGGCATTTCCAACCTCGGAGAGCTCCCAGCCTTAAGTTCCTTGACCTTTCACTTGTCCTGTCAGGGTGTCCGCCGGTTCCCGCACCAGCTGAGAGCGGAGCAGCACCGCCAGCGGAGAAGCGGGCCGAGGGGCTGGAACCAGCCTGGGCTCTGGCCTGCTCGCCCGCCCGCTTTCAGCTCAGCTGTCACCAGCCGTGGCACCCGGGGGACTCCCTCACCTTCACCTTCGGAGGCCTCCTCTGCAGAGGGAGGCTGACCCAGGGCGCATCTTGTCATCTCAGCGCCCGCTGGAGGCGGGGGCCTGAGCATTGGTGCAGGAAGCAAGGAGTTGGGACAGGGCCTGGTGTAGAGCAGGGGCTGGAAGCATGTCGCCTCCGTTCACTGCAGCCACCGCTGCTGCTGGGACGCTCCTCCGTGGGCCCGCTCTTGGCTCTGGATGGCGGTGGGACGCCTGCCTCTGTGCATGGCCGCCAGTGCTGAGCGCCCCCACCCCTGCCCACGGGGCTTCTCTGCCCGTCTGCCCTGTCTGGCGGGGACTGTTTCTTTCCTCTTTGGGACCTTCCTTCGTCTGAGGCCTGGGCCCTGAGGGATAAGGCTACTATGGCCTCAGATCACAGATGTCACGGAGGGGGGAACAGATGAGGAAAGGGAGGCCCAGAGCGGAGGTGGCTGGCACCAGCTGCGCTGTGAGTGCTTCCTGGCTTAGCCCACACCCAGAGCTCTGGAGAGGCCACCAGGCCCCCTGGAGTCGGCTCGGAAGACTGACCCTGGACAGGACCCGGCCACGCTCTGGTGAGAAGCCAATCACGTGCTTCCCAATGACCACTTTGTGAAGGGACAAAGAATCGTTTCCTCCCTGTAATTTTCTGCATGGAGCTCTCCCTACTGTCCCCCCGGCCACTTCCCTCTGACCTCGGAGGCGGCGCCGCACCCCAGCCACATGGCCCCGTCTCTTCCCTGGCACAATGAGCTGCTGTTCTGGGGCTTGTCCCCAAAGAGCGTTGCCTGTCTTCGGTGGTCTGGAAGGAAGCACCTGGTCTGGGTGAATTTTAGGAAGGACCCCGGCTGGGCCTGCGGCCTCACCAGCAAGGCTGTGCAGGCCTCCGCCCAGGCCAGGCATTTGCTGAGGAGAGCCTGAGCTCACAGTGTGGGCCCCCCGGGCCTTCTTTCTTCTACCCTACAATTGCTCCTTGGCCTTGGGAGGGCTGTGTAGCCGGTGGAAGAAGCCCTTGGGAACCAAATTTGAGTTTAAAGCCCAGCTTGTGGCTTATTTGACCAATAACAAATAAACTTTTCCTCTTTGAGCCTCAGTCTTATCTTTAAAGTGGGGATAATAGAACCTCTGTGGAACGACTCAGCACGAAATGGGCTCTCACGAAATGGAAGCTTTTATTAGCCATCTCTGTGACCTCTGTGAGATTTGTGGGATTATTAGACATTTGACATTTCTTTCCAGAATCTACACCAGTGGGAAGGTCAGCTGTGCCTCTAGCATCTCTGTGCCTTCTCTAATGGCTCTAATTTGGGAAACCTTTCCTTGGCCACATCCAAACCAAAATCATAGTCACAGGCTGATTTTAACCCATGAACCTATTCCAAAGGAGGACCCTCTTTGCATTTAACATAATACACTGGTTGGGGCATGTGAAAATAATAGCTGGATTACATGATATGAAAGAAGATATTTGCAGGGCGCCTGGATGGCTCAGCTAGTTGAGCATCTGACTTCAGCTCGGGTCATGATCTTGGGGTCCTGGGATCGAGCCCTGCCTCCGTCTCTCTCTTTTTTTTTTTTTTTTTTTTTTAAGATTTTACTTATTTATTTGACAGATAGAGATCACAAGTAGGCAGAGAGGGAGACAGAGAGAGAGGGGGAAGCAGGCTCCCTGCCGAGCAGAGAGCCTGATGCGGGACTTGATCCCAGGACTCTGGGCTCATGATCTGAGCCAAAGGCAGGGGCTTTAACCCACTGAGCCACCCAGGTGCCCTCTTTTTTTTTTTTTTTTTTTGTAGGGAAAGGGCAATTTTATTTTTATCATGGCATGAATCCATTCCGATTTTAGTCTTCGACCCCAGTCCCTATAGGAGTCTACAAAGTATCTTTCCTGATTCTGGATTCATATATTAAATTAAAACCGATGTGCAAAACTAAACAAACAAAAATCCACCACCAAAATATAGCCTAACCCTCCAAAAAAAGTTTGCTTGTCCCCCTCCCTCTGCCCTTCCCCATGCTCACGCATGTACGCCCGCTGTCTCTTCAACTAAGAAAAATCTTAAAAAAAATACTCGAGTTCTAGTGAATGAAATTTAGTCTTTTATGACAATATTTTCTTTAATGGGAAATTTTATCTGATGAAATATTGAGAGAAGACTGGAATTTGCAAAACAAAAACAGAAAACAGGCCTGATAAAAAGTCCTGCACTACCTTATGGTAGTCAGGGGATCTTGGGCCTCAGTTTCCCCATCTGTAAAACGGGGGCCGAGTGGGGATTGAACTATTCCACACCTAAGGATCTCACAGCTCTGACGTTTCCATGTCTGCAACTGTTGGGAAGTCCAGAAAGCGGAAAGAATTCCAGAAGCTGCACTCAGGGACACCCTCCCCCAGTCCTACCCCGGCTAAGCAAGAACCAAGCTCTCTGCAACTTTTTGGGGCTTCGGGGGACGGCTCAGAACCACCTTTAACAAACAGCACTGCACGAGAGGACTGCCCCTCTCCCCCACTGTCTGCATCACGGCTCTGGCATAATTAACAGACATGTTGCAAAGTGTATCTAGCATATCTAGCAGGTTTAAAAAAAATGCCTCCCAAAGATTATAAAAGACTTTAATTAGAATTTCACAAAGGTAGAGTCTGAGGATTTGCTAATTGCCATTCCTGATTTTTTTTTTTTTCAGGGTTCAGCGCAGCTTCAGAGATAGGAAAGAGCGAACAGTGTTTTAAGGCCACGGGACAATGTGACAACAGTGATAGATATGCTAATTTCTTCATTCACTCCACTTCACTTCTTTTATTCCTTCCAATTAAAGCAAATGCTACTGAAACTGTAATTAAGCCGGGGCTGGGCCCTGATTGCCTGCTGTTTTAATGAAACCCTATTGATTTTTCTTTTCTTTCTAATGGCCACACATGGTGCTCAGTGGTCAAACACGGGCCCTGCTACAGTGCCCCCGGCAGAACTGAATTTTGGCCTGGGAAAACAGAGGCCCGATGGAGAAGCTCCTAGAAGTAGTGGCAGAGGTGGGGTGTAAGGCTCTCCCTTGTGAGGCCACGCTGTGACGAGAACCCCCCACAACTCTGGGGCCATCCAGAAGAAATGAAATGCCTTCGGGAGGAGTTGAGACGTGCTTTTATGCTAGTGCTGGTTCCAGAAGGAGCGGCGTGGTGTTCAACTCTGGTGGCTTACCTAAGCTGGATGTTAAATTCTGGGCAATTTGGAGCCCTGGAAGTATATGTTCTTGACACGTGTTCACAAATTAGAGAGCCATTTTGGAGACGAAGTATTGGAAGAACATTTTACCTCTCTTTGGCATTAATTTGAGAATGAAGTTTTTTTTGTTTTTTTTTTTTTGAATGAAGTGTCTTTGAAATTCCTCTTGGCCATATACTCCTACCCTGCTGTGAATATGGAGATTTAATGCCAATAAAATGAGGGAGAGGAGTATTGGCAACTGGGCATTTCTATAGTTCGACAGATATTTAAAGGTGCAAATTAATATTCTGATCTGAAAGTAGGGTCTTGGGTATTGTGGGTGGTTTTCTGTATCAAGCGACAGGGTTTCCCATGTGGACAGGAAGGAAGCATGAACTTGTGGTTCCTACAGAACCCTAAGGGCGGGGCGGAGTGTGCAGAGTCCTTGTTCAGGCCCTTATCAGAGCCTTGGGGCTGCCATTCCCAGTTGGGGAGGAGGAGGGACGGGGAGTCGGGGCGCCCATCCCGACAGACCGTGTCTTCGGTTCCTCATTCTTCTCGTGCTCCTTCTCCGCCCCTCCCCACCAAATTCTCATGAGTCTCTGAACTACTTCCCACACCGGGGTGATTGGATGACGTTCTTGGAGTCTGAGTGGACACATTCTTGCCGTTATCATAAAAACCTGCTGGAGAAGGGTGCCTGGGGGGCTCCGTTGGTTGAGCGTCTGACCCTTGATTTCGGCTCAGGTCATGATCTCAGGGTCATGAGATCAAGCCCCTCATCCAGCTCTGTGCTCAGCGGGGCACCTGCTTGAGAGTCTCTCTCTCCCTCTGCTGCCCTCACCCCCTTAAAAACAAAACAAAACAAAAACAACCAACACATGCTGGGTGGCAAGACTTACACTCCCACCCTGGCCAAAACACTAAGGGGCAGCATTGTCCTTATCAGCTCGCATCATTCTGATTCATCCGCTGCCTCCCTTATTGTACTTCCTTGGATAAAAGAGGACACAGGCCAGAGGGGATCCAGGCAATTACCAAAGTTATGTAGCTTGAGTCCGGAAACGTGGGTCCAAAGCATATTGCTCTCCAGGGAGGAGGAACAAGGATGACCCATGTCAGGATAATGTTGGTGATCAACCCTGGGACACTGGTGACTTGTCCCTTTTAAGGTAGCCCATCTCTCCTCTCCCTAATAAGGTGTCAACTGCCTGAGTGTAGGGTGGGGGGCAGGGTTTGTCCCCTTCAGCATGGCTGACCTTTTGGGTCAGATTGTCCTTTGTGGTGGTGGTAGGGATCAGGGTTGTGCCGCGATACACCCACTGTAGGATGTTTAGCGAGACCCCTGGCCTCAACCCACTGCATGCCCGTGGAACCTCCCCAGCTGTGACAGCCCAGCATGTCCCCAGACACTGCAGATATCCTCTGTGGGAGAAAATGGCTCTTGCTTGAAAATCACCAGTCTGGGCATTTATGTTTTGTTGGCTTGAAACATAGTACCCACTTAAAATAGACACACCAGATGCTTTGTTTTGGTCTAATGGCTTATGCCATCGTGTAACACCATTTCTGGTTTTGAATAAAAATGAAAGCTCAAAATTCATATTGAAAGACTAGACAAGAAGATTGTGTCAATTATTATTTTTTTTTTTGAAGACCCTAGAACCTTCTCCAAGGGAATTTTCAAGAAAGAGCATGGGTCAGAAGACCTCCAGGGGGTCTCAGTCTGCTCCTTGCTGGCTGGTATGTGGGCAAGTCCCAAGTCCCCTGAGCCATGAGTTTTTGTCATTAATGTGAGGAGGATGTTGCAGTGGCTCATCTCCGAGGGTCCTGGTGTGGGACTGACATTCTTCATCATTGAACAGAAGCGTAACGAGTACAAGTGTGGAATCAGGGAATTTCCGGTTATGGGCAGAATTCACGCCGTCCGATCCAGGTAAGGAGAGAGGGAGAGAATAAGGAAGAGAACTGATGGGAGAAGCTGGCACCCAAAATTCACGAGAAATCGTGACTGTTTGCTCAGTAACCTGGCTTCACATCATCCACCGGTTTCCAAGCAGATTCCTGGATGCCCGTGTCTTTGTCTAAGGAAAGTCGTACAGAGATTGGATTTCTTTTACAGAGATTTGCTTTACCTTTATGTCAGGATGGTTGAAAAAAAAAGAAGTTGTTGCCTTGTGGCCCAGGACTGCTTGCGTCCCTACTGACACCACTCCGGGGCTGGAGAGAAGTCTGTTCTGAGATGTTGTGGGATTCTAGAAGCAAGGAAGCAGATGGCTGCCAGAGCTAACTTCCCCAGATAAAAGAGAAAATTTAGAATTGTTTCAAGAGCAAAGGCAAGTTCTCCTAAAGCCGCTGTTCTTCCCAGGGCCGACCCACCCAAAGCAGATCACTGATGGCGGCTTCTCCACTGTGGAGCAGTGGAAGAGAAGGGCATCTATTCTGGAAGGAGCCGGCTTCCCGCATGGGCAGCAAAAAACCCCTCCCTCCCCCCTTGCTTTGCCTTCATTTTATCTTTGAGGACTCACATCTGTAGGAACAAGCCGTTTTTGAAACCCTGCAGAACCAATGACCTTCATTTTACAGATAAAGAGGAAAGCCAGATTTTTAATTGGTTTTTAAAAAATTACATGTACTTTTGACAGAGATGAAAGACCCTTTTCTTGGTGTTACCTCTGACATCTCGCTTGTTAGGACCGGAGAGAAAGAAAAACGGACCCCAGGACCGGAGCTGCGGGGACCCTGGAAAAAGGGGACACTATCACGCCACCGCCGAGTTCTGTCAACTGTCAAGTTAATTAGAATGAAATTAAAAACACATTTGCCAAGATGTTCCGCAGCCAAACCAGTTAAATAGAGATTTTAACAAAATTGAAAGCATATTATGCCGAGATCTGTGGATCCTGGCCCGGTGAGTGAGTGCCGAAAGTGTGATAAAATAACAAAATTGCTGCCTAATAATCTATAGAATAATATTGTCAACTAATGGCTTCTAATAAAATAAAAGCTGTTATTAGGGTAAAACATTATAACAAAATCCAACTTTATTTGCAGTGCCTCCCCCTTAATGGTTTTGAGCATTTTGAAAGGTAATTTAAACAAGTACATTGTATCCTTATTGAAACTGCTTCATCTCTCTGGCTGCTGAAAATGGCTTTAACCATCTCTCTGAACAAAAGCACCCCTAATAAGACAACAAAAAGCCCCAAGCAATGGCCCAGCAGCATCGCTCTCTGGCGAGGAGGAGTGGAGCCTTAGCAGCAGCTTTCTCCTTGCATGTAATTAGATGAATTAAAAGGACAAAGTGGTTAATGTAACTGTTGTCCGGGAGGGGGCCTAGCCTTTTCCATCCCGTCCATTTCAGACAAGAGCCCGTGGCTTTCGCTCCAGCAATGCCGAGAAGAATGTTGGCGGTAGGGAAATTAACAAGCTTAATCTACGAGGAATCTGCTCCGAGTCACGGATGAAATGTATCTCGAGCGACGAAAGGCTACTCATTCCTGCTTCCCTTTTATATGCCTAATAAAACTTACAATAAATTAACTGCATTTTAGTTTGCAGCCAGGCTCTGTTAATCAGGGACGAGGCGCCAGGTAGTCAAGTCACAAGGAGCCTTCAACTGGTGCATTTCAGCTATGCGGCCGGGCGGGGGGGCAGCTCCTCTAATGAGCCTTCCTCCCGGGGTTGATGTTTCGAGGACTGGGTCATCACTGCAGCCTCATGGTTTTTAGTCCCAGGGAGGTGAGGAGGGAGGTCTGCCTTATCCGTCCAGGTCACTCGGCTGAGGGGAGGTGGGACGTGGGAGAAAAATATTTCTAAGACAAATTGATTCTCCGTCTATAGTTCTCCAAAGAGTGGATCCCGTGAAGTTTCCTTGATAACTTTGTGCGTCGTGTGTTGTCCGTGGGCCACTCCGGTTCTTTGCGCTCACGGATGGGGAGTGCTACCATCCCAGAAATATCTTATAATAAAAAGCAAAACGAATTTTCATTTGGGCCTTTGGTTTCGTTCTCTGTGGAGCTGGGAAACCGACCCAGCTGGGTCTAGTGCCTGAGAGGCTGCAGAAACCACGGCGGGCCCCAGAGAGGCTCTCCTCTGTTGTTGTCTGCCATTTTGTACTCTTGGCCTAAGACTGACTCAGAACAGCCACTTGGAGCCTTCCTTGACCTATTGGCGAATTATGACTTTGTTTTATTATAAAAAATAGAAAGGGGAAAATTAAATTCATTAGCTCCAATTACTAAATGATTCATCTGGCTGGTTAATGAAGCCGCACATTATGCTAACAAGATAAAGGCAAAGAATAACATGTGGGGTCAGTGGCTACAGGCAAGCTGTGCTCTGCTCCGTTGGAAACGCTTAGCCGGGGAGTCTGTACCTTGAGATGGATGACATGACCCGGGGCTGCTGACAGGGGAGCCCAAAGCAGAGAGACAGGAAGAAGGGGTGCTCTGTCTGCCTCGCAGGGAGATCTGAGGAAGCTAAGTCAGGGCTGACAACACTCCAGTGGTGGCAGTGGGGGGAACCCTTCTTTCGCTTGCTGGGTTGGGAAGGCCAGTGGATTCTTCACCGGAAGACCCGTGCTGCTGACAGAAATGGTGCCAGCCATCCCAGGGAGGGTTGGGCTCCTCGATCCAAGCCCCTTGAGGCTTTGGAGCTTCAAGGAACCACCAGGTTGGTGATATGGGGTCATTAGGAACAGAGAGACTGTGGATGGCGTCCATGCCCTCTATGTTCTCACCCTTTCCCTGGGCCACAGTTGGGCTTGGGCTCACGGTGGAGGTTAAGGCTGGTTATTTGGAGCCAAACTGTATGGATTTCAATCTTGGCTCCTCCACGTCTCAGCTTTGGGACCTCAGGCAGGCTTTTCCTCATCTGTAAAATGGGCACAACCATAGCACACACCTCGTAGATTTAAGTATTAGCCTTTTTGTTTTGTTTTGTTTTGTTTTTAATGTAGGTGTTGTGAGTACTACCTGAGGTCCTATGACTCTCCTCTCTCCCACCCCCCGCCCTTTGGGCCACGACTGCACCACATGCTTCCCCACACCTTTGTCCCGATCACGTCCTTTGTTCATGTTTCTAGGTGAGGGGGCCTCCGAATATAGATTTGTCCATTCACGTCCCCAAGCGAACACACCCACGGGTAACTGCTGAAGCTGTTGACTCTGGACTTCACTGGCTCCACTTCGCTTCTTGGAATTCTGGTCCCGACTCTCCGATTTTCCCCGGGCGCTCGTCCCTAACTGGCCACCAGGAGCAGGTGGGCCTCCAGCTGCTTTGCAAATGGCCATCAGATGACTCTGTCATTATTCCCACCACTTGAATGGAGTCAATCTGATCCTCAAATAGCAAGAGTAACCCACTCTTAATGGCAGCCTATTTCTATGCTGCACAGCAAAAGGAACCTGGGATTTTGAGTTTGAATCCCAGCCCTCCTGTGCGTTGTGTAATTGCCGCCAAGTCCCTTCACCTCTTGGGGACCGGTGACAATAATGCACCTTGCGGAAGGTGGGAGATGTGAGTAAGGCTCTTCTGAAAGGGCAGAGCGTTAGGTCCGATGTCCCCATGTGCACGTGAGTCCTCTTCCCGGCTGCCTTGGTGGCTGCCTTGGTGGGAAAGGGGAGCATCTCTGCCACCCATCAGGTTCCTGCTTCTGAGGAGCTGGGCCGGGGAACTGGGCTGGCGGGCTTAACTGTACGCTGCCTATCGGCACCGTGACTTTGATGCTTCCTGCACCTGGCGTAGCCAGCCCGTTGCCTGGGCAGAGGAGTGATGCCCAGCGAGCTGTGCCTCGAGGTTCACCTTCCGCCCTTCACCCACGTAGACGTGTCACCGTCCCCTGCCCTCTCTGCGGGTCGGCGCCTGTATTGTCATTGTCTTCGAATTGTCCTTGTCTTGGTCATAACCGTCTCAGCCTTTATCGCCTCCTGGTTCAGATAAAGCGGAAGGCATCTTAACGCTGGGAAGAGTGTGCGTCAGACGCTTCGAGATAATCTGAGGTTTACCCACACTTTCCACCGCTGTCACCCTTGCTTACGACCCGGGCCCCAGGCATCGCAAGACGAGTTTGGTAACACCGCGGAGGCTGGGCGGCTCTCAGCAAGCCTGGGCACTGCTCACAGTGGTGGCCGTCTGGCTTCTGTAGGCATCAAGTGTCTTTTTTCTGCAAGATTGTAATTTGGCAAAATTATGTTCAACCAACGAGCAATGCGAGTGGACTTAGGACCTCTTGTTAAGTGGTCTTTCCCTCAATATGATTTACTAGAAACATGTGCTTAGCGGGCTGGAAGCCTTTGTGTTACAATGTCCCGGAAAGTCCATGGAAAAGGAAAGGAATGTGTGAACCTTAAATTTTTTGAAACGTAAAAATATTAAAAAGAAGTATGAATAATATGTTGCTTTGGAGTTTGGGGTTTTGCTCTGGTTGTGTTTCTATATTTTTTTAACTCCTTGGTAACAGCTGTGTCTAGTGTGGAGGATGGGAAGACGTCAGGGGAGCAGGAAGGCACACGGGGCTGCCACGGAAGCCTCGTGGGTGTTGGCAGAGGACGTGGATGAGAACACCAGGGACAGTGCTTTTGCACATGAAGCTTCGGGTGGATCTCAGTGACAGCTTGGCAGGGCTGTCCACGTTCTGTGCAAAGCTTGGTACTCAGGCCAGACACACGACTTGGGATGTCTACCATAGCACACAAGTCAAGAAGAGCTTCAGGGGCGAAGTGGGCAGTGGGCATGGGGCAGGGAGCCAGGCAAGGGTAAAGCTAGTGGGTGAGTCCCTGAGTGCGGAGGCTAGAGCATGAGTGAGTGAGATGTGTGGCCTCCTTGACTTCTTGTGGTATGTCTGCGACCCTCAGCTTTGGTGTCTGACAAGGCCCTGATGCCAGAAAGGGGAGCCCAGGGACCGTGGGAGACCCTGATTCTGGGAAACAGGAGGATATGCTGCATTACATGTCCTTCTGCTTCATGGTCGGAAAGCGGGTCACCAAACCTGAGAGGGGAGGGGCAGGGGAGACCCCAGGCTCCAGGCTAGAACAGCCTGTTAGCATAAAGCTAAAATCAGGACTGGTGGAGGGAGCCATCTTCAAGTATGAACTTGGTGAACTTAACATTTACAGATTTCAAAAACACAGTAGAAGTGGCTGTTTCTGGTGGGAGGCCCTGGTGATGTGATTCATTGGAGCAGGGTGAGCGAGGAAGGCTCCAGTAGTTCCGTTCCACGGAGAAATGGCTCCTTCCTTGGCTCCCAGTTAGAAAGCTCGAGAAGCCAGAAGGCTGACGGGTGGAGGCAGGAGGGAGGCTCAGAGTGCGTCAGCAGTCCCCTGGGTGCTAGTGCGGCCTCCAGCTGCCTTCGTTTGGACTGATGTCATCCATTTGTAGTTCTGGACATTTAAAAAATATTTGCCGTTCATCTTTAACCTGTGCTAAGAGATCTTTTTAGCAATGTGCTTGTTTGGTTCGGAAACATCCTGTCAGCTACTGAATGATGCATCCAGGGAAGGTTCTGGAAGCAGGCACTGGGTTACAGTGCCTCCCAGTACTTCTCCCACTCACCTTCTGAAGGCCCCATCGGGCATTCAGCTGACCATGCCCCGAAGCTGCCACAGCAGGTCAACTCTGGGCGAGCTGGTCCTCCGATCTCCCTCGGCCTCACAAATGCGCCAGCCAGAAACACAAGCCATGAATATTCCAGAGGGATCTTGGGTACCAGGTGGGCATACTCCCTGTTCTTTAAATGCCACAGGGTGAGGAAGAAGCCGCTACCCTTGGATCTTCTGTTGCCACTGCCTGGACCGCTTCATCAGTTGTCAGCTTATCCAGAGGCCTTTCTGACCCCCCCCCCCACCCCGCTCACAATGGAAGCCCTCCCTGCCCTCCATCTTTCCTTATTCTTCTTCAGGATGCTGTCACCCCCTGGTATCCCCTGTGTTCCTTGGCTCTCTCTCCTCACTGCAGCGCGCGCTCCGTGAGGGCCAGCCTCTTGAGGGCACGCTCACTGGTGTCTTCGTGCTGCCGGTAGGCAGTGTGTGCTCAGAAAGATCTGGCTGCTGGACTCATGAGTGGGCATGAGAGGCCCCAGGTGGGACTGTGTTGAAGTCCCAGCCTCTTCTTTGATGGAAGCCACCTTTGATCGGGACGGTGCTTGCTTGAGATGGGGACTCGGGGCCTGGCATGTTCCCCTCCTCTCCCCACAGGCCTCTCTCTAGCTTGTCTTTGGCTCATCACACACTCTGCCACTTAGAGGGGGCTGCTTTATGAAACGGCAGGAAATGGCAGAGTGCACCCCAAGGAAAGAGAGGTAGTTGGTCGAAATGAAACCAGCCCACCCAGCCTGGTGGGGGCTGAGCCCGTCTCTCAGTTTGTCTCTTGCATTCATTCAGCAAATATCGAGTGTTTGCTGTGGGTGAGACCTGTGTGGGCCCTGGGGCACAGCGAGGAGGGGAAGTGGAATGGTTTCACTCCTATTTGTGGAATGCAGGGAAGCTTGTGCTCCAAAGGGGAGGCAGCCATTGATTAAAATAAAAATCATGTAACTAAATACTTTTGCACCTAATCATGAGGGCAAGGAGGCAGGGTCCCGTGGGAGTGGGTCAGGAACTTGACTTGGCAGGGTGGTGGATGTATCTGGGCAGGCTTCCCTGAGGAGGTGACCTTTGAGATGGGATCTGAAGGAGAAGCAGCCAACGAGGGGTGAGCTGGTGAAGAGGGTCGGGGCCCAGAGGGGAAAGCATTCCAGAGACAAGGAACAGAATGTGGGGTTGTCCTGGGACAGGAAGGGTGATGATACAACTGAGGGATTAAACATAGGACGGCAGTTTCTTCCTACCTTCTTCCGATCCTTGTGAAACATCTGCTTCGCTCCTTCTGGGTCAACATTTCAAAATGACCTTGCCTTTTGCAAATCTTCCTGAGCATGATATTTGTGCCTTCCAGAAGGTACTTGACACCTTCTAGACATTCATGCCTTGCTAGGCCTGTTCTGTCCAGGAGAAGCCCAGTGGGGAGTCCCTGGTAATTAGCGCCCCCCGAACCCCATGTCTACACTGTCGCAGTCCGACCCTCAGTGCCTCTGGAAACCTCTTCAGTGACGTCCCAGCTCCACTTCTTAGGGAAATTTTCAATTAAAGTGTAATTGGGCAGGAGGCGTGGAAAAAAACCAAGTGTCAGCAGTTGACATGGGGACACCCCCTTTTACCGCCCGAGTGCTGGAACACGGGAGTAACTGTCTAGAGCTTCTCGCACAGCAGGCCTCTTTTAAATATGTAAAATAGAACATCCCAACGCTCTGCTAATTATTTAATAATATAGTGAGTTAGGCCTGAGTTGTGAAAATCCTGACCTGGGTAATTACAGTGCATACTGCTCTAATTAATGGCTTTCGAAGATCTGTTTTCTAAAATTACATTCTCTCTGTGACAGTCATGAGCAACGGCACCATTTTGGTGGAGGGATAAGGTGGTTTCCCCTATGACCAAACATTGACCTTGGTAGTGATTTCTAACCGACTCTCATTGGCTGCCTCGCCGGAGGAGCTGTTGCCCCACACACACCAGACTGCGAAGCCAGAGGCAATTTCTAAGTCCTGGGGCATCTTTCTAGCAAGAGGGGAAATAAAGTCATCCTGCCCCGGTCTCACGGGAAAGCCAGGCATTGGAAGCCTTCATTCTGCAACAGGGGTTCAACCCCGCCATGCGGTGAGGCCCGTGTGGGTGCCTCGGCTACGGAGATAGTGAAGCCCAAACAACCTTCCAACTCAGACTCCATTTTTTTTTTTTTAAAGATTTATTTATTTATTTTGAGAGAGAGAGCTCAGGAGGAGGGGCAGAGGGAGAGGGTGAGGGAAAGAATCTCAAGCAGACTCTTGGCAGAGCGGAGAGCCCGACGCGGGGCTCGATCTTATGACCCTGAGATCAGGACCTGAGCTGACATCAAGAGTCAGATGCTTAACTGACTGAGCCCCCCAGGCGCCCCTCCGATGTTATTTCTGAGAGTCACTTAGCAGTTTGTTTACCTCGTGAAGGTATTTTTTTGAGCACCTACTGAAGATGACGTCCTCTTTGAGCGTTCCTGGCCCTGAGAGGCTCCCGGGCGGCAGGGGAGGCCGGCAAGGGGGTAAGCCACGAGCACTACGTGTGAGGGCTGGTCTGGGGTGGTCACACGTTCCATCCCAAGCACCAGCCCCCCCCCCCCGCCCCGCCCGGGGCCATAGAGAGTGGCTCCCAGCCCAGAGTTCTCACATACACAGAAAACTGGGGAAGCCGAACTGAGTTTGGAGAGGACGAGGGGATGGGAACGATTCCAGACATCCCCAATAATTTCTAAATCCCTGACAGCCAGCCCACATTTGGCGATAAGGGATCACATGCTAATAGAAACGTGACGTACAAAAGGTGGGGGCTGAAATGTGTGTTAGTTCAGTCTAGTCAGAAGGCTTATCCCATCCGGCTCCGAAGGACCGGATGTCTTGCTGTGCACCTGTTTTTGTTTTTGTTTTTTAAGATTTTCTTTACTTATTTGACAGAGAGAGATCACAAGTAAGCAGAAAGGCAGACAGAGAGAGAGAGAGGAGGGAGCAGGCTCCCCTCTAAGCAGAGAGCCCGATGCAGAACTCGATCCCAGGACTCTGAAATCATGACCTGAGCCGAAGGCAGAGGCTCAACCCCCTGAGCCACCCAGGCGCCCCCATGCACCTGGTTTTTGAAGGAGTAACTGCTGGGTCCGACCTCACCAGCTTGGGGTATGAATCACTGATTTTTTTTCTTTTTGCATTAAAAGGGGCCTGCCCGTGGACTGGCCACATTCAGCACCAGCCCGGGGTCTCTCCTCCCCGCTGAGTTGGACAAGAATCTGAAGGGGGCTGACCCACTTCTGAGGTGGCACAGGAAGAGCTGGGAGAGATGGGGATTGGAGAAGGGCTCAGTTGAGGGCTGGGAAGGAGGGCTCCATCTTTGCCACAGGCGTCACTGTTGCGATGGGCCCCATGCTGTCTGCTCCCTTGTCGGTGGCCAGGATGGGACCCTTCCTGGCCCAGGCCCTATGTGGGGGGCAGTCTCGGCTCCTGGGCTTCTGACTCCTGACTGACGCTCAGGTTCCCGCAGGCTCACCCTTGCTGTCCCTCTCTCCTCTGACCCCAGCTCCTGGATAATTCTCAAAATCCTTCAAGTCTCAGCCCAAATGCCGCTTCTCCCCCATCAACTTGTGCCCCAGCCCACGTGTGTCACATTACAAACATCGAGACCCCTTGGTGTGCACAGTGGGTCTGCGCAGGGCTGATGGTCCATGCGTGGCCCTGGGCTCCGGCCACACCTGCCTGTGGGTCATAACTCTGCTCTTGGCAAGGTTTCCAGGCCCTTTGGGAGGCAAATGACCTACCAGGCTGTTGTGCACCGAGTCCATTTCCTAGGAATAATGAGAGATTTAAGCGAGAGTAATCTCTTTTCCCCTCATTCACCACGTTAATGGTGGTCCAGACTTTTCCACCTGAATAGTCTCATCTTTTCTCTACAAGCTTGGTACCTCCTCAACCATGGGGCCCAGGCAGCCAGCGGCTGCTTGAAAACCCTTGATCATAGCAGACTGGCACGCAGGAGATAGTGTTTTTGCTTGATGAACCTGATTTTTCACTTTTAAACTAGCTGTTTGGGCATGGTGTGGACAAAACCCCAGGAAAAGCAATAATTGAGTATTGAACCATCTTCTGCACTGACACAAACAACCTTGGTGATTTCCAGGGTCCCGTGCCGTGTCACTGAATGGCTAATTTGATCGTAAATCCTCCTTGTTCCGTGACAGAAACACTCGCCAATGGAAGCGTCCAGAGAAGGACCCATTAGATTAGACTAGCGGCTGCTGATCTGGGTGCCCTAGTTAATCTATACCACAGTCCCACTTCTGCTTTTTACACA
Source organism: Enhydra lutris kenyoni (assembly GCF_002288905.1). NCBI lineage: Eukaryota > Metazoa > Chordata > Mammalia > Carnivora > Mustelidae > Enhydra > Enhydra lutris. Next base: position 72,712,741 of record NW_019154096.1, read on the forward strand.
AGAGTGTACCATCTATGAAAGGAAGCCAACAAATGTCTCTAGCATTTTAAGGACAGGATCCCTTACATAGCCTCATTTGTACAAATTCAAGACTCTTGCCATCTAGTCTGAATAAAGGACATGGTAAGACACCACAAGGGCTTTGTTGCTGGATGTTTCCTATTTGAGAGGGGACACTGTCTATTGCTTGTGTGTGTCCAGCGTCCTCCCTAGTCTTTCGTGGGAATAGTCTTTCTTTCCTTTGGGGACACCTTCTCCACTCCACGCAGGCCTGGTGGGTCTGCAAGGCTCAGTGCACTGTGCCGGCGCCTGGCCATGGGAGGCAAGTGTGTGACCCAGGAGGTCCCCTACTAGTGGCCGTGATGCACCTCCTGACATGTGCAATGAAACCTGTAGTGGACGTGTGACCCAAGCCAGGGGCTCCAGGGTGCTGTCCCAAAGCTGATACAGAGATGATAGAAAAAAGAATCTCTCTCTCTCACTGTTGGGCTGGCTTAGTGGGAGCTGCCGGCAGCCATGCTCCCCCCATCCCCAGTTGGGAAGGCCCATTTGTAGTAGGAGCGAGTGAGGAGGAGAACGAAGGGGGAATGTGAGGCAGGTGGCTGGTTGGCTGATGGATGGGGAGAAGGGAGAATGGAGAGAGGAGGAGTACAAAGAAAGATAAGCAGAAGTAGAGAAGGACCCTCCATTTGCCCCCATCCGCTCACCCCCACACAATTGGGGTGCATATTGATTTCTTAAGATACTGATTCTTTAGCTCATCTTTAATTTGGGGCTACCCCAACCCAGTATTCCTGTCCCTTCATACATTCCTTTTCTTTGCATGGTGGTTAGAGGATGGGTGCTATCACTTGAGAACAAAGGAGTTCTGAGTATCACTAGGAGGGACATCTCCACAAACCAGAAAGTCATTTTAGATGAGCACCATCCTAAGACATCATCAGAAGAGACACATGAGTGTTTCAAAGATTCTAGAGCATCAGCGTTGGAAAGGACCAAAGCTGCCATCCTGTTCAGCATTTCGGGTGTCACCTTACGACGGCACATCTGGTTGCTTTGTGGGACTTATGAAGAGTCCTTGAGAAATCTTTGATGGAAGTGGGAAAAGGTGGATTTAGTAAGTGGTGGAACAAGTTTCTTGACTGCAGGACTTCTCAGAGCCTTTAGAATGCTAAGGAGCAGTGTGAGTCTTCAAGAGGGACATAGAGAACATAGCATTCCCCAAACCTTTAACTGTGAAAGCCTTTTAAGATTCATTAACGTTGCATAACTGAAATGTAGTTCAAGTCGCTACATTAGTGGCTGAGAGTCAGACGTTGAAGGGACATGGCTGCCGTCTGGCCCGGAAGCTGGGATCCTGTTCAGAGCTCTTCCATCACCCTGCATGTTCTCTCCTGCAAATGTGCTGTAGAAAATAGACATCCAGACTTGACAAGGAGGGCCCTGCTGGCAAGGCCCTGGCCTCAGAGCCCAGGTGGTGTGTGTCTATGCCGTGTCTTGGGCAGTGATGGTAAAGCCTCGGCCGGTACCTGCAGACGGCTGGGCCGAGCAGGGGCTGCACTGTAGCATTCCCGTCTAACACGCAGCACAGCAGGCCCCAGGAGAGCTGGGCCTAAGTGACGTATGGTCACTATTATGGCACCCAGTTGGCCAAATGTCTTCAACAGTGATGGACGGTCATCTGGAAGGTCATTACCACAGGCGTTAGAAATGCCCCCTGATTTTAGAAACACTAAATAATTCATATTGGCAGCTGAGAAAAAAAAAATTCGAGGCCAGTCTGTGTTAATTTACCCAAAGTGAATTTTGGCATATTATTGTTGTGGTGGCCATGGTTTGGTGTGGGACAAGTTATGGCAAATGGGGGATGGCCTTGTGTCTGTCCTTCTGCATGCGGGCCCTTGGTGGGTGTCGCCTTATGATGGCACATCACTGCTCAGTGTGGGACTTTCCACACACATGGCACAATGTAGTTTCTCTTTTGTTTTAATTTTTGGATCAGTATTCCTCATATTAATAATCATGTGTGTGTGTGTGTGTGCGCATGTGTATTTGTGTGTGCTCATGTGTGTGCATGTGTGCGTGTGTGTAGTGCACTGGTGCCGTCCACGACAGTTATTTGAATGTCTCTAGGATTTCTAGCCGTAGAAGTCAGGAGGCCATTATAGTGGAGGAAGCCCCAGTTTGGTGGCCCCAATGTCATTGTCTAACTGCTCTTAGGAGTGGGTTGCAATCGGTTGTCTTGGACACCTGCTACATAAAGGACAAAGAAGACAATGGGGAGCACTGGGGTCCACCTGGAAATCCGAAGCCACACTGAGAATACAAGCCACTTCTGGCTGGACACACACATCTTAGATGAAGATGTAGCTTCTTCTGTCAAATGAAGGCGTCAGCAACATGGAAATACCAAGACACTGACTGGGACGACAAGGAAGGAGCTCTCCTCCCTGTGCCTGAGGCTCTGTTGGCCCTTTATATGGAAAGGGCTTGGCCTTTGGAGCCTTCAGCCCTGTCACTTCCCACCAATGCGTTAGTTGGCAAGCCAGCCCGTTTCCTTAAGCCTCAGTTTCTCCTTCCGCGAATGGAGATGGTAAGATCTTCCTTGGAAGCTTGTTGTCAAATGTAAATTCATGCTTCAGGGACAACTTAGATCACCTGACACACAGCGGGGGCCCAATACAGTTTCCTCTCTGTTGGGAGAAGCTGTCACGACTGGTTCTCAGTGTTGGGTGAAGCGAAGTGTGGAGTGTCGGGGTTCGGTGGCAGGGGTCCCACACTCAAGGCTTGCATTGGGCTGGGATCGTGGTTGGTCCTGACTTTAACCTGCAGCTGCGGCACCCGAGGGTCTGCGTGGGTGGGATTTGTTCACCCCATTTCAGCCGGATCCCGTGCGATGTGCCAGGCACCCATGCTGGGCACACGGGGCTTGGGCATGAATCGGATATGTGGTCCTTGGTTGGAGTAGACGGGTCTGGCAAGTAGATGGGTCTGGCAAGACCCTCATCTCCATCCTTCATGCTTGAAAATCTCGTAGAAGACACACCTGGGAGCCACCCACATCCTTCTCCCATGTGGAGAACATCACGTCTTCCTGAAATGAACCCAGTTCCCTGCAGACCCAAAGCCAGAGGCTGGAACACACTCCAGTCCCAGTGCTCGAGACCCCACAAGGCCAGCTGAACAGAACCAAAGGAGGGCGGAGGCGATTGTCTGGATAATTGAGACAAAATGGATTTTTTTCTTCTTTCTTTTCTTTGGGTCCTGAATAGTCCAACTCACCGGGGCTGTTCTCTCCGCCATCAGAGAAAGGACCACCAGGACTCCATCTGAGTATCCCTTTGTTAACCAAGGGGCCCAGCTCATGTGGTTTATTAGGGCATTAAGCAGAGAGGGTGTATCATAGAGGCTGCTGTCCCTCTGCCAGCATTAACTAATTCTAGTAGCTGCTTGATGGGGTAAAGCAATTACGATGCATTTTTCATTCAATCAACTGAATCAATTAATTGCTTTACTCACATAGGAACAACAAAAAACAAATCCCAAAGCTTTCTTGTTAAATAGTAAGCATGCTAGATAGGCTGCTTTTAAATCCAACATTTACATGAAATTATCTTCTTATATAATTAACAGCTACCAGTTAATAAACATGCCTCAGATAAAAGAATAGCCCTATAAATGAACAAAATGAAAAAGCACCGTTTAGCATGCTAAAGGTAATAGGAGCAAAGCAGTCTCTAGCAGGCCCGAGAGCCCCGCTGGAGATGTTTCCGGAAGAGCTGTTCTCAGAGGCCATGTGGACAGCTGAAAATTGAGAGAGAGAGAGAGAGGGAGAGATTGAGAGTGAGAGAGATTGGGAAAGCCTTTCATTTAAAAAATCTCTTGGACGGAAAGTATGGCGCACCTCTTGAGAGATGGTGGCAGGGGTGGAGGGAACGCTGGTGGCGGTGCAGGGGTGTGGCTTTCCTGGAAGAGTGCGTCTTATATTGGCAAATATTTTGTTCCCTCGAATAGGAAAAGGTCTAAATTTCCAGGGTTGCCCACCAAAAAAAGGGGAAATTGAGAGAGATGTAGATGGCAGGGCCCCCACTAAACGGACCTCAGATCTGGTGGGCCAAGTTCACCCTAAGAGTAGTAGCAGTATTTGAAATGAAAAGGTCTGCATCACTCCTTGGGAGCATTTTTTTTTTTTTTTTTTTTTCAAACAAGCACGTGAAGGAGCAAGGCCACTGCAGCTCTGGGTGAGATTTTACCCAAGGGGATTCTGCAAAGTGGGAGGCAAACCATTCCACCTCTGGAATGTAATATTTATACCTCCATCAGGGGAAAGCGCATGACCCTTTTCTCCCATTGTAATGGGAAAAAAGGGATTTATATATTTAAGAAAAAAAAAGTTTTTAAGAAAATCTCTCTCTTAATGAAGAGAGGGAACTCTCTGTAAACACCAGAATGAAATCCAGGATTGGGGGGGATATCCTGTCTGGGCGGTTTGAAGGGGGCGAGTCCTCCGCTGCCCACGGGACCCGGCAGGATATTCTGTACACTCGGCAGGGAAATGGTTTGTGTCAGGTTGCGATGATGTGTGTGATGTTCAAGTGCCAGTTATACCCCAGTCGCTCGTCTAGGTGTAATTCAGGGGCTGTATTCATAATAGCAGGGGGGGACCTTCCTTGCACCTCTGACAGGTGAAACCAATCTGAATCACAGAAGCCCATATTTGGAGGGGCCCGACAGGCTCTGTGGAAGGAGGGAATGCCTTCCGATGTGGGCAATGCTGTCCCAGCTCCGGAGAGGACAAGGACACGGTGACTTCTCAGTGACCCTGCTCTCCAAGTATAGGACCCTGGACCGCAAGACCCAGATGCAGACCTCCTTCACACCACGGCTGGGGAGCACATCACTTGAAGTCAGTAATGTCTCATGTGCGAGTGTCTTCCTCTCCTGAAAACAAACGAAAAGACCACGATGGGGAGCGGAGGTGGTCTCGAATCTGGAATACAGCCGTGCACACCTGAGATGGACGTCGCCTCTCTTTCATAGTGTGATCAAACAAGATAATGGAAGGCGAAGTGCTCAGGGAACCATCTCGGGCCACCACAATGTAACATAATTAGTGTCATCATTTCCTATTTGCAACATAAACCCAATTTGCTTTCCCGGGACCTCCATAGGTGATGTGCCTGAAACAGGTGTGAAAATTGTAGCTTTCCTGGTTCCTCCAGCCCCTTTGTTTGTCCGGAACCAGCTAGAAGCTGGGGGGTGGGGTGGGTGGGGTCGTTCTGCTCATCTTCAAGGCTTTATCTGAAGGTGTGCAGATGTTTCCTCCTGCTTAGCTCTGTCTCTGCACCCTTGGTATCCAGGGGCAGATCATAGCTCTATAATCTGCTCGTGGGAGGGGGGCGGGACGGGGCGGAGATCATAGTAATTTGTACTGGCTGCCTCCTGCGTGTTTGGCACAGGGCTGAGCATTTTACGTCTATTGTCTTGTGGTATCCTTTCAACAGTCCCATGAGGGCAAGTGCTATTTTTACCTCCATTTTACAGATGGGGAAACTGAGGCTTAGAAACATTGAGCAACCTGCCAGGGTCCCACAGCTAGCAAATGGCTGAGCTGGGAGGCAAACCTAGGTCTTTATGATTCCAGAACCCTTCATAATCTTAACCAGTAGGCTAGCCTCCCTGATGGTTTTAAAGAAATAAAACCCAAAGTGATACCTGATATTTGCGTGTTTCATGTCAGAAAAGCCACTGACTGCTCTTACGTTACCGGACTTGTGTAGGACATGGACACGTGGGAAAAGTCAGCTTTGGTCATTGCATTGGAGGAGCAATGGCTGGGGTACAAGGGGCAGGCGTGTAAGGGACAGGTATGTAAGGGACAGGTGTGTAAGGGACAAGAGAGGAGGGACTGGCTCTGGGACAGTGGCTGGCTGAGTGAAGGCGGCACTGGCGAGGTTCATCTAAGTGGTCCCAAAGGGATGAAAGGGGCATTTTGAGGTCCCAGAGCACTGGGGACGGGGTGGACAGCTGCAGGACTGAGCAGGGGGTAGGGGAGAGACTCCCTAACAGGACAGAAAATCACTCATCAAAAGGGAGAAATTGACACCTGGACTATTTTGAGGCCAAGATGTGATCTCAGTTCCCTGCGCCTCTGGAACAAATACCAGAGACGGGGCTGCTTGCTTCCACGGCAATTTGCTTCTCCAGGGTCTGTAAGCGGGGGTCCAAGAGCAAGGTGCCGGCCAGTCTGGCTTCTTCCCAGCTCGCAGACAGCCGCCCTCTTACTGTGTCCTCACACAGCGGGGTTGGGGGGAGGTGAGGCTCTCTCTCTGAGTTTCTTTTTACAAGGGCCTGAACCCCACCCATGAGGGCTCTACCTGATGACCTCCCCAGGGCCCTGCCTCCAGGCATATCACCCCGGGCTTGGGCTTCAACCTGTGAATGGGGGCGGCGGGGGGAGGGGGGGGACAGAAACATTCAGTCCACAGCAGAACTAATATTTCTCAAACACACCCTAAAAACAGTGACCAAGCAAGCCACAGAAAGCAAGGCTTCCCGCGGCCTCTGGCCGGGCTGAAATGTACAAGATGGCAAGTGCCGGGTGCCGATGCGGATGGGAGACATTCTCTGAGGCCACTGCTGCACGTGGCATTGAGCTCCCCACTTGGGAACATGGTGTGACCAGTTTTCGAAGCTGAACGCCGTGTGCCCAGCAAGCCCACCCCGGTCGTGCTCCACGTGGTGCCGTGTGCACACACGAACCAAGGAACATATAGGAGGGTGGGTGTTCAAAGCAGCCTTCTTCGAAATACCCCGGACCAGATGGCACCCACCTGCCCATTTAGCGCAGAGTAGGTGAATGTGTCGTGATGTTCCTCCGCAGCGGAGCCTTGTACACGGTGGAAACGCATAACCTGTCACAGCAGGTAACATTGTATATGCGTTGGAAACAGACTGAAAAGACAGCTGAGGGTACAATCTTGTTTATGTAAAAGGACAAGAATGGTCAGAACTGGTCTGTGCTGTTAGAAGTCAAGAGAGGGGACATCTCTGTCCGTGAAAATATTGAACACTTGTAATGTGCTCCTTTTGAACATACCTTATATTTCAGGATAAACTAAAAGAAAACTGGACCACTAAGACAGTGGCTGTGTGCCAGTGTAGTGTTGAATGGTGCTCCCCCACACCCCAAGACATGGCCGTGTCCTCATCCTTGGAACCTGTGAACGTGACCTTCGTTGGAAGAAGGGTCTTTGTAGACATAATTAAGTTAAGGATCTCAAGATGCTATTATTCTGGATTATCTGTATGGGCCTCAAATGCAGAGGCGCGTGTCGCTGGAAGAGATAGGGCGAAGAGGAGAGGGGGTATGGAGACAGCTGAGAACAGAGCGAAGCTGCCAGGGGCCAAGGAGCACCTGGAACCACAAGGACCGGAAGAAACAAGGAAGGATCCTCCCCTCGAACCTTCAGAGGACGCCCGGCTCCGCTGACACCTCGAGTTTGGACTCCCTCCTTCCAGAACTGTGAGAGAAGGAATTTGTGTTGCACACCATCCAATTTGTAGTAATTTGTTAGCGCAGGCCTGGAAAACTAATAGAGCCACATAAACCCAGCTCTCAGCTGGGGTGAGGCTCGAGGAGATTTTTTAGGCAGGTAGGGACATGTTTAGAATGGTGATTTCAAAAGATCCTCTGGGATTCTTGTGGAAAACAGATAGGGGGCGAGGGGACAGGAGGCAGGAGACAAATTTGTTGTGTCCTGTTGAAAAAACACAACTCATACATGCATCAGTTCCTCAAATAAAATTCCATGTTCTTGTCTGACCAAAATTTGGGAGATGGAAGGAAAGAAAGCAGCCAGCCCTCTCCCTTCCTTTCCCCAGTACTTGGCGCAGGGTTTGTGGTGGAGTGAAGGCTTGAGTGGCGTGTGATCTACGGAGAGTAAGAGCACAGATCTTTGTATGCTCTGATGGATTTTGATGAATGTGTACAGTCCTGTAACGAGCCCCTTACTGAACATTTCCATCACCCACTTCCTGTCCTACTCAACCACTGACCTGATTTCTACTAGCATGGATTAGTTTCGTCTCCTCTCCAATGAATGTCATAGAAACAAAGTCACATATCTTGTCCTCTTTTGTGTCTAAGTTCTTTCACTCAGCATTTTTTGAGGTTTATTCATGTTTTTGCTTGGCACTTTGGGCATCTCTGTCATGAAATAGTATTCCGTCATATGGATATACTACAGTTTATCAGTTCTCTTGTCGATCGATGTTTTGGTTATTTCCAGTTTTTGTTACTACGAACAAAGTAGCTACAAACATTCTTGCACAAGTCTTTGTGTGGATGTGTGCTTAACACAAGTGTGTGATTAACTGTAAAAGATACTGCCTATTGGTTTTCTAAAGTGATTTTGTTGCTTTGGAATTTTTACACCACACCAACAGCAAATGAATGTTCCTATTGCTTTACGTCCTTGTCAAGACTTGATACTATCGGTTTTTCATTTTAGTCAATCTAGTGGTTAAAAGTGGTTTTAATTTTAATGTTGCTGACAACTGATGATGTTGCACTTGTTTTCGTGTGCTTGTTGACCATTCATGTATCTTTTGCAAAGTGCCTGTTCACGGTTTTTGCCCATTTTATTTATTGGTTGGTTTGTCTTATTACTGAGTTGTAAGAATTCTTTATGTATTCTGGATAGAAGATCTTTGTCAGATATATCCATTAAAATATTTTATCTCAACCTATGGGCTATCTTTTCATTTTTAAAATGGTTATTTTTAGGGGCTCGGGGGTGGCTCAGTTGGTGGACAATGGAATCCTCGATCTTGGGATTGTAAGTTTGAGCCCCAAGTTAGGTAGTGGTTACTTAAAAATAAAATCTTTTAAAAAAAAGTTATTTGACCAAAAAAAAGGTTTTTTTTGAAGAGCAGAAGTTTTTAGTTTTGATGAAGTCCAATTTATGACTTTATTCTTTAAGGTTAATCCTTTTTGTGTCCTAATAAATAGTTGCCTACCTTGAGATCACAAAGATTTTTCTCCTGTGTTTCCTTGTGGGAATTATTTTAGTTTCAGCTTTTATGTTTAGGTCTGTGATTCTTTTCAGATTAATTTTGCCTGTGGTTGGTGGGGTAGGTCTAAGTTCATCCATATTTTTTTTTAAAGAATTTTATTTGTTCATTTGACAGAGAGAGATCACAAGTAGGCAGAGAGGCAGGCAGAGAGAGAGAGAGAGGAGGAAGCAGGCTCCCTGCCTAGCAGAGAGCCCGATGCGGGACTCGATCCCAAGACCCTGAGATCATGACCTGAGCCGAAGACAGAGGCTTAACCCACTGAGCCACCCAGGCGCCCCCATCCATATTTTTTCAACTGAATGAAAAGGCCCAGGCATCCAGGTGAAGAGGGCAAGTGAAAGGACATTGGTTTCCAACCATAAACTAACTAAATTGACATTTATCTTGGGAACTTACTGGGTGCCCGTCATGATCTTAGGCTCTAGCGTTACATAATGGTTGCTAACTACACATGTCTCCTGCCTGTATGGAATTTGTTATTTAGGAAATAAATAGGTAGGAAAGAATCATGAAACTTAGACATTACTTAAAATGACAACTGTATCAGGACCTGGGAAATAGAAGCCCTCGTGTCACATATATTTGGAGAAGGCTTACTGTGAAAGCACAAAGACATCAAGATTCATAGCAACACTAGGGGGCAACTTGGGCCAAAGCGGTGGTGGGGGGCAGGTACACTGAAGAAGGAGGGTGTGTCGTGTCTGACTGCAACACCACACACTGGGTTCTGGGAGGCAGTGCTAAGAGTCTTTTTTCATTCTGAGAATATTGGGAGGACATGGAAGTTTTGGAAGGGGTGTGTGCATGTCACATACCTCTGCTCGCATCTCGTCCCCGTTTCTCCTGCTGCATAGGGGAGCACAGAGCGAGGTGCAGAGCCCGTGGCTCTGCAAGGTCATATGCAAAGCTCATGGTGACAGTGGCGTGGTTGTTGGGAGATCTCACACTTCCCTGTGGGTTACCCTGGCCTGGGGATGGGCCTTGGATGTGATTGCAGTGACCGCACTAAGGTGGGACTCCTGGACCCCCATGTGGAACAAGGTGACGAGATGCTGGGCCCAGCTTGACTGTTTGCAGTGCTGTTTCCCATCTATGGCCTCATTTCACTGCACGGCGATCCGGGAGGAGTTATGGCTACTTATATCTCTCATAATTCCCTACTTTACGGACGAGGAATCTGAGGGTCAGAGAAGGTGGGGGCCTTGCTCCTGATTGCTCAGCCAGGCGAGAGTAAACCTTGGCCTTCCTGCTCCGAAGTCCCCCCTCCTTTCCCATCATAACTCCGAACCAGGAATCAAGTCCAAGTTAGAGGTGTTCTCCTAGGCTCATACTGTAGGGCCATTTCCAAGTTGATGGTGGATCTAGGGACTGGGGGTGTGAACCCTCCTTCATTCAGCTGTTGAGGTGACTGGGTAAGGTGAGCAGGATTCAGAGATAGTCTGTTCTGGTGACAGAGGACCCACCTGATGATCTCAGCTGTCTGCAACCACCTGAGTGGACATGACCATGAGTGTTCTGGATGGGTCTGGAGTGGTGTGGTGGAGGGAGCCCCCAACTTAGAGTCAGTCAGACCTGAGTCCCAGTCCCGGGTTCCACCCAGCAGCCCTGACGCTGGGAAAGCCTCCACCTCTCTGGGCCTCAGTTTCCTTCTCTGTAAAATACAGATCCTAATAGCTGTAGGAATAAAATGAATAGCCTTTTTTTTTTTTTTTTTTTTATTGTGAGGATAGGATTGGTGCTTGGCTCATCGTAGGAGCCTAATAAATGTGAGCTGCTGTGGTGGTGGCATTCTTCTTGTCATTACTGGGGAGCAAGTTAGTTGTGTGGTGGTGGCAGCCAGGCAGTCATCACCAGCACCACTAAGGGAAAAAGGAAGGACAAAAAGTTGATTTATTCTTTGGGCAGTTCTCCTCCCGCGCCGGCCAGATGCCTGACTTGGAACGGCATGGCACTTGGAGGCTGCTTACGGTCTCAAACCAGAAGACTGATGTGTGGTAATAATCCTTTCTGCGAGTGTAGCATTTTCCCCTTGCAAAGCACGGTTAGGTCTCTTACTGCGGTTTAGACCCAGACAACCTCTGAGGTCGGCTGGCCGGGCGTGATTATCCCCGCGTTCTGGATGACAAAGGGGAGACTTGGAAAAGAATCCTGATGTGCCAAAGATCACAGAAAAAGGTGGTGAGAGAGGTTGGATGAGAACCTGGCCGGGTCTTTCAAGCTTGTTCACAGCAGTGTGTGGCCAAGAGGCACAGACCGCCTGGGCAACGCCCTCTCAGGAATAATCTCCACGGGTGCCATTTATAAAGCACCTGCTGTATACACACTGAGGGTAGAGTACGTGTATTGTGTGGGTGTTAACTCGTTCCATCCCCTCCATAATCCCGGGAGGCTGGTCTCCAGGAGGTTAGGTGAGGGGCTCGAGACCCCCCACCTGGTGAGCGAGGGCTGGTTTGGGATTCCCATCTGAGCCAACCCCATGGCAAAACTGGCTGTCTCTTCACTCTCCTCTTCCACACGACAGGAGAGAAAAGGACCACACATGTAGGAGCTGCAGGAACTGCCTGGACAGACCTGGGTTTGAGTGCTTTCCTATTCTAACTGGGCTAAATGAAACCTTTATCTTCATGGCGTTGGCTCTCAGGGCCGGGTGGATGTCTGGGTATCTGCTCAGGAGCTAACAGGTTTAGTTTTATTGTTTTGTCAAAATACTGCAGAAATCAATGTATCTCCATAATTCAGTGTTATACCAAGAGGCATTTTTGTGCCATATATAGCAAAAATTGTATTATACTTTTGAGAACATAGGTAATGATGACAAAGTGTTCTGTGTTCAATTCTAGCATTAACGTCTGGTTTGAACAAAGCTTGAAATATGATCTCAGAGCTAAGAGGCTTTAATATTAAGATCTTTAACTGTAATTTATGTGACAGAAGATAGGGTTTAGCATAATAAAATGTAATGGGCTCCTCAAATGAAGAGGACGAGAGACAATTGAAAACAAGGTAAAAATGGTAAATTATAAATAACGGGAAATCTACCTTTATGTTGTTACTTCATTTATTTTTGATTTGTTAGATAGGCTCTATAATTTCTCATTTTCCCATGTTTCAGAACAGAACATTTCTCAAATGGTGCCTATTTGAAAGGAGAGCCCAGAATTACCATTGGCCTCAGCTCGCCAGTTAAGGGGGTCCGAACGTTTCCGCCATGATCCTTCTTCCCCCGCTAACATTTCGGCTGTATGATTCTATCAGTCTACGCTGTGGTCCCTCTCTCCCTCTGTGTCTTTTCCTTCCTGGCATTTTTGGTCTTGCTTATGTTTTTAAAATCAGTCTCTGCTTTAAAATGTCATGATGTAAATTTGTACACAAGTTATGTAGACATTAAGGATTTTAGACCTAAACTAGAAAGTCGTATTCACAAAAAGAAAGTAGAGGAAGCAGATTTACTTACCATGAGGGCTGAAGGGTAAGGACAGGGTAGTTTATGGAATTTTTATTACCCTGTGGAAAGAACAGATGTGGCAGTTCTTCAAAAGAGGGAATTATCTGGAATTTAGCCTGTAAGATTTTTTTTTAAAGATTTTATTTATTTATTAGAGAGAGAGAGAGAGAGAGCACTAGCAGGGGTAGTGACAGAGGCAAAGGGAGAGGGAGAAGCAGGATCGCTGTGGAGCAGGGAGCCTGATGTGGGACTCAATCCCAGGACCCTGGGATCATGACCTGAGCTGAAGGCAGACACTTAACTGACTGAGCCACTCAAGCACCCTGTAAGATTTTTTTTTTTAAGATTTCATTTTTAAGTAATCTGTATGTCGAACATGGGACTTGAACTCATGACCCCGAGATCAAGCTCATGCTGTTCTTACTGAGCCAGCCAGGCACCCCTTAACGTCTTAGATGTTGAGTGTTAAACTTTTATGTTTTAATCACACTTGCATTCTCAAAATTTGCTTGATTTCTAGATTTGGAAATAAACAGGCAGAACTGGTGTAGAGAGTTAGGAAGGTCTTAGAATGGAATCTGGCCACTGGGGCTATGGTTTCTGTTTCTGTTTTTGTTTGGAAGAGCCCAGGTTCAGTCTGCTTTAGCAGCGAGGACGAGCCTGGCATTCTGTGTGGTCAGCGCCCTCCTGCCAGGCTGGGGTCTGCTCTGAGGGAGGTCTGGCCTCCCAGTAGGAAAGATACACGAGGGAGAGAACGAGCTCCCGCCTTGCATCCATCTCAGTTGTCAAAGCATCTGAAGCTCTTCTCTACCCATTTTTGAATAAAAATTCAAAATTTACCTTGGCTTCGAAGTGATCGGGGAGGGATCAGTGAGGGTCCAGGCTCGTAGTCCGTTTCTCTTCCTTCTCTGGGGACTAAGAAGTATCTTGGTACCAGCAGCGGGCAGATCAAATGCGAGTGTATTTTGGTCCGGAACTGGCTGACCACGTTCCTACAGAGTGACTGAATGTTACGTTGGCCTGTGGGAGGGACTTCTGTGATACATGGCCGAAGATGCCCCCTGCCCTCCTACAGGTCTGTCCTGGTTACCAGCTGACCTCTTCAAGCAAACTAAAAACACACATGTCCTGGGAAGGGGAGTCTGGCGTCAGATGCCGCCGTCTTGGCGTGACCTACTTTACTGGGGCCATTTCGTCTCGGGACAGGAGGGTCTTCAGGTTTAGGAGGGCCTTCTCAGGTATCCTGGTAGAAAAAAGATTTAATACAGGGGATTCGACATTTGCACGATCTTTGGAAGGGCTGGGAAACAGCTGCTTGGCAGGAGATGGCCAGCATCTCTCCTAGAAACTGCCCCTGCTGGGTCTTCATAACCTCAGTGGGGGCCCCCTGCCTTGCTCGCCTGCCTGCCCCTCCAGAGTGGGTGACAGGACTTCAGTCCATAGGTTTGATCACTGTCTGTATATCTGTCCGTGGCTGCCACTGGACAATACTGGTGGCTCCTTCCTCTGTTCTGCCTTCTAGATCTTGCAGGGCAAACGCATTGGCCAACCCTTACCCAGAGCCATGTCGGGAGAGGGAGTCTTGATTCAGTCAGGCTTTGCACCTCTGGTGCCAAGGGATTTGCACAGGGAGCTGCCAAGATTCCAGGGTGTTCCTTGCCTCTGTCCAGGGACCATGGTCTTCCTCAACTCTGCCCCCCAAGAAACCGACCTCTGGCACATGGTTAGGGGACCTTTGTTGGCCATGTCCATGGTCAAGTTCCTGCTCATCCATTCCTGTCTCCCTCCGTTGTCTGGGTCTGATTTCCTTTCCCTCTTCTGGACCCGGGACGCCTTCCTGTTCTCATTTTGCTGTCATCTCTCTAACTCCTGCTCCACTCCTAGGTCTCCGCTTCGTTCCTTTAGGGACTTTAAGCACCCCTAGCCCCTTAGCTGGGACGGCCCCATTGTTTGTTCTCACAGGACCCTATCCTTTTTCTCCTTGGCACATGTGTGGGTGTCACACTTGTAAGGAAATGCTCATCTAAGTGTGTAAGTATTTACTCCCTGCTTCCCTGCCAGGCTGTGCTCCTCGAGTTCAAGAACTTTTCCTCTTGTTCACTGCTCTGTTCCCAGAATTCCCTGCAGTGTGACCCTCAAAACATGGTTGTTTGGGCTGAGGGGTAAAGGCATGTTTTCCATTGTTTTCAATGTTAGGTCGTTGCTCAGGAAGCTTTGTTGCATACTAGGTCTTGAAATTAAATAACCATGATTCATCATTCCTCCTCAGTTGGAAAGTATTTTGTAGTTTACGGGTCACTTTGTCTTCGTTTGTTCATTCATGCAATCATCCAGGAAGGATTTCTGGGATGCCTCTACATGCATGGCACAGACCAGGGCTGCACTTTACCTCCAGTTCTAGAAACCTCAGGCTGAGGCTCAGAAGAGTGGAGGGACCGGCTCATTTCTCAGTGCTAGGAATCAGCCTAGGATCTTTGTACCACACCGCCAGAGGCCACACCATGTGGGCTTGGGATGCCTCCAGAAAAATGTAAATGAAAACAAACACAGGATTCTCTTCATTAGTGAGTTGTCTGGGACACACCATCTAAGCAGTAGGCTCATAACAAATGAGTCTTAAAAATATAGTCATCGGGTGTAATGATGATTCCTGGCAACCTCTGCCTCCCCGTGCAAATGTGCATTTAGAACTGACTTTTACACTGTTAAAAGTATCAGCCTGCTGAAATCCTTCATTAGCGGGACCCACTGTGGACTGAATGAAATTCTGTAGCCCAAGGGAAGAGATCTGTGGGTCAGTAGTCCGGGAACCTGAGAAGTGTTACACAGGGGAATGTGATTTATGAAAAAGTTTTCTAACTTCATAGCAATTTTCTCTGAATCCATAGATGCCCAAACGTTTAGGTGATAGTCTACATATGTGATGGAAATGAAGCCCTTCACCCAGGGTTGGATGTAAGAAAGCAAAAAGGAGAGGGGGCTGAGCCTCTCCCTCAGGCCCACCTTCCCTGGCTCTCGCCCTCCCACCCTTTCATCTGTAGGTTGGTGGGGCCCGCCCGCCTCCAGGGGCAAAGCAGGGAGGAGACCCTCCTAGTGACACCTCTCCCAGGAGAGGACCCGGCAGATCCCTGACTCCCTCAGTGGCCTCTGCATCTTTTCAGCTCCAGACCTCCAGCAACACTGGATCTCCTAGATGCAGGAGTGGTTCTGGAGATATTTTTCAGGGCTTTGCTGAGAAAGCAGTTAAAGGCAGTTAAAGGATTCAGATAAAACTATCTGCGGGATCTATCTGGGTTTGGTTGCACACCGTAAACTGGTGATCGTATTATGGAGGTGTTTGTTCTGTGGCCTATCAGGGTTGTCCGGAGAAACAACCAGTATACGTATGTATGTAATAGGAGATTAATATGGGGAACTGGCCCATGTGGTTACAGAGGCTGAGAAGTCCCCTGACCTGCCATCTGTAAGCTGGGGACGCAGGAGAGCCGGTGGTGGCATTCAGTCTGACTCTAAGGCCTGACGACCGGGGACTGATGGTGTACATCTCATTCCAAGGGCAGGAGGAGACCTGTGTCCCAGCTCAGCACACAGGAGGGGACCACATCTTCTGGTCTTCTGCATTTTGTTCTGTCCAGGCCCCCAGCGGACTGCATGAAGCTTTCTCTGCCACATGGAGAAGAGCCGTCTACTCAGTCCACTCACTGAAACGCTCATCTTGTCGGGAAGCAGCCTCACAGATGCACCAGAAAAAATGCTTAACCTGGGCACCCTGTGGCCCAGTCAAGTAGACACCTAAAATTACCCACCTCACCTGTGGCTGCTCGCTCTAGCCCAGAGGCATCCGTGGGGCCCAGCCCTCCCCTAGCTCCTCCATGGCCGACGCCGGCAAGAAGATGCCAACTGATACGGGGTACGTCATGACTCTCATGACAGGACCACCTTGACCAAGGTTTCTTGGAGACCTTGTGTCCTGGGACTGGGGCAGGAATGGAGATGGGGACGTTGCATCACAGGCTGCTGGCCACGCGAGCTTAGCATGGAATGGATTCCATTTGGCTGACTTCGCTGTCTGGATGTTTCTATGCCGTCATCCTGGGACTGACTCATAGAGTTCTTCCTCTGGTTTTGAACCTCTGATTCATTTTTTCAGTGAAAAGAGAACGTTCATTTATTTTGGTCCCATCAGTGATGAACTCTTGGGTGGTTTCACGGTGGTCCGCAGCTCTAGGAGATGGTGGTGAAGATTGGGCCGTGAGCGGGCTGGCTGACTGCTGAACGCTGGCCTGGCATGCTGAGCGGGGTGGGGGGGGGTGTTGGCAGAGTCGCACGTTTAGAAAGTACCCACCCGAGAAGGCCTCCCACCTCCTGACTGCTCTTCCTCATTTCTCCCTGAACCCCCTCCTGGCCTCCCTTCTCCCCTTACCATATTCTACTGGGTCCTTCAGGGTCAGCTCAAGGTTTATCTCACCCACAAAACCCCCCTAAGCCCTCCTTGCTTCAGTTCTGTCCATGAAATGGGACCAGGTCAGCTGAAAAGTGCCTTCCATGGAAACACACACGGTTCCAGCATTCTCCCCACTCCAGCCTCCCCTGCCAGTGAAGCCTCAAACCCTTGTCTGTGTGTAGCCTATCCCTGTCCCTAGTCATCAGGCCACGACTCAACAGAATAGGTGCTGGCCTTGACCTTCACCCCAGCAATGCCTCCAGGTTGCTTGGGGGTTGCCTTGCAAAATGCAGACCCTTTCTTGGGAGTGTGGGGGATTTGTCAACCAGCCAGCAGGAGTGAGAAGCCCCGGAGCAGGGGTGGCAGCGTGCGGGGCATTGGGGAGCAGGGAGAGGGCACTCCCAGTGTCACTGAAAGCCAAGCCTTGAGGAGGGAGCAGTTCAGGAGGCCCGGGGAACCCTGCCTCCGTGGCCTGGGCCAGCTAACCATGGCGCGTGCACAGCCGCGGGCAGACCTCCCAGCCGGCAGGCATCCGCACCCCTCCCTCCACCAGCAGCCACGAAACACACGCCACGAATCAGGTGTGTCCACGATCATGTCTCGTCTTTGTTGGGGGGGGACCTCTGAGATGCTGCGTTCAAGAGCAGGAAAGGCTCTGGGGCCACGGCAGGGCAGCAGCCGTTTTCACAGGAGGCTGTTCCCCTGCCTGCTCCGCTCCCCGCCTCACTCCGCTCGCCATCCCTTCCTAAAGTCCAAGGACAGCTTTTCATAGACACATTTCCTGCAGTGGGGCAAATATCTGTGAATGACACTTGTTCTCCCTGGGGTAAAATGAGAGGTATCTGTGTGCGTCACTTCCCAGTTCGGCGTGGAAAGGGCCTCTGCACCCTCGGCTGATTTTCCTGGGATTTCCACGGACACGGTGTGGGTGGGGGGCGAGGACAGGGCCCTTGTCACTGCCATCTCCTTGCCTTTGACTCATTCAGGGGCAGAAACCTTCCCAGTCTGTGATTTCTGGAAGGAAGCCTTGCTTCTGTCCCCGTTGTCACCACCATCATCGTCACCATCGTTATCATCACCACAATTACCCTCCCCCTCCACCGGGTCTTTATCTAAAATGGGGGAAGTGGCTGAATCCATTTGACCATGAGTCTTGAATTCCAACAAGATTTCCATTCCCCTCACTTGCTCTGAGACTTTTCTAAACAGCCGGTGTAACAGGTTTTAGAATTTGATTACAGCACCATCTACTGGGTACTAGACTTCCCATTTTTCTAGGCCTTTCCGGCACATTGGGTTTTGCTCCTTCTTTCTGTTTTTTCCCTCCCCTCTGCTCTCCTCTGCTCTTCTCCCAGCAAAAGCACCAATTGTTAGTTTGAAAAAGTGCCATCAATTAATTCATAAAGGCGAGGTTCTAGTAAAATGACGAAAAGCTTACATCCCTTGCCAATAAATACTTACAAAGACAATGGCTCGCGCTTACCACAATGCATTTCATATAATTATTTCCTGGGATCAATAATCTCATCAGTGGGCTCGGTGATGGGGACATCACAGTAATGAATGGCTGCGTGCCGCGGCCGTCAGCAGTGCTGTCCTTAGCCCTGTCACCTCGGAGCTGCCCAAGGGCATGACGGGAGCCAGGGCTCTGCCGGCCGTGGGATTAATCATAGTTATCCCAACTCATATTTGTGTAATTTGCCTTCCTTATGCAGCCTGCCCCACATTGATCAGCATGGATTTCTTGCTGCACAATAGGCCGCTCTCGGCGTCTAGAGGAGAGTGGGAAGGACTCCGGGTACGTGGCAGGGAAGGGACAAATTGGATTAGTCACGCTCAGGAAGTAACAAAAACTGAATCACACCAGAGCATCGCTGGCGTGTGTTGGCGGAAGCCAGGCTGGGACTTCTCCGGACTCTGGGAAGGGCAGGAGAGACGGCCTGTGTGCTCCCGGGGGCTCTGTAGGGACCAGTGCTGGCCACTGGAGGAGCTGGGAGCCAGGCCAGCAGGGGGAGGGGATTTGCCTGCTGGCATCCTCGGCTTCCCGGCCGGCTAAGGGGCATGGGCTGTACTTTTCCAGAGACCTGTTTACAAAGCCCCAGACTTTGGGGCCGCGTGTCCGTAGTGGTCATCGATGGAGGCCGTGGCATTGTGGTCACACCAGAGTGTCTCAAGCCAGCTGCCAAAGTAGCCAAGATCCCTACAATTGTTACAGCAAAGGCAACTGAACTCCTGAGTTTCTTTTATTTATGGGGTGGTGATGGGTTGTAGAGAAACGTCTGTATCTGTGCAGTATTTCCTTCTCTGAGACAGTTGCCCCTAATTTGGTCTCGGCTGGTCTCTTTGGGCAAGGACTGGATGTCAAGGTTCTCCGCGGGCGCAGAACCTTTCTTGACTCTGAGCCTCTGCGGGGGCCAGTCCCTCCACCCAGAGCACACTTCTCTCCATTCGTTCCCTCCAAGCTGAAGCCCCGATGATTCCAAGCAGCTAGTCTCTCACCCCGCCAGTCCCGCTGACCCGGGTCGTCCCCGGATGCCGGTGCGTGCCACCTTCTGGTTCAGTTATTCTGCCCCATCCCTTCCCTACTGAGCCAAGACCCTGCCTCCCCGATGTTGGTATCTTGTACATCTGCAGCCTGGCACGGTCTTCCTGACTGCGGTTTGCTCCTTCATGCCTCCCCATGCTGAGGGTGCTGAGCGCTTGCTTTGTTCTAAGAGCTGGGGCTATGGAGACAAGCAAAGCAGCGCGACCCTGTCCTCACAGAGCGCGCAGTCTAATGGGGGAAGCGGGCTTTGATCAGACAGCCCCCAAGTAGATATGCGCAAGGAGGATGGGTCCTCCAGAAAGGTGCCACGCGTATAAGGGAAACTGACCTGATAGATCAGGGAAGGCTTCCTGGAGCGGGTGAGGTAGGACCTGAGTCTGCGGGTGGGGCAGAAGGATGGAAGGAAGCTGGGAAGGAGGAGCTGCCAGCGAAGGGAAGAACACGGGAAGGGTGTGCTCATGAAGGTGCTGGCAGCCGTGGGTTAAATCGGGTGTCACCCCACCCCCCAAAATACGGAGAAGTCGTGACCCCCAGTACCTATGAATGTGATCTTACTTGGAAATAGGGTCTTTGTGGTTATAATCAAGTTAACAAGCACCCGTACCAGAGTGGGGTGGACCCTTAATCCAGTCTGATTGGTGTCTTGATAAGGATGGAGAGAGGCCCATGGATGCTGGCCGGTGATGGAGAAACCACGTGATGATGGAGGCAGAGATGGGGGTGCTGAAGCCTCAAGTCCGGAACCCCAAGGCGTGCGGGTGATCGCCCGAAGCTGGAAGGGGCAGCTCCCTGGAGCAGGTGGTGACGGACCTAAGTGTCCCGGCAGGGCGGAGGGAGGGAAGAATGGGCGGAGGGGGCAGGCAGGTGGGCAGGAGGAGTGTGCCGCTCTGAGGAGAGACGGGAGGAGAACAAGGGGGAGGTTGGTGAGACCACGGAGTCTGGCTGGGTGTGCCGAAGACAGGTTCCATGACCTAAGAGTGGGGCACTTTAGGGAGGTCTGTCTGCTGTGGTTTGGGGGTGTCCTGGAGAGCAGGCCTGTGAGCAGAGAGCACAGCGGGCGGCTAAGGACGGATGGGTAGAACCGGCGTGGTGGGGGAGGGAAGCAGAAGGATGGGAGAGGTCCAGGGCAGTGGCTGGCTGAATGAATAAAGCAGAGATCAGGGCCCAACCACCTGAGAGGAAGGGCGGACCGAATGTCGCCAGAACTGCCCTGTGTTGGCGGAGCGCAGAGGGGCCGAGCTCCCCTGGGGCGGAGTGCGGGCTGTCACGTCTCCCCTTCGACAACGGCCAGTCTAAGCATCCCCAGTACTGGACCCACCCACGGTCTTGCGAGAGGTCGAGGGAAGGCTGCCGGGCCCATCTCTGAGCCTGCCTGGGGTCCCCAGGTGATAACAGAGCTAGTGCTGGAAGCTAGTCCTTGTCGGTCTGGCTGTCTTCTCCCCATGTCTTTGTCACCCTCCTGACGGAGTCCCACCGGCGTCTGTCAGCTCACGTCTGCCCGAGGCAACGCCGACCAAAGTGGTTCTGAATTCACTTTCTCTTCTCTGTGTTACTTTATCTTGTGGTATTATCCGCACCTTGACTCGCAGGTGAAATGGGAGATTTCAGTAAATACAAAAGGACACAACTAAAGGACACAGAGAGTCCGGTCAGTCAGCCACTGCCTCCCGATGACACCTCTCGGGGTCAGCTCTGGCCTGAGCATCTCCAGAACAGGGCGCACTCTCATAGAGGTGCCCCCCACCTCCCGCCCTGGCCAGGGCTCCTCGGATGGCAGGTGGGGAGGTGTGGACGGGGAGCCTGGCCCAGTTATAGATGAAACGGGCAGGGGCTTGGCTCAGTCTCGGTCGGGCAGGCTTGCTGAAGAGTCTCCCCTTTATGGTCAAAAGGGTCTGTGGCCTTCAGGGGTGGCCCGGCGGGGTGGGAAGAGACGGTGAGGAGACCCACATTCTGCCCTGGTCCACCACCACACCCTCGCTGTCTTTTTTGTGTTTCTCTGGGCGTCAGTCTCTTTCTCTCTAACATGAGGAATGCGACTAAATAATCTATAAGGATATGTTTGATGCTAAAGCGTGATGATCTTTATTTTATTTTATTGTTTAAGAAAACTCAGGAGTGTGTTTAACCCTTGCAAATTTGAGTTCTATCTTGTGTATCCAAGCTATGGAGCTCACAGCGTCCTCTGGGTTCTGACTTGGCCTTAGCTGTCAGCTGACATGTACTTCTGTGACATGTTCGCGCGGATGATGGGCTTACGGGCATGTTTGTCAAGGGAGAGCCGGAAGCTGCCATTATGGAGCTACCCTGCAGGGTGCCTGATCTTCCCTTTATTCCTGCTGCCTCAGCCACCAGCCCTCTGTATTCGTCAGCTTCCGTTGGTCGAAAAGATGATGGTTAATACCCCCTGCCCCCAGACTCAGTGGCTTAAGACAACCCCGTCATTTACTCTCATTATCTCCTTCTCTGGATCGGCTGTGGGTCAGCTGATGGTGGCCAGACTTGTGCATGGGTCTGGGGACCTGCTGGGGATCACACAGTCTAGGCTGGGCTCTGGGGGGTGGGTCAGCTCATCTTCACTCTCCTTCTCTCGGGGCCAGTGGGCTAGCCTGGTCCTTCTCATGGTGGTGGCAAGAGACACCAAAGGGCAAGCCCAATCACACGAGCACTTGCCAAGCCCTTGTCCATGGCATGGCTGCTAACACTCAATCAGCCCAAGCAAGGCACCAGTCCAAAGCCAAGTCAAGGCCAGGAAGGTGTCCTCTACATCTTCACTGGGAGGAATTGCAAAGTCACAAGGCAAAGGGTGTGGTCTCAGGGAGGAGCACAGAATCGGGGCCCTTAATGCACTCTGTATCTTTACCGGTCGGTGGACATGCTGATACCACCCCTCACTGCGTGCTTGTAAGTCCCTTTGCGCAGGGACGACTGTGGTTCTCACCAGTATCAATCTTGTTGAAACTGGGCTGTACTCTTTTTTTTTTTTTTAATGATTTTATTTATTTATTTGAGAGAGAGAGAGAGAGAGAGCATGAGAGGAGAGAGAGATCAGCGGGAGAAGCAGACTCCCCACCGAGCAGGGAGTCCGATGTGGGACTCGATCCCAGGACTCCAGGATCATGACCTGAGCCGAAGGCAGTTGCCCAACCAACTGAGCCACCCAGGCACCCCCTGGGCTGTACTCTTAATGCACCCCCAATACCACCAAAATACTGTCAGAGTTACTCCCTGAAGTACCATCACTAACACACCCACCAAGTGAGACTGGGAGCTTTCTTCCAGCTCTTCTCAGCCTCGGAATAGATCCCATTAAGAGTGTGTAATCACAGCAGCAAGTTTAAAAACTGCTTGAATCAATTCTTCATTCCCAGCGGTGGATGTTCATTTAGATTCACTTGCTTCCATGTGTTTTAGATGGTAGGATTTGGTTTGTTCGTCCTTTTTAATCTTTTTTAAATACGTAAAACATAAACATGGGTCAGAAGTCAAAGCCGTATAAATAGGAGTACTTGGAGAAACCTCATTCCCAACCTCTTCCCTCCACCTCATTCCCACGGATTTTCTGTAAAGAGGCATTTTCATTAGTTTTTGATTATTCATTCCTGTGTACCTTCTTAAAAACTACGTCCCTATGTGCATGTGTGTATATATGTATGAATTTTTCCTTCGGTTATATACAAAGTAACATGTCATATATACAAAGTTATTATAATCTACATAATAATACATTGTTGTGTATTTTGCTTTCCTTAAACAAAACTTAGGGAAATCGTTCCATATATTCCGTAGAGCTCTCCCTCATTCCCGCTGACGGCTGTGGAGTGCTCCCGGGAGTGCTCCGTGGTATGGAAGTGGCAGAATGCCTTTGCCGGGTGTGTATCCTGCGTCTTGTTGAGTCGTGTCATCAGGACACGTTTTACAAGTGTCGGGTACCTCCCCTCCCCCGGCAGGTGTGCTAGTTTGTACTTTTGTGTGCAGCGAGTGAAGGTGAGCACTGTCCGGTTTCCGTGGTGATGTTTAGGAAGATGAAATGGAAGTTCAAGCCGTTATCCGATGACCTGAAATCCCGTGGCCAGGGAATTTTCCGTTTCTCGGTGTGGTCCTCGTGCAGCGTGGGGTGACTGGCTTGGATTTTCTGTGTAACCGCCGCAGAACTTCTCCTTCACTAGGGAACGCTCTTTCGTCCTTGCGGGTCATGCTGTATCAGCGTCCCTGGGCGGCTGTCACAAATTGCCACAAACTTGGTGACTTAAAACCACAAAACTATTCTCGCACAATCCTGGAGACCAGAATGCCGACACGCATCCCATGGGCCTCAATCTAGGTGTGGACAGGGCTGGACTCCTTCCAGAGGCTCCCGGTGGGAAGCCATTCCGTGCCTCCCTTCCAGCTTCTGCTGGCCACCAGCATCGCTTGGCTTGTGGCCGCCTCACTCCCATCTCTGCCCCTGGGGTCACACCGCCTTCTTCTCTCTGGGCCTCTGTGTAGAGTCTTCCTGCAGCTCCTTCATCTAAGGATATGTGCGATTGCATCTGGGGATCATGGAAGAGTCTAGAATGATCTCCCCATTTCCAGATCCTTAATTTTTCTTAAAAAAAAAAAAAGGATCTTATTTATTTATTTTGAGAAAGAGAAAGAGAGAGAGAGAGAGAGAAAGAGAATGTAAGTTGGGGGAGAGGGAGAGAGAGAATCTCAAGCAGACTCCACAGTTGAGCACGAAACCTGATGCCAGGCTCGATCCCAGGACCCTGAGTTCATGACCTGAACCAAAATCAAGAGTCAGATGCTCAAGGGACTGAACCACCCAGGTTCCCCTCCCCATCTCCAGATCCTTAATCACATACCTCGAGATCCTTTGTGGGTTTTTTTTTCTTTCCTTCTCTCTGTTTGGCCATGTTAGACAGTATTCACAGTTCCAGGGATTAGGGTGTAGATATCTTTGGAGGGGAGCTCACTGAGCCTACCACAAGCACTTTTGATTTGGGAGGGGACAGATCCTGCCTTCCCATGCGATGCTCATGTCACACGTGGTGGCTGTGCCATGGCACCTGGGGCCTCTGCCTGCAGGTCTGGAAGATTCCCTGGGATCAGTCTTCTGGGAGGATGATGCTGGGGAGATGCCTGTCTCCAGAACCAGCACCGTCCTAGGGGCCAGTAGCCTGACCAGTTGGTCCCCTGCCACTGAATAGCTTGTGGCTAGTAAATGTCTCCTGGCTTCGAGGGGAAGCTGGGGCAGTGGGTTCCGTGCAGTCAGATGAACCTGTGTCTGCTGGCGGCTTCTGATCCACACGGGCTCCGTGAACTCGGGGTATTACTGATCTTCCCTGAGCCTTGATGTCTTTTTCTTGATTTCTTTTTTTTTTTAAAGATTTTATTTATTTATTTGACAGACAGGGATCACAAGTAGACAGAGAGGCAGGCAGAGAGACAGAGGAGGAAGCAGGCTCCCCGCGGAGCAGAAAGCCCAATACGGGACTCGATCCCAAGACCCTGAGATCATGACCTGAGCTGAAGGCAGAGGCTTAACCCACTGAGTCACCCAGATACCCCTTTTTCTTGATTTCTTGTAAACAGAAAAAGCCTAGAGACCGAATAACATTTGTCAGACACAGATCACTCCATAGTACTTGAGAGGCAAGGACAATTTCATTTCTTTATGTTTCTACATCAAATCCTGCCTGGTCTCAACTTACGCACTTGGCAAGAATTCCCCACTGGTCGCCTCGAGGAACCTTCTCTTTCTGGGGATTTTGTTGAGATTCTAGGGCATAAGAAACCCAAGAAAAAGGAGATGAGGCCATTCTGGTCACCACCCAATGAGCCCTTTGCCCAGGTTCCTGGTAGTTTCTCCGGGTGGCTGTGCTCTTTCTGTGCCCCGAGGCTCTCATACCCTGGCAGCAGGGCCAAGCTCATGGGCACCCGGCCTCCATGGGGCCCTGCAGGAGCAGCCTTCTTCCCAGTTCAACCTTCCCAGGGCACTGTGTGTAGAGTAGGAGGGACAAATGTCTTGCTCTTATTGAACCCTCAAAAGTGTGTCCTGCCCCAGTCAAGGCAGGCCTGCCCTTGTCCCCTCATCCTTCTTTGGGGCCCAGAGTCTCTCACACCCTGGTCCTCAGGGGTGGCCAGAGGCGCTCCCTTGGGCTGTGCAGGAACAAAGCTATTTGTGGTCAGGTGGCCTCCAAGGACAGCCCCACAAGCTCTATTCTTTACAGAGATTCAGCCCTAAAACCTACACCCCTGCCCACCCTGCAGGGAGTAAGGAAAGATCCAACTCTGAATAAATCTGGCCCAGCTGGGGGCAGGGTGGGCACAGGGAAGAAAATTCCTTTTATTCCCCAGACGTTATACGGAAGAAACAAGGAGCCTTTCCGTGGTGTGGGATGTGGCAGGTGTTCAGTGTAGGTGATCTCTCTTCGGCAGCCCCCCAGCCTGTCCCAACTTTAGTTCCGGGCCACAGCCCATGGCTGACACAGAATGACTCAAAAGCCTGCAGCCAGCCCCTAACAGTGACAGCGGCAGTAGGGGCTGGCTCTAGTTCCCCCCGTAGGGACTTCCTGGAGGAGGTGGCAGATGGGGGCACCAGTTGAATCCACAGAGAAGAAATGGCTCCGGTCTTGGAGACCATTTGGGAGGACTAAGTGGCCCTGGGACCGCGGTCCTTGGGGACACAAAGTCAGCCTAGGGAAAGAATCTCACCGGTTATCCAGGAGGCCCTCTTGTTGGCTCCATGGAGATAAGACAGGTCAAGTGCGGTCCCATGGAGACAGACTGGAGGATGGGAGGCACCTGGCTCAGCATGCCGCCTGGAGGGATTGTATTTTGTGACAATAGCCACACTTCTTTCCTTGGCATCTTCTGCCTCCCTCACCCATCCCCCAGGAGTGACAGCAGAAGGGCACAAAGTCAGATCACTAGCTTGGAATTTCCAGCAGCCTTGGTCTGAGGGTCTGAACTCAGTGAGATCTTTGAAGGGACGCAGATCAACCAAAGCCAGTTTTCGCTACCCTGTGGCAGGATCCCTTCTGAGGGGATTGAGGGAAGAAGGGAGGGAGAGGGCTTCGGCATTGGTGGGGAGGGAAGGGTCCCCTCCCCCGACTTGAAGCCCAAGAGCACCTCCCATTCCCCCGGGGTTGAGCCTCAGAATAGCCCTTCACCCATCCTGGTGCCAGAGCTGAGGGGCAGAAAAGGCCAGGCATGGGGAGTCTGGGCCCAGGGAGTTCACAGGGACCCGGAGACACAGGAACGGCCAGCTGGCTCTGGGTGCTGGGCAGGAGCTGTGGGCTGGAGGGCTGGAAAGGAAGGGAGAGAGACACCCGTCAAGAGGTGGGAGGCGGGGGCACGGGAGGGTCCTCCATGGACCAACAGGAGTGGTTTGGGAGCAAGACGGCAGGGAGTGAGGACATCAGGGGTGTGACAGATTCTCAGCCTCATATAAGCCCAGCACAGCCCCATGCTGGGGCCAACCAGTGCCCAGTCAGCTAAAAATGAGTTTTGGGGAAAGGGGGATTCAAGATAGAAACTAGCTTCACTTCCTTGAGCGCAAGTTACATTTTTTCCTCCCCAGGCTTTGGGGCCTGAAGCATCTTCCCGCTACACCAGAGTCTAAGATTCCTATCACGAGGGTTTTACAGCTCCGTGTTTCTAGCAGAGAATTAATTCACTTTCAAAACCAGTTGCTTTTGGCCACTTAATTTTTGAAGAATGGAGAGAGGTTACAAACACACATACTCACACACACACACACACATTCCCCCCAACACTATTTTTTGCAGAAAGGGGCACTCACTGCACACTTGCTTATAGCATTTTAAAAAGTGTGATAGTCTCATTTGACAACGAGAGTGCAAAAGGATGTTTGAAAATTATTTTCCTCTCCCCCATTACTCTCGCAAGCCTTTCCATGGGTTTGGGGCTGGGGGGAGGGTGGAGGTTAGTCTTGTATTAGTGCCCCTTCTTACCTAGCGCATTTCTGAAACACCAGCCGACAAGAAGAGAGAGAGAAATTAATCTGTATTTGTAATATATGTGATATGTAGAATTTACATACTCACATTGTATATAAAATCTGTTACTCAGAAAAGGATTGAGTTAATTACATAATTGACATTTATTGCACACGTCTGTGGCTGGGCCCCCTGCTTCACCAAGCAGGCTTCCTGTAACCCTCCAGACAAGCCCACCATGGTCATGGTGTTCGGCTGTTCACCGCTCTGTCTCAGGCCCGGGTTAGGGGCTAAGGATGCTAAAAAGAATGACGTAGTCTGTGCCGTGCAGGAGGTCAGAGTTTAACAAGCAGGGGTAAGCCCATCTCCCTGCCCCTGCCAGATGGGCCGGAAGTCACTGCATGAACATGGTTCAAGGCTGTGACGACAGAGAGAAGGGAGCATCTCATTCTGCCTGGCAGGAAGGCTTCCTGGAGGAGGTGGTGCCTGAACTGGCAGTGAAGGGATGACTAGGAGTGTGTCAGCGTGAAGGGCTCTCAGCAAGGTGGCCAGGTCATTTCGTACAAATCCACCATGACCCACTAACTGCCCACAGTTCTCAAGTCAGCCTTTGGGGTGTGGCCCCCCAGACTTGGCTTGCTTAGTCCCTCTGCGTGGGGTGCTCTCTCCCCCTCGTCCTCCAGAATGTGGCAAAGTACAAGCTGGCCTGTGCAGCTATTGCCAGGTGGAAGGAAGAGCAAACTTCTCACACCTTCTGTACCTCCA
Source organism: Enhydra lutris kenyoni (assembly GCF_002288905.1). Lineage (NCBI taxonomy): Eukaryota > Metazoa > Chordata > Mammalia > Carnivora > Mustelidae > Enhydra > Enhydra lutris. The sequence goes on from NW_019154096.1 coordinate 72,740,958, forward strand.
GCTGGGGAGGGCTGCTGAACGAGTGAATGAATGAATGAACGGATGAATGAAGCACAGTTAGCCAACAGCAAGTGCCCCCAAAGAAGCCAAGCCAGAACAGGGAGGCATGGGAGGCTGTCTGCCTGGTCTCTTTGAAGTGTTTTTCGCTGCTCGAGACCGTTACTCTGCGATGCAAACACACACACGGTTGCAGACGAAATCAAATGAACAGTGAATCCAAGCTTGGCTCATTGTCACGGGCAGAAGCCACGGGCTGGGGGTCAAGAGGCCCACATGCTACTTCTCCCTCCTCTTTCAGTGTGAGGACTCCGTAACACAGGCGAGGCACAGAGTGAAAGCTTGGGGAGACTCCTCGGTGCTGCAGAGGGGCTCGGGTGGGGCCCCGGACTGCTCTCACTCAGGAGAAAGCACTGATGTCGCACAGTCGCGGTGGCGCAGGTCCCCTGCATGCATCCACGTCCATTCACAGGGGGACTTGTACTTGCTTGCCACACAGCAGATCTCGGGCCGGCATCGCCAGCCCAGCCCCTCTGGGCACCGCCACTGGATGACCCCCAGGCTCTTCTAAGTCACGTTCTTAAGTGGCACCCATCGCGGTTTCTCCAGTGCCGCCTTCAGGTTTATCCCCGCCGCCTCCAGCTTGGTTCGTGACAGTCATGACATATAGCCGGGACACCTGGGCAACTGCACACGACCCTCCCTTCCACCCCCCCCCCCCCAGCCACCGTGTTCCTTTGAGCACCGAGCCCTCCCAGCTCCTCTTGCCGAGTACCTCTTGTTCTTGCGCACCTGCTCTCCCTTACCTGGACCCTGGCCACAGCCTCCAGCTCCATTCCTCATTCTAGTCCTTCCCTCCCCCTTCCCTCCTCCAACCAGCCATCAGAATGTTCCCATGTTCATGCCTCTCCTGGTTGCTCTCCAGTGACCCCCACCGTGTGTCGGAGACTAGCAGGCTATGTGTAAAGGCACACGATGCCTGGGATTGTCTCCTAATGGCCCCCTCCCTGACACCCCCCACCCACTGCGGCACATGAGTCATGTTCCCTGGTCAGCAAACTCCTCCCCACCCCAGCCCTGCATCCTTCTGGGCCCAGGCCTAGAGCACAATGAGGGAGAAAGTGGATTCGTGGTCTGAGCTCTGACTCTAACTAGCTGTGTAAACCCAGGCCCAGAGAGGTTAGCTCAGTTGCCTGGAGGCGGGGGGGGTTCTGTGTGGAGGAGGAAGAGCGGGTGGAGGAGTATCACCCTTGGACAGTCCTGGGTCTGCATCCCAGTGTGGCCTCCTGGAGGAGCACTAACAGAGAAGGGGGTGGAGGTGTCCTGAAGGTCACTCTGGCCCTTCTCCAAAGCGGGGAGGGAGGGAGGGGAATAACAGAACATAGCTGTTTGTCCCCAAGTCCTTGAGCCATCAGCCTGACCAGTGAAGGGCGAGGAGGAAGCGGCAAGTTGGGTCTGGAGATCCGAATTTTAAACTGGGCACATTATTAACAACTGAAACGATCTGAAATGGCTCTTACAGGATGTGTTTCCCGCAGGGACGGGACTTCGGCATGGCACTGTTGGGCGTGGTGTCCAGAGAAATAACATGCTTTCGGGTTGTGAACATGAGATCACAGCCCCTCTTCATGGACACTGTTTGAGAGCCCATGCTGGCGGCCGGGCAGCGCTCTTTTGCTTTTCTGCCGGGTTGGATTGAGGGGTCTGACTCCTGGGCACCTCTGGGTACATAGATGTGTCCCCATCTGGGTCTGCTGTAAGGGCACACTAGGGTCTGATGGCCTGAATTCTGGTCTAAACTGCCATATGTATCCAAAGTGAGATGGCAGGTGTCCCACCCCCAGGTGAAGGAACGGTGACTGGGTCTGCCCCGGGTTTGGAGTAGAACCTCTGGCTGTGTCATGCGGAGCCCGCACACGTTCCTTGGGCCTGCGGTGTGCCTTCTCCGCCCACACCGGACCAGGCTGCCTGAGGGCCTCGGGTTTGATGCCAAGAATAGGTAGGGATTAGTTCTTCCCATCAGCCCACGACACAAAGCTAAACTGTTAATTACAGCGTAGACACTGCAGAGAACGGGCAGTATGCAAGGAAGGCCATCGTACCAAAAAAAAAAAAAAAAAAAATTCAATGAACGATGCCCCGTACGTCGGGAGAGGTGAAATGCCTCTTTCCATAGCTATGAGTCTTACCCAGCTGGTAATCCGCAGTTTAAAGAACTTTCTTAATTTAATAAAGAGGTGATTTTACACTTAGGCCTGGAAACCCTCATACCTTCAGCACACGGTTTCAGTGAAATATCCTGTAACATGAAAATCCAGACAGTTAGTTTTTTCTTCCAAAGTGCAACACGCAAGCCTCCCCTTCCTGGTTTATTATGCTTTCTGTGTCTCTGCTCATTTTTCACCAGTATTGCATTAAGTATTGATATTGATTTCTTGTAAATGGGGCTGAAATGGATGGCCCACAGTTTTTTGTTATTGTTCGGTGGCACTTGTGTGTAATTTATTACGGCTGCCGTGGAAGCTGGCCCTCGCTGCCACGGCTTAAATTAAACGTGCCAGGTGCTGGCCTCTGCTCGTCACCTGCATTTCTCATTCGATATCAAAAATTATTATGTATAAAGTTTCCCTTTCCTCTCCTCCCCACCCCCACCGCCACAGAAACACTCACGATGCCCTTTATGCTATTTTGGAAGTTTGTGCAGGTAACTTCTGTTATCAGTGGATGAAAGAAAGTAGCAGGAAAGGGTTGATCTCCTCCTGGCAGCGGGGTGTCGCTCAGTTTCCAAGAGGTCTGGAGGACGGGAGACCTGGACTCGGGGCCTGGTTTTGCTCCTGCCCAGTGAAGTGAGCTTGGGCCAGTCTCCACTCCATCTCGGTCTCATGGTGGGGTTGGCAGGGGGGCAAGGATGGCTCTGTCAGCACCTGTGTGGTCTGCAGGACTGTGGTGACAAGAGCCATAGTCCTGGGGCTGGCAGCTCGGTGCCCTTTGCGTGCGTGATGCCCACCGTGCCCAGGGCTAAGCCGGCGGGGCTGGCAGGATGGCACCCGAGGGGCTCCTGGGGCATCTCCTGAAAGCAAAACAATGTGCATTTGTTCTGGGCATGAGCAGCTATGGGGGTGCCCATCCGAGGGGCAGTGCAGGTTTAATCTTGAGGCCAAAGAGCAGCCCTTCCAGAACGGAAGAGCACAGAGCAAGGGTGAGGGGAATGTGCAACTTTCTCTCTGTTTGTTGGAGCTGCTCAGCTGGGCCAGGCCAGAAAAGCCACATCAACTGTCGCAGAGAAAACTGTGACCTTGGCCTTACAGCGTGCTCTTGGTCTGCAACTCCCTCCTGCCCTCGCCGCTATGCCCCATCTCCTCTTCTGTGCACTCAGATGTGTTGAACTTCTGGCCTGTGTGTCTTGCACTGTGGTGGGTGCCGTCCTAGGGGGTCAGGGGGTGAGAGGCTCCAGGAGCTTGGGGGACAGAAGCGGGCCTGGTGTAACCCGCAGTGTGTGTGCGAGTGAGTGTGTATGCGTGTAGCCGAGTGTGGGTGTCTTTATCCTCGAGGCATCTCTTGCTGAAGACATGTTCAAGTTCCGTCCTCTTAGGTCCGATGTTTTTGGCCCACATGGTTTTCACTGCAAATGATTTCGCATTAGGTGTGAAGGATTCTACTAAAGGGAGCTTGCCAAGTGCCTTATACCAGACGCCGGCCGCCTCCGCGTCCTCGCTTTTTAAGGAACCGAGTTAGATTTTTCTGCATTCAGCCGGGGGCAAAACGGTGTCTATTAATTAGACTTTCATCTCTATTGATAATGGGGCCCACAGGCCTCCTGCTGAAGTGGATGCAGACCTTTTGTGGTGTGTCAATCTTGGCTCTGCTCTTGTGAATTAAGTCTGATGGCGGCCTGAAGGGCCCCTCTTGAGTTTCTCTCTCAGATCTGATGACTCCCTTTCTCTCTCTGACCACTCAAATAGGTCTGCCAGCTTCTTTCTTCCCATCCGAGGCCTTATTGAAGACTCTGCTTTCACTCAGCTTGGGGCCTCACACCAATCTTCAACATTTTCCCAACATGCAAGCTCAAGGCCTTTCTCCTCCATTCTGACCCGTCCTTCCTTCCTTCCTTTTCCTTCCTTCCTCCCTCCCTCCCTCCTTTCCTTCCTTCCTTCCTTCCTCCCTTCCTCCCCTCCCCTCTCCTCTCTTCTCTCCCCTTCCTTCCATTCTTCCTACCTTCCTTCCTTCCTTCCATCCCAGAGACAATGTGTCAAGAGAAGAGTACAGTTTGGAAGCAGACCTGATTCACTGTTGGGCTGGAGGGGTCCTGTACTAGCTTGCAAAAGCTAACTTAAATTTTCAGGAATTTTGCCAGCCAGTTTTAAAATAACATCCATTAAAAATTAAATGATAGAGATTTTTAATTAAATATAACATCAAAAACAAAGATAACAAATGCTTAAAACTCATTATTGCCTAAATATTTCACGTTTTATTATTTCCTGTGCCAGAGGTCAGCAGCATGTTTCAGTAAAAAACCAAAGAGTAAATATTTTAGGCTTTGCCAGCTCTAGGGTCTCTACCCCAACTACTCAGCTCGGTTGTATTAAGACAAAAGCAGCCCTAAACACTATGTAGGTGAGTGGGTGTATCCCTGTTTTGCTAAAACTTTATTTGCGAAACAGCTGGCCCTAGATTAAGCCCCTAGCCTAGACTAACCCCTGAGCCAGGTCCTCAAGCTTATTTATGTGTGTGGTATTTGCTTTTATAATGACATGCTGGTGTGTATCTTGTCCCAGTCCCATCTCCAGAGATCTCATGTGGCTCCTTTGAAATCAGCCACGGTGGGACTGTTTATCCCAGGGTGATGGGCAAACACTAATAACCCAGGATTTCTTTTCTCAGAGAACAGGCTGAACATTCATCTGTGCATTTGAATCCTGACTCTATGTAGGATAAGTCCGAATATGTCACATAAGAGAAAGCCTAATAATATAGAGAGACCCGATCTGACACTTGCTAGCCTGAGGTCCTCTGATTCTTGAGCCAAAAGCTGCAGGGTCAAGCCCAAACACGGTCCTGTAATCTGGCGCCTGCCAGCACTTCCACCTCCAGCCACAAACTCTGAACCCGATCACCTTGACCTCTCCTCTTCCCATTGAAGAGTCACCCTCTGAAACTTGGCTCACTGTTTTCCCTACCTAGAACTCCCGGCTGCCCCTCTTTCCTGGACCCAGTTCTCAGGATAGCCCCCTTCTGGCCCTCCCAGGCACACTGTCAGTCCTTTACAGGGAATCCCAAGTCTTTCCAGGGACCTGCCAGCCCCTGCGTGATCTGGCCCCTTGTATGAATCATGGTTTTTGGTTTTGCATGTTTGATGATACTGAGATCTTCAGGGTCTTGCCGGAGACCATACCTCCCATGGGCTAGCTTGTTCCTAAAGCTCAGACAGTTTGCCTGCCAGCAGCCAATCCCAAACTCACGTTCCAGTCATACCTGACTCTCATGCCACCACACTGTGCCAGTATTTCCCCTGCTCCAAGTCACCCCAGGGCCAGGTACAGTCAACTGGATTCAACCTTATTGCCCAGAGCCAGCAGAAATTATTCAAACTGGCCGGTCCCAACCCGTTTACTCCGTTTGCCTTACCTTTCCCTGGCAGTCACAGTAAAGGCTTATGCCTGTGCTATCCCCTCACTCTTTCTTCCATTGTGGCCTGTGTGCTTGGCTTCCTCCCCGCCCCCTAGGGACTGTAAGTAATAAATACTTCTTCCAGTGGCGCTGACCTCACCATGGTGTCACTCGGTCACCACTGTAAATTAAATCTAGGTACCACTGTGAAACCCAAGTTACCTCTCTAGCCTCAGATCCCACCCCACCCCCTTGGTCACCTCATTCCAGATGCATTGGCCTCCTTGCTGCTCTATCATGCTACACATGGGCCCACCTCAGGGCCTTTGCACTTGCTCCTCCCTCCACCTAGACTACTCTTTCCCCAGATGTTCTCAGGATTTACCCCTTCGCTTTTATCAGAATTTTGTTCTACTGATGTTTTTTCAGAGAACCGCTCTAAGCACTCTGCTAATGAGCACACTCCTCCACAACCCCCCGACACTCCCTATTTCTCTAACCTCTCCATCTCATTAACACCTGACAGTCAACACCTTTATTTCTGTCCCTCCTTGAGCGCCAGCCCCATGAAGTCAGGGACCATGTCTGCTCAGTTGTCTGCTGCCTCCCTAGCGCCTAGAACAGTGTCTGGGATATAATGGGGACTCCCCTGTGGACATAGAACACCTTACATGCAACTCTAAGTTTGCACAAAACAGTTGCCCATAGCTATTACACGTCGGTCTCACCCACTGGGGTTGAGCACTGGGCTCCCTTGTCTTGGGGTGTCCCCAGCACAGCATCCTGCAGGGAGGGACAGCTCCACACAAGTCTATGGGCCCCTCGCCAGTGGGGACTCAGAGGAGGAAGAGAACATTTGCAAATCAGAGAATAGGGAACTTACACGGAGGGGAGGAAAGGAGAGGATGGAAGCCGCTGAGGAAGGTGAACACTTTTCTCTGACTGGCTGGCCGCTGCCGCCCCTCCAGCTTCTGTTGCTGATACAGCTTCTTGGGCGGTTTGCTCCTTACAAGTGCAGGTTCCCTCCTGCCTCAGGGCCTTTGCACCTGCGGCCTCCTTTCATGGAACACTCTTCTGGCCCCAGCATCCACCCCCAGCAGCCTTAACCTCTTCACTTGTCCTTCTGGCTCTCAGCTCAAAGGTCAGAGCAGTCTGCCCAGCCCCTCTTGAGCCCATCGCTTCCCTCTGCCCCCTACTCCCACGACTGTGCTTTTCCTTTACTGTTTATCATATACTGCAGTTGGAGGTGTGGATTTTTGTCAGGACTTGAATAAATTGCTTTTCCTCTCTGGATGGAAAGCACAGGGAGGGCAGGGCCCATGCCTGATTCACTCAGCAATGGACCTTCGATTCCATGCACATGCCTGGCACATGGTGGGCACTTAACACGCCCACCTGGACTGAGTTCGGTCCAGCTCAAGAGTGGCCCTGAGCCTCGGGTGTTATGGGGACCAGGCAGACATAGTCCCTTTGCCTCAGGAAGAAACTCTGGTTTCTCATTGGTGAAAACAATAACCCGTTTCTTCTCTTGCAACTTTGGCTCACAGGCAGCTGGTTGGAGGGGATGCTGCTGTTTGAACCCACCGGCATCTGCTGGGTCACACAGCAGACCACAGACCACCTGTGGTGAATCTTCCACTCACACAACAGTGGTCTGCCACCTTCTGCTCTAGAGGGTCAATGGGCCCTTTGTCATCTGCTGCCTCTGATGATCCGACAGGAACAATGGCATCACCATGGTCATCATCCCTCAGGGACAGGGAATTGCAATGCACCAGGCTGTGTGTGGAGGCCCGGGGGAGCAGCAGGCATGCACAGATGCCTCGAGGGAGGCCGGGGCAGCAGTGGTAAGGAGCCCTGGGGCGTGTGGGGTTGCGAGTGTTGGCCCCGTGATTTGCTAGTTCTGTGACCTTGTACAAGTTGTGTAACATTGCGAAGCCTCAGGCATCTTACCTACAAAATGGGAATGATGGTAATGGCCACCTTCAAGGTCATGGTGAAGATTAAATGAGGTCTACAGTAACAAAGTCCTGAGCAGAGTGCTTGGCTAGAGTAAGTGTTCAATGAATGTTCGTTTTTGTTTTTAATGCCAGCGACCTCTTTGCAACCGTATGTGGTAGATATTATGATTCCCCAAAACTTCTAGGAACCTGAGGTCTAGAGAGGGTTGGGAACCTGACCGTGGGCTCGGTGCCTGGAGGTGGTGTGGCTTGGATGAGAGCAAAGTAGGCTCACATTTTGGCTCACACCAGATAGGGCTCCCCAACTTTTGCTTGTTTTCACCATCCCCTTTTGTAGAAAGAAGACCAGACAGTTTGCAAAATACCACCGGACAGCATAATGTTGAACATTTTTGAGCATGTCTCCCAGTGGCTACATTCGAGAGCTTCTCTAGGGAAGGTACATAGGAGTGTTGGGTCATTGACAGGATGTTCAAACGAAGACACTTGAGCAAAAGGGGCTGTTGTTAATATGTGTGTGGGAAAGCAGGTATTTGCTTGGGACAATCCTAGTTTACCACGTATTGTGCTTTTAGCAAAATCTTTAATGAAAAACAAAAGATGTTAGAAAACATTTTAATGCAAATACGCTCCCCTCACCCACTTCTGACTTACACGCTAAGGTTTTCCAGTATTCTAGTTCAGTATTTCATTATAATAGGAATTTGCTTAGATTTTCCTGTGTATTTTCCATTATTTTCACTTACTGTTCCTTCTTGTAGCATAGCCTTACCTTCTGTTATCTGCAGTTTTCCCTCATGAATATGTTTAGATGTTTCTTAATAGATGAAGACGTTCCTTTAGACTGTTAGTGGTGAGCCTCTTTGTACATTTTTATTTTGGGTTATAAAATTGTATGAAGTTTCTTTTCATTTCAAACTATGTTGTTAAAAATAATTTTGTTGGGTACAAATCTTAGGTTGACAGTCATTTTCTCTTAGCCCTGAAAGAAGATGATTCCATTTGGTCTCTGGTTTCTATAGTCATCATTGAGAAGTCTGCTGTCAGTCTAATTGTCTTTCATGCTCTGAAGCTTCAAGACCTTGTATCTAGGTCCATCTGTCTATATGCTTGGATTGATGTTTTCTGGATCTGTGGATTCAAGTGTCATCAGTCTGGAAAGTTTCTCCATCATTTCCTCTGAAAAAATTCCCTTTCTGTTTTGTGTATTTTTGCCTTCTGAGATTTTGATTAGATATGAGTTAGAACTTATAATTGTGGCCTTCATGAGTCCTAAATTTTCCTTCACTTTTTCGGTCTCCTTGCCACCTGTGATATGGATGCATGATTTTTATCAGTTCTTTCCTCTGGTTTGCTGATCTGTCTTTGTTGTGTCTCTTTTATTGTTTAATCCCATTCATTGTATTTCCAATTTCAACAATAATTTCATTCCTCAGTTTCTATTGGGTTATTTCTCAGATATACCTAGTTATTCTGATGGTCCTTTGTTACTTGTTTCTTTTGGTAATTCTTTTTTTTTAAAGGTTTTATTTATTTGACAGAGATCACAAGTAGACAGAGGGTCAGGCAGAGAAAGGGGGGAAGCAGGTTCCCTGTTGAGCAGAGAGCCCGATGCGGGGCTCAATCCTAGGACCCTGAGATCATGATCTGAGCCAAAGGCAGAGGCTTTAACCCACTGAGCCCCCCAGGTGCTCTTCTTCTGGTAATTCTAATATTATTTTTCTTAAATAGCCAGTGAATAGTTATGTCATATTGAGTAACTGTAATGTCTGCATTATTAGCAGTCTAAATTCGCTGTGTCTGCTAACTGTAAATCGTGATGACTTGTTTACTTATGTGTTTGGTGATCTCTTATTTGCATGTTCATAATTGGCAGGACTCCCATGGCTCTGAATAGGAGACGCTTTCCTCCAGAAAGGTGTTGATTTAGCTTTCTTTCTGGTTGCTTGGAAGGGCTATGAATGTGGGGTCACTTTCAAGGTTAGTGTCTCCGCCACACAGCTGATGTTGGCGCTTGTGCTCAGTAGGACTCCATTTCATTTGCTTCTTGCACGGTATGTTTAGTTCAGGTTTATTTATTTATTTTTTGAGAGGGTGCATGAAGATCCTTGGACACTGGCTTTCCTTCTTTAAGTCTGCCAAGGAAACAAATGCAGCAGGCCAGTCCTTTGGAGACTGTTGTCTTCTCTATTGCTGGAAGAGAAATCTAAATTTGTACTTTTTTCTTAGTTGAAAGTGTTCATATCTCTAGAATGGGTGGGACAACCTTGGCTCCTTCTGGAGACTATTTAGAAGATTCTAAAAGAACTTCTGTTTGCTGAACCGGTGGCTGTGAGGACATCCATCCTGCCTGCCGCCTCCCCTGCTGAGGCAGACTGATCCACCTGTTTCTGTGGTTTCTGATGAGCCCAGAGCCCAGGAAGCCTCATACATCCTTCATCCTTCCACAACTGATTATAACCTGTTTCCACTCGATCCTGTCTCCATGGACCCCAACTCTCGGCTTTGTGACTCTGAAGTCTCACTTTCTCTTTGCTTCCCTCCCTCCCTCTGCCTTCAGCCTTTCTTAGGCTGGTGTTTGGACTTCAAGTCCCCCAGTCTCTGGTTTGCTCAGTCTCTACACTTCCATCCCCTCTTGTTATATTGACCAGAAGCTCCCACCAGAGCTGGTGCTCACCACTTCCTCTCTGTCAGTGCCTGGGGCAGCCAATTCCAGGGCAAAGCCTCCTATGGGGAGAACAGGAATTTGACATGATAGTACTGCTTTTGTGTTTAATTCCTATGATAGGCAGTTCATTTGGAAATCACACTGAAGTCTTTTTGAGGTTAAGTTGGAGGAAGGGTTTATTTATATTCCAACATCTATTTTTATTTGTAAGTCACTCAAACTTCCCTTCCCCCACGCCATTCCAACCCTAGTTCTTCTTTCTGGCAGAAATTATTAACATTGGTTGGGGATATGGCCATGAGATCCAGAAGAAAGAGCTCAAGTTTTAGAGTCTGATATACCTGCATTTGGGAGCAAAAATGTTGCTAAATCCAGCGGAAGTAAAGGTCTTAAAAATCTCTCTGCTTCAGAAACAAAGGAGTAAGTCTTAATGACTTTGGGCTAGGCATGGATTCTTAGATAAAGCACTAGTGACAAAAGGGAAAAATAGACAAATTGCCTCATGAAAATTAAAAACTTTTGTGCTGAAAATGATACCAGCAAAGAAGTGAAAAGACAACCCATAGCATGGGAAAAGTATTTGCAAATTGGATATCTGATAAGGGCCTTGTATCCAGAATATATGAAAACCTCTTACAACTCAATAAGAAGAAGATAACTTGCCCAATTTAAAAATGGGCAAAAGATCTGAATAAACATTTCTCCAAAGATTGACACATAGCTAGGAAGCACGTTGGAATGATGCTAAAAATGGTGAGTCATTAAAGAGAAATGGATCGAAACCACAATAAGATAGCACTTCACACCCATAAGAAGGTGAGAGCCAGCCAGATAGACACTGGTAAGAGTGGATGAGGATGTAGAGAAGTTACAGCCCTCACGTGGCGCTGCTGGGAATGTAGATGGTACAGCTACTTTGGAAAACAGTCTCGCAGTTTCTCAAAAAGTTAGACTTGGAGTTACCTCATGACCCTGTAATTCTGCTCCCAAGTAAATACCTAAGAAAGGGAAACATACATGCTCATGAAAACTTACATGTCCATGTTCAGAGTAGCACAGTTCATAAATGTCAACAAGTAGAAATAGCCCCAATTCCTGTTGACTAATGAATGGAGAAATAAAATGTGGACTGTCTGTGCCATGGGATAGGATTTGGTGGATTTGTAGGAACGAAGCACTTACACGTGCTACAACCTGGATGAAGCATGAAAACATTCAGCTGAGTGAAGGAGCCATCGTAAATGCCACACATTGTGTGATCTCGTTTGTATGAACTTCCAGGTCCATAGAGACAGGAAGCTGACTGGTGTGAGGGCAGTGGTGCTGGGCACTGGAGAGTCACCACAGTGGGTGTGGAGTTTCTTTTGGGATGACGAAAATGTTCTCAACTTTAACTGTGGTGATGGTTACAAATTCTATACTAAAAACAACTGGATTGTGCAAATTATTAGATACATTGATTATATCCTGATAAAGCTGTACTTAGAAAAAGTCCACAATTCTGTCTTTTGTCTGGAAATGTACTTAAATCACATTACCAAGATGTTCTAATAAAATTAGGGTTGCCACTTCTACACTGTTGGTGTAGAAGTTGCCACTTCTACACAAGCTGGTGCAGCCACTCTGGAAAACAGTATGGAGGTTCCTCAAAAAGTTGAAAATAGAGCTACCCTATGACCCAGCAATTGCACTACTGGGTATTTACCCTGAAGATACAAATGTAGTGATCCGAAGGGGCACGTGCACCCGAATGTTTATAGCAGCAATGTCCACAATAACCAAACCATGGAAAGAAGCTAGATGTCCATCAACGGATGAATGGATAAAGAAAATGCGGTATGTATGTGAACACACACACACACACACACACACACACACACACACCAGAATACTATGCAGCCATAAAAACCCAAAATCTTGCCATTTGCAACAACATGGTTGGAACTAGAGGGTATTATGCTAAGTGAAATAAGTCAGTCAGAGAAAGACAATTATATGATTTCACTGATATGAGGAATCTGAGAAACAAGGCAGAGGATCATAGGGGAGAGGAGGGAGAAATGAAACAAGATGAAACCAGAGAGGGAGACAAACCATAAGAGACTCTTAATCTCAAGAAACAAATTGAGGGTTGCTGGAGGGGAGGGTGTGGGAGGGATGGGGTGGCCGGGAAAGAGACACTGGGGAGGGGATGTGCCATGGGGAGTGCTGTGAATTGTGTAAGACTGACGAATCACAGACCTGTACCCCTGAAACAAATAATACATTATATGTTAATAAAAAAAATTAGGGTTGCCAGATTTAGCAAACAAAAATACGAGAAGCCCAGTTACATTTAGTGTGTCCTAAATGTGACATGAGACAAACTTATAATGAAAAATTTATATTGATTTGAAACTCAGTGGGACAACTGTGTTTTATCTGGTTATCCTAATTAAAATATAACATAAGCCACAGGCTTTGAGTATACAGCTATCCCATTTTCAAAACCACCGTCTGTCTCTATACATCCTACAGACCTATTGTTTCATTTTACTGAGCAGCAACCAGAGGACTCACAGATGACTCACTCCTCTGTGTGGCCCCATGGTGGTTCCAGATTCCAAACCCAGGTCGGCTGGACTCCCACAGCCGGGGTCCTCTACTTGGAGAGGTGGCCACTGGGCTACCTTGCAGCGGCTGATGGCGAGAAAGCAGACTCTCCCCTTGTTTCCGTAAGAGAAGGGGAGACGAGGACCGTCAGTCCCTGTCTCGTTCCTGGCAGGGGCTCTGAGGCCCGGCTGCCGAGGGTGCCAGAACAGTGAGTTCCCGTTAGAATGTTCTTTTCTGGGAGGAGATAACAGGATAATAGGTGTCTTACTTGCTTCCTGTAAAATGATGAGTGACAAGGAGTCACTTGAGATTAGAGTCATTCAGAACAAGTTGAGCCAATACCTATATTCCATGGAGATCAATTTTTAATTTGAGGAGAGGAGAGAGGACAATCCTGATCTAAAGTAAAATGCAGTGTTTCCTGTGTAACCTCAGCACGTCGGGGGCTGTGGGACGGAGTCTTCGTGTGCCTGGGCAGAGAATGGGGAGAAGCTTCTGGAACCAGGCACGGGGTCGAGGAGCAGATGCTGCCTCTGGTCTGGGTTTTTTTGCTCTCCTCATGCATAAATGACGTTTCAAGGGTGTTCAGCATTCTTGAATGAGGTACACAGGCACGGACTAAACTGGCCACTGGGGAGATGGGCTGATCAGTCTCTGTGTCTCTCCAGTTAGCAGAAGGCATTGCTGTTGTCTGCGAGGCGGGGCCAGCCCGGCATTGCTCTCCAAGGGTAACCCGCTGTAATGCCATATAGCTAGGTTCACTCTGGTGTTTTCTAGGGTAGAGCCCCACACAGCGGTACCCGAGCGAGCATCAGACTGCGCCTGAGTCTTCAGGGAAGAGTCTCGAGTATACATTCCTGGGTCCCGTGCCTCCAGATTCTGATTCAGCAGAGTCCTGGCTTGGGATCCAGGAATGTATGATTCTTCAGAAGCCCAGGTTGGAAATAAAGGTGAAATCTTAAGATCCTCTACTCTGTCGTTTAAGTTTGCCTTAGATAAGGTTTAGATCGTTGTTTTTGTTTTCTGCAGTGAGACCCCCCCCCTTTTTTTTTTTGCTATGGATGTGTTCATGATAAGTGAATAGTTTTTATGGTGCTAAATCGTGCTGTAAATACTTGGGACAAAGGACTTACTATTATTTTTTAGTTATTATACTTTAAAAGATTATTTATTTATTTATTTGAGAGAGCGAGCATGTGCACACGATTGGGGGAGGAGGGGAGCAGCAGAGGGGGAGGGAGAAGCAGAGACTGTCCACTGAGCAGGGAGCCCGACAGGGGGATCGACCCGAGGACCCCGAGACCGGGACCTGAGCCGGAGGCAGACACTTAACTGAACGCACCACTAGGCACCCTGACAAATGACTTTTGAAGCAAGTCTTGTGGCAGAACTCTCTGTGGGGCATTGACTCCGCTTGTCATCTGCAGACTGGTCCCCGAAAGCGAATGTGTTGGAGCGAGAAGAGCGGTGCTTGGGGGCTCGGTGGCGGGGATCAGGGTGCAGCCCTCTCAGTCCTGGGCTGGGTGAACTCAGGCTCACCGCTTGCCTGTGGGGACTCCAGCGTCTGGAGGGGTGGCGGGGCGGGGATGGAGGGGGCCAGCAGAGGGAGTGAAGGGTGGGTCAATCCGGGTCTTGAAAACCCCTTTTCAGCTCCTGTACTCCCTTCTAGAATCTTATGGCATTTCAGGTTTTTCTCCTTATGATAGTTACATAATTTATCTTATCCTATTTTAGTTTTTGCAGAATAGTCCATTACTGTGTTCTGGAGCCAAATAGCCATCCCCTGCTCCCCATCCCCGCCCCATTTATAATGAGGTGTCAGGCTGGACTCAGGCTGTTCTTGGCTCCTGGCCGAAAGCTCTAGGTCGGCCTCTGCTCCCTTTTGCCTTTTCCTGCAAAGACAGGGCCCTGCATGCGTGTTTTCCACAGTCTCCTCCAGGTAATCTGTCTTATTGCATAATTGCTGGAGATACTTCCCATTCTCCAGCATTCCTGGGAATGTTCCTGGAAACATTGGGGAAGTACTGTTACCCCAAGTTCTAAGGTCCTCAGTTAACAAGAAATCCAAGATAAACACAAGTACCAGACCTCTGGCTGGGTGTGTAGTCGTGCAACTTCCAGAATTTCAGGGTGACCTTAGTTGACAAAGTAGATTCTCCTACCTGTAGCCATTGTTTTTGTTTTGTTTTCTGCTTGTTTATTTGTTTTCCCCTGAACAGACATTTGCTCCTTCCTCTCCTCTCTGTGGCTCACGACTCCAGCGTCCATGCAGAGTCTTGGAGGTGGTCAGAGGGGCCTGCTCAGGGGGGCACCGCGTAAGCAGCCCTTCCTTGTGCTGTCTGTCTGTCCGGACTTTTGTCCAGCAGTGTGGGCTGCTCTCTGCACGGTGTCTGTTCCTACTTTAGACTGAGGCCCACACAGGATGACCGACTCCCTCTCTGATGTCACCAGAGGGAGAAGACCTGTATGTTCTGGATGTCCTCTTGTCTCTCTTCTTTTTGTGCTACTGCTTCTGGCTCACTGCAGTCCTGTGCCTGGCCCATGGGTCTTCTTTATTTGGTTATATCCATTTATAGCCTCATTAGACTCATAAGCCTTGAGAGTTCTGGCTTCCTCAGGAACTGACCAGCAGCATGTTCAGGAAAACTATTGAACTTGGATGTAAAACACATTTAAAAACAGTTCTGTCTGATTTCTGATTTTATCATTGTTGTTATAATAAAGTGATGAGCCTGCCGCCCGCCTCCGAAAGCTTGATGGGTCTGGGGAGCAGTGGGACCTGCCGTCAAGGTCAGGAACACTGTGATTGGAGGGAGGTAGCTGGGCACTAATGTCGGTGTCATCCCAGGTGCGCTTGGAATGTGAAGATCTGTCTCCTTTTGAACAACCCCCTCCTGAATTCCTGGGTCTTCAGTCTCTCTCATCATAGAACTCATTCTGAAGACTGTGAGAATCACTGCACTGCTTTTAGTGGAAGGAACATGGCCAGCTGAGGGGTTTCACCCCAGAGCAAAAGCCAAGGAGGGCTTTCAAGGGTGCTGCCAGTGGTCTGATTTTAATCCATTTCAGAGGTCCACGAAAGGGTGCATTTGCACTCAAATTTTACCCCTGGCCCCGGAAAAAAGATTATAGATTGTAGGGACATTGGGTTTAGTACCATCCAAGAAATCCTTTGAGAATTCAGCTCATGGCTAATGAGGCACGAGATGCAGCCAGATGTCAGGATGTTGCTCGAGGAATAAGCAGATGGGAGGAGGTTTTCTCAGTCACCCAGGTGCCTTCGGGGTTGGCCTTTACCTGATCTGCTCCTGCCACATGTCTTTGCCTTGCAGACGAAAATCATTTTCTTTGATTAGTTATTCAACCTATGGAGGGTTGGTCTCAACTCGAGTCTGGGGGGAGGATGGAAATTCCACGGGTTCTCCTGCTACAGCAGGTTGGCACAAACAGGTGTTGGTGAATTCCCTCTCTAGGAAAGGAAGCCAGATAAAACAACCAGTGCCATAAATATTTAAGTACAGTGGATAACAGCCCTTTAAGTTATATGATTTCAACTCTGCTATTTAGAGGAAGAGGGAAGATGGTGGTGGAGGTGGAGAGACGGAGGGATTCTGCCTCCATCCCGAGGGGAGGTTTGCTATGGAGCACATCGGAGCGGGGTGGCAGACTCTCAGGTGTCCTCACCTGTCCCTGCCTATGGATTGAGCTTTCTGCCTTTCTCAGGAGGGGCATCTGGCCATGGCGAGACTCCGTGGTTTGAAGATATTCCTGCAACATAGCTTCTTAATGCAAGCCAACTCAGGGTCCAGCTCAGCTGAAGAAATGCACTCTTATTCCACTGAATCGTAGACACTGGTCTCTTCTGACACCAGAGGGGAGCCTGGCAGGGCTGAGCTCTGGGGACAGAATGGCAGTGTCCGCCCAGTGATTCTTAATGCACTTTTCAAGGGTGTCTTTGGTTCTAGGCGATCGCAGCCTGATGCAACAGCCCTGTACAACCTGACCCTGGGGACAATGCCTTCCAGTGTAGTCCTGTGCTTCTCACAAGCTGTCCTCTCAGAGCACAAGTTTGCTGTGTCGTTTTCAGACTCCAAACATCCTCTTGAGGGAAGTAGGATGGACATTGGTCTTTGCCCTGTTTCTCAGATGAGGAGATGTCTCTTCAGTCCACCTGCTGCGTAGCACACAGCTAATGATTCACAGCTGGGCTCAGGGCTCTGCGGTTCTCAAACCTCTCCTCCCACTTGGGGATGCCCCCGCAGGATGCTGGGTCTCAGATTCTTCTGTAGGCCACTGGAAAAGTGCCAACTGCCCAAGCTGATGGGTCCACGCAGCCTGCCCCTTTCTCTGTGCTCTGTGCGCCTCCTGCTTTCCTCAGAACTGACCGATGACAGTACTAACCATCCCATCTTTGCTGAGAACTTATTATGGTCCTGACAGGGTGCTAATCCCTTCATGTATTTTATCTTATTTACTTTCCAGAGAACCTTATTGGTAGCTACTATTCTAATGCCCGCTTCACAGAAAGGAAACAGGCTTACAGAGGGATGATGTCTACAGGCACAGTGGCAAAAATTTACTATATTTGTTTCCTACAGCTGCATAACAGGGTATCACAAACTGGGTGGCTTAAAACAACAAAAATGTATTCTCTCCCAGTTCTGGAGACTGGAGTCTACAATCGGGGTGGTGGCAGAGCTATGCTCTCTCTGAGAGCTCCAGAGGAAAAGCCTTCCTCACTCTCCCCAGCCTGTGGTAGTTGCCAGCATCCTTGGCCTTCTTTGGATTATGGCAGAGCAACCTCATCTCTGCCTCTCTCATCACATGATGGCCTCTGCTCTGAGTCTCTTCTCCTTTACTTATAAAGACACCAGTCAGATTAGATTAAGGGCCCACAAGAACCCCATATGTTGTCACTTAAATTTACCTAATTATATCTGTAATTGCTCTATTTGCAAGTGAGGGCAATTCTGGGGTTCTGGAAAGGATATGAATTTTACGGGGACACCATTTAACCCAGTGCACTCTCCAATCCCGTTTCTTCTTTCTGGACACACAGGAAGACCAGGTATTCCAGGCTCCATTGCAATTATGTTGGGGCTATATACCTGAGTTCTGGCCAATAGCCTGTGGGCCAAAAGGTGTTTATCTCTTCCAGGCTTCACCATAAAACATCTGTGCAATCAAATGAATCCAGTGCCTGATCTGACTCAACTTAAGCCCAAGGCAGCCCCAGACTGGCCCAGTGACAACACAGGGATGAAACCCTGCCCACAACAGGCAGACAGAACCATTGCAGATGATTGGACTGAGGGACAAAGCAGCTCAGCCACAGCAGGGCATGCACATCACACATAAGAGTCACTTCTAAAGCACCAGGTTCCATCGAACAGGGGACACGGCACTGCGGGGCACCACAGGACCTCTTCTTCATAAGGCCACTACTTTCAAGAGCAGGAGACACAGCTGACTTTCCTAGCATGTAAAAACAGACACAGAGTTAGAGGAATATGTCCCAAATGAAGAACAGGACAAAATCACAGCAAGAAACCTAAAGGAAATGGAGGTAAGTAAAATGCCTGTTAGAGAATTTAAAGTCATGGTCATAAAGATTCTCACTGGACTTGAGAAAAGAGTAGAGGATGTCAGTGAAATCCTTAACAAAGAGAGAGCAAACATTAAAAAGGATAAAAAGGACCAGTCAGATATGAAGAACTCAATAACTGAAATTTAAAATAAAAAAAAAGAAATTTAAAATATACTACAAAGAACAAATAGTAGACTACAGGAAGCAGAAGAGTGGATCAGCAGCCTCGAGGACAGAGTAATGGCAAGAAGTCAAGTTGAACAGGAGAAAAAAAATAAGAAAAAATGAAAATAGACTTAGGGCTGAGTGACAACATCAAGTGTAATAACATTCACTAATAGGGATCCCAGAAAGAGAGGAGAAAAAAGGGGGCAGAAAATTTATTTGAAGAAATAATAGCTGAAAACTTCCCAAATGGGGAAAGAAACAGAAATCCAGATCCAGGAGGCACAGAGATTTCCCAACAAAATCAACACAGGGAGGTACACACCCAAGACACATAGTAGGTAAAATGGTAAAAAAAAAGAAAAGAAAAGAAAAGAAAAGAAAAAGTAGTGATACGTAGAGAATTTTAAAAGTAGTTAAGAGAACAGAAAACTGTTATATACAAAAGAAACCCCAAAAGGCTTCCCGCTGATTTTTCAGTAGAATCTTTGCAGGTCACAAGAGAGTGGCATCATATATTCAAAGGGCTGAAAGGCAAGAAAAACAAAAAACAAAACACAAAACAAAACAAAACCTGCAACCAAGAATACTCCATCCAGCAAGGCTATCTTTCAAAATAGAGAGATAAAGAGTTTCTCAAACAAAAACTAAAGGAGTTCAGGAACATTAAACCCTGCAAAAAATATTAAAGGGAACTCTTTGAGTGGAAAGACCGTAAGTGACAGTACGAGAAGTTAAAAACACAAAAGCAGTAAAAATAAATATTTCTGTAAAAATCAGTCAAAGGATTCACAAAATAAAAGGATGCAAAGTATGACATCATATACCTAAAACATGGGTGGGAGGGAGAGGAATAAAGAATAGATTTAAGCTTAAGTGACCATCAATATAATACAGACTTCTGTATGCATGCTGTTATATATAAACCTCAGGGTAATCACAAATCAAAATTTAATAATAGATATGCAAAAAATAAAAAGGAATGCTAGTATATCACTAAAGAAAGCCAGCAAACCATAAGAGAAGAGAGCAGGAGTAGAAAGGAAGGGAGAAGAACTCCAAAACAACCATAAAAAAATAACAAGTGGCAATAAATACATATCTATCAATAATTACTTTGAATGTACATGGACTAAATGCCCCAATTAAAAGACAGAGTGATGGAGTGGATAAAAAAGCAAGACCATTCTATATGCTGCCTACAAAAGACTCATTTCAGACCTAAAGACACTTGCAGATTGACAATGAAGGGATGGAAAAGAATTCATCGTATAAATGGAAGTGAAGACAAAGCTTGGGTAGCAATAATTATATCAGACAAAATAGACTTGAAAACAAAGACTATAAGGAGAGACAAGGACACAATATAATTATTTTTTAAAGATTTTTATTTATTTATTTATTTAAGGGAGAGTGAGCACAAGCAGGGAAGAGGGACAGAGGGAGAGGATAAAGCAGACTTCCCACTGAGCAGGGAGTCTGACGCAGGGTTTGATCCCAGGACACCCAAGATCATGACCTGAGCAGAAAGTAGATCGTTAACTAACTGAGCCATCCAGGCACCCCTGGACCATATATGATTATTACAGGAACAATCCAGGAAGAAAATATAACAGTTGTAAATATTTGTGTGCCCAACACGGGAGGACCCAAATACATAAAGTAGCTAATAACAAACATGAAGGAACTAGTCAATAGTAAGACAAAAATGGTAGGGAACTTTAACACTGCACTCACATGAATAAATAGATCATCCAAACAGAAAATAAACAAGAAAACAGTGACTTTGAGTGACACATTGGACCAAATGGATCTAAAAGATATATTCAGAACATTCCATGCTAAAACAGCAGAATATATATTGTTTTCAAATGCACACGGAACATTGCCCAACTAGAGTCCGTATTAGGCCACAATACAAGTCTCAACAAATTCAAAAAGATCAAAGTCAAAATCATACCATCCATCTTCTCTGACCGGATGCTATAAAACTAGAAATCACCCTCAAGAAAAATCCTGGAAAGAGCAGGAAGTTGAAGAACATGTTACTAAACAATGAACGGGTCAACTGAGAAACTGAAGAAGAAGTAAAAAAAAAAAAAAAAAAATACGTGGAGACAAATGAAAATGAAAACATAAGTTAAAAAAAAAAATATGTGGAGACAAATGAAAATGAAAACATAATGGTCCCAAATCTCTGAGATGCAGCAAAAGCCATTCCAAGAGGGAAGTTTATAGCAATACCAGTGTACCTCAAGAAGCAAGAAAAATCTCAAATAAACAACCTAACCTTACACCTAAAGGAGCTAGAAAAAGAAAAACAAACAAAACCCAAAAGCAGTAGAAGGAAGGAAATAAAGATTAGAGCAGAAATAAATGAAACAGAAACTAAAAAACCCCAATAGAATGGACCAATGACACCAGGAGCTGGTTCTTTGAAAAGATCAGCAAAATTGATAAACCTTTAGCCAGAATCCTCAGAGAGAGAGGGAAAGGGAGGGGGACTCAAACAACATCAGAAATGAAAGAGGAGAAATAATAACCAACACCATAGGAGTAAAAAGGATTATAGGAGAATATTATGAAAAATTTTATGCCAACAAACTGGTCAACCTAGAAGAAATAGATACATTTCTAGAAACCTATAACCTCCAGGCTGAATCAGGAAAAAATAGAAAATATGAACAGACCATTTACCAGCAATGAAATTGAATCAGTAATCAAAAAACTCCTGACAAACAAAAGTCCAGGACTAGACAGCTTCATAGGTGAATTCTATCAAACATTTAAAGAAGAGTTAATACCCAGTCTTCTCAAACCTTTCCAAAAAATAGAAGAGGCCAAGAAAACTTTCAGATTCCTTCTATGAGGCTAGCATTACTCTGATACCCAAATCAGACTAAAACACCATGGGCGCGCACGCACACGTGCACGTGCACACACACACACACACACACACACACACACACACAAAGAGAGAGAGACCTACAGGCGAATATTTCTGATGAATATAGATACAAAAATCCTCAATTTGTTAGCAAACCAAATCCAACATTACACTGAAAAAAAAATCATCCACCATGATCAAGTGGGATTTATTCCTGAGATGCAAAGGTGGTTCAATATTCACAAATCCATCGATGTCATACATCACATCAACAAGAGAAAGAACAAAAACCATATGATCATTTCAACAGATGCAGAAAGAGCATTTGACAAAGTACAGCATCCATTCGTGATTAAAAAAACCCTCAATGAAATCGGTTTAGAAGGAATGTATCTCAATATAATAAAGATCATATATGAAAAGACCATATATGAAAAGCTAAGATCATACTCAATGGTCAACAACTGAGAGCTTTTCCCTAAGATCAGGAACAAGACAAGGTTGTCCATTCTCAGCACTTTTATTCAACACAGTACTGCAAGTCCTAGTCATAGCAATAAATAAGAGAAGAAAAAGAGATAAAAGGCATCCAAGTTGGTGATGAAGGAGTAAAATATTCACTATTTGCAGATGACATGATACTGTATATAGAAATACTCCACTGAAAAACTGCTAGGACCAATAAATGAATTCAGTAAGGGCACAGGATACAAAATCAATGTACAGAAATCTGTTGCACTTCTCTACACTAATGATGAAACAGCAGAAAGAGAAATTAAGAGAACAGTCCCATTTACATTTGCACCAAAAATAATAAAATGCCTAGGGATAATTTAACCAAGGAAGTGAAAGACCTGTGCTCTGAAAACTATAGAACATTGATGAAAGAAATTGATGATGATACACACAAAATTGGAATAATATTCCATGCTCATGGATTGGAAGAATAAATATTGTTAAAATGTCCATAATACCCAAAACAATCTACGAATTTGATGCAATCCTTATCAAAATACCAGTGGGTTTTAACAGAACTAGAAAAAACAATCCTAAAATTTGTGTGGAACCACAAAAGACCCCAAATAGCCAAAGTGGTCTTGAAAGAGAAGAGTAAAACTGGAGGAATCACAATCCCTGATTTCAAGATATACTACGAAGCTGTAGTAATCAAAACACTATGATACTGGCACAAAAACAGAGGCATAGATCAATGGAACAGAATGGAGGACCAGAAATAAATCCACAGTTGTGTAGTCAATTAATCTTCAACAAAGGAGACAAGAATATGCATTGGGAAAAAGACAGTCTCTTCAGTAAATGAATGGTGCTGGGAAAACTGGGCAGCTATATGTAGAAGAATGAAACGGGACCACTTTCTGACATCATACACAAAAATAAACTAAAAATGGATGAAGGACCTAAGTGTGAGACCTGAAACCATAAAAATGCTAGAAGAGAGCACAAGCAGTAATTTCTCTGACATCAGACATAGCGACATTTTTCTAAACATGTCTCCTGAGTGAAGGGAAACAAAAGCAAAAGTTAACTCTTGGGACTATATAAAAATAAAAAGCTTCTGCACAGCAAAGGAAAGAGTCAACAAAACTAAAAGACAACCTCCTGAATGGAAGAAGGTATTTGCAAATAACGTATCTAATAGTGGGTTAGCATCCAAGATATATAAAGAACTCATATAGCTCAACAGAAAAAAACCCAAATAATCCAATTAAAAAATGAACAAAGGACATGAACAGATATTTCCCTGAAAAAGACATCCAGATGGCCAACAGACACTTGGAAAGGTGCTCAGCATCACTGATCATCAGGGAAATGCAAACAAAGCTACAGTAAGCAATCACCACACACCTGTCAGAATGGCTAAAATAAAAAACACAGGAAACAAGTGTTGGTGAGGATATGCAGAAAAAGGAACCCTCGTGCACTGTGGGTGGGCATGCAAACTGATGCAACCACTGTGGAGAACAGTATAGAGATCCCTTGAAAAATTAAAAATAGAATTCCCATATGATCCAGTATTTCCACTACTGGGTATTTATCCAAAGAATACAAAAATGCTAACTCAAAGGGATGCATGCACCACTGTGTTCATTGCAGCATTGTTTACAATAGCCCAATTATGGCAGTAGCCCAAATGTCCATCCATAGATGAATGCATAAAGAAGTTGTGGTGTCATGTCTATACACAATGGAATACTACTCAGCCACAAAAAAGAACGAAATCTTGCCATCTGCAACAATAGGGATGGATCTAAACAGTACAGCGCTAAGTGAAATAAGTCAGCCAAAGAAAGACAAATAAATACCATATGCTCTCCCTCATATATGGAATTTAAGAAACAAAACAAATAAGCAACAACAAAAAGACAAGACAAAAAAACACACTCTTAACTGCGGAGAATGAACTGATGGCTAGCAGAGGGGGCGTAGGGGAAGGATGGGTGAAGTAGGTGTACAGTTAAAGCGATGAGCACTGAGTAATGTCCAGAATTGTTGAGTTCTCACACTGTACACCTGAAACTAATATAACACGGTGTGTTAACTCTCCTGGAAATAAAATTTAAAAATTTTGAGAAAATCCATGCAACCTTCACACTCTTGATGTACCAGCTGGCTAAATTCGGTGAGCTGGTGGGTGGTGAGGAGGCTCTGGAAGGTGGTGATGCCCAGGAGATGGCAAAAGCAGGTTCCTGTGTCACAGCGTGGAGGGCTCTTCTGAGGACTGGTTGGATTAAAGAAATAAACCTTCACGGTGCCGGGGCTGCTTGTTATAGCTGTCAGTCCCGCAAATACGGGCGTATAACTGGTAAGCCAGGGACGCGGATTCAGACACAGGTGCATGGCTCCAAAGCCCAGGCTCTCTCCACTGCTCTGCTGTCTGGTCTCCTCACCCTTGCTCTTGCTCTTTTAGCTGTTGTGAATTTGTAACACATATCACTGGCTTAGCAAGTGGTGGCACTTGTTGGCAAAATCACCAGTTGTGATATCAATTCCTTGTGATCCATGGATGCGAATGTGTACTGTCGGGTGGGCCAAGAAGGCAAAGTCCAGAGGTGCTAGGACGTTCTTGGACATTCGTCCCCAGCTCTGCACAGAGAGACCTAAGAATTTCCCCATCACTAGGATCCTGAGAAGGTTGCCAGTTTTCCTGATGCTGTTCCTCTTTATACATCTAGGCTAGGTCATACCTCTGAAACCTCCATCTTCCTCACTGGCCCTTCTGGGAGGCTTGGGGGGTTCTTTTTGCTTTCATTCCTTAGCTTTCTGAGGGCATGTCACCTGCCAGGCACCTGAGCTCAGCGCCGAGGAGCCACACATGAAGGAAGTCCTGATGTCCTGGTGTCTCTGTCCCAGTGGAAGTGGATATTAACTCCTGAGTCACATAGATCTGTAGGACGTTGGGCCCCATGGAGGAGAGGCAAGGGCACTAGAGAGGTATAGACCTGGTGGACTGATGTAGGTTGGGAGCAGATGAGTCTGAACATGCTGGGTGTATGGAGATGTTCCAGGTTCTGGCCAGTGCTTGTCTAGGGTGGGCATGGCAGCGCTGGAACAGGGGAAGGAGAGCCCCATGCCAGGGTCCATACCGAGTGGTGCACTCACCACTGGTGAGCCACTGGGGGCCCCTGGCTCTTGTGAAGTTGTGCAGCTCTGAATGGACCTCGAATGGGAGGAATCACCTGTGTCTTCTGGTCATTCTGTTTGGCTTTCAGCTTCTGGAACAATCTGGAACAGCTTCTGGAACAATGATGAAAAGCATTCATCATGAGCATAGACATGGGAGTATGCATGCAATATTTTTCTGATCCTCTGGCCCTGAGTTTTCCTTTTATTAATCTCTTTTAATCATTTCCTGGTGATGTTCAGGGTGATGTTTTATAGGCTCTGAAGACCTCTCATATTGCACAATGTGTTCTCTTTCCTCAAATCTCTCATATATTCCATTATAAGGTACCCAAGACATACAGAACTTTTCATAATATACACAGAAGGTACGTGAACTTACCACCGAGACAGAAGAATAATTAAACGACTCCTCCTATATGTGATAACATTATTTTTTCCCCTCATCACTTTCTATTTTACGTGCTTTTTAAATTTAAAACAATAAAGTTTATTTAGTAATGGTAAATTTTTGCTATTATTAAAATACTTTTGAATTTTATAAGAAAAACATGATAAGAGGTCATTTATTCATTTTAAAAAAGATTTTATTTATTTATCTGACAGAGATCACAAGTAGGCAGAGAGGCAGGGAGAGAGGAGGAAGCAGGCTCCCTGCTGAGCAGAGAGCCCAATGTGGGGCTCGATCCCAGGACCCTGAGATCATGACCTGAGCTGAAGGCAGAGGCTTTTAACCCACTGAGCCACCCAGTGCTCCCATTTATTCATTTTTTAAAAAACAAGTTTTATTGAGGCATAATCAGCATGCGAGAAGCTGCCCAGAAAATCCAAGTTTTTGACATATGAAAGTCTAAAGTATAGGTTTTGACTTACACGTACACGTGTGAATCCATCGCTGCCATCAAGATAATGAACGTAACGCTTCCCCCTTCTCCGGAACGTCCACCAATCACTCCTCTGCTTTCTGTCACTGCAGATGAGCTTGCATTTTCTCTAATTGTAAGTGAAGGGATTATATCGTATGTACTCCTCTTTTTGGTCTGTCTTCTTTCCTTCAGCGTGATTTGTTTTGAGATTTATCTCTGCGGTAGTGGGTATGAATCGTTCCTTCCTTCTTCTTGCTGAGTAATATTCCATTGTGTGGATATACCACAATTTGTTTATCCATTCCCCTTACTGGTAGACATTTGATTTGTATCCAGTTTAGGGCTATTACAAATAAGCTGCTGTGAGCATTCCTGTACAAGTCTTTGTATGGACACACGCTTTCATTTTTTTGTGGGTAATTTCATTTAATCATCTGAACTTTCACTTTGTTCCTAACCAGACCTTTCCTTTTGGGAACATGCTGCATTCTCCCTGCTTCTCCCCAGACCAGGTAGGGTGGGATTAAAGGTGTTGGTACATTTCAACTTCAGACAACTATAGCCAGCGGGTCCTGATCTGAGGAGTGAGGCTTTAACTTGGCCTGTGAGGTCGATGGGAGTATACAGATAGCTAAATGAGCAAAGACAATCATCAGGAGACCACTGTTTATGAACACCAATCTCAAAGAGGAGGAAAAAGTCTTCTGTCTTTATTTTGTGTTACTGACGCCTGCTCCTTAACACGAGATTAGCAAACAAAGCATAGGAACAATCTGTGGCCTAAAGGCTTTTTTTAAAGGGCTGCTATTATCTGTTCCCAAAGTAAATGACACAAAACCAACACGAGTATAAGCTAGGACAGGCATTATTAATGGTGTTTACTTTTCATTAGGAGGCCAGAACAACTCCCTAATTGCTAGCAGATTCTAGGAATGCCTTATTTGTAAACTGTGGTTCACAAAAAAAGTCATTAACAGAATAAACAGGCAATTTAGAACAAGCAATTGCAATTATGAAATGTATTTAATGGCTTAACGAATATCGGTGATACTTTGCAAAGGCTGGGGTCTCTCCCATGTTTGAACTGCTGAGCTGGGCCGGCCAGGCTGTACCCACTAGTGCCCCAGGACTGTTGAGCTGGTTTTATCACTTCCTTTAAAAATGGTAACTTTCCGATTATAAAGCTAATGCATTCTCATTACAGAAAACTTGTCAAACACAGAACAGAAACACAAAGAGAATAAAAATTTCCCATCATCCTACCTTTTAGAGATAACTGTTAACATTTTCGTTTACTTTTTTCCTTCTGTTCTGGGCTACAACACTATATACCCTTGTGTATCCTGATTTTTTTCCGCCTAAGCATTATTGTATAAACATTTCACCAGGTTATTAAAACTTTTTCTTTGCAAAAACCCTGTTAATGGCTAAAAAAAAAAAAAAATCCTAATTTATGGGCTACCCGTAATTTACTTAAATATTCCCCTTGTTGTGGGAATTTAAGTGGTTTCTGAATTGTTCCTTAGTATAAATAATGCCGCAATCAGCATCTTTGTGCAGACCATTTTTAACTCCATTTAGAATCGTTGCTTTGGGTTAGTCCCGGAAGTGAAATTTCTAGATCGAAAGTGTGAATGTTCCTCAGGCTTTTTACAGGAGTTTAGTGAACGTGTTTAATGGATGCTTTTCATCCGAGAGACTAAACCAAAAGGCAGTGTCGGGGGTTAATTAGATTAGGATTAGGACTACCCAGGATTCTGTTGGCACCTTCAGTTGCTGAGTGGGAGCTGAAGTTGGGTGAAACAAAGAAGAGGAATTTCTTAGCCAGGAATTTCTTAGGACATAAAAGGGCAGGGTTTACCAAGAGGCCACACCATCCCTACATAGCTCAAAGTTGCAATGTGGAAGGAAAACCACCCCCACAGGATGGAGACAACCAAAAAGAAGGGTAACAGCCACCAAGGATTGTTCAGGTTTAGGTGGAGTGCTAGAATCCTCCAAAAAGGTGATGGGGAGGGGCCACATATCACCCTGGTTATGCTTGAAGCTTTGCCTCACCCTCAAGACTGGAGAGACTATCAACACAAGTTGTCAATGATCCAGTTTACCAATATTCTTCAGTTGACTCCTAAAGGTTCTCATGGAGGGTCGCCCCTCTGGGAGTCAGAAGTGTTGTCATTTAAGTCCCCTCTGGTTTAGTAGATGAGGCTCGGCATACAGCTGGTGCTTACTGAATGAGACTTAAGTTCCCTGTGGTCAGGATCAGTGTCTGTCTTGATTGTTTCTCCATCCCAGTAGCTAGCACTGTTCCCAGCAGGTAGCAGGCATTTAGTGAAACTGGTTTAATGGAATGGAATACATTCAGGTAGTTAACCTTTAGTGACCAGTGAGCTAGTCATTCATATAAGTACTTGTGAGAATGATAAAAAACAACAACAACAACAACAAAAAAAACTCGACTACATCTGGCTGAATTCCACCTTCTTTCTTCTTTCCTACCCCTTCTTACTCTGCTTCTGCTTCCCTTGCGCTTACCCAGCCAGTGAGTAACGTAAGGGTCAGATCTCTCAACCAGAGCCAGTGAGCGGAGCCCCTTGGGATGGTGGCCATGGTGGTGTCTGTCCTTTCACCACTTACCTAATGAGGAATCCAAGATCTAGAAGTGTCTTCCTCACGGTGAGATGAGCATGCCCATGTTTCAGAGAAGCAAGCCCGTTTGATCCTGGATCCTGGTCTTCTTGGAGAAGCTGAGGTGGTTCTTCATTGAGTTTTTTTGGCCAGTAACTCACGTTAACTAGTTCACTACCTCCTTATTTCAGCTTCCTGCAATAATTTCCCCTCTCTGCTCTTTGTGAAGCTTCTGACCTCCTGGGTCGGTGGTGGGACTGAGCCAAGTGGCTGACAGACTGACAGGTTTCACCAGCTCTGGCTGTCCTCGCCACCACATCACTAGAGCTATCTTAGACCTTGCATTCACCATGGCAACAGGACAACACACCGCCTCTGTGTTTCCATTATCTTTTGTCGGTTTCCTAAAAGTAGGTATTTCCAAGCCACTCTTTTATCCGTTTATCAGTTACATGCTAGAATTCTTTCTGTCTGAGGTTTGCTTCTCTAGCACTTGGAAAACAAACTCATGAAAAATGGCATGAGTTCCCAGTCATAGGGAATGGAAAGTGGTGTGGGTCCTGTCTGGTTTTAATATTTGAAGTCTAAGGAGGTTTTGGAGACAGGGTGTAGAAAAACAGTTTAATAAAACCATGTCACATCTTTTATGTAAAGGAATCAGTTCCTGTCCTGGATGTGGTTAGGCTTCTAATCCTCTGCATCAGGACAGACGGGATAAAGTGCAGTAGCCAATGACCCCGAAATCTCAGTGGCTTGAACATGACAAAGTTTCATTTCTATTTCTGTTTTCGCTGTCCTTCATGGGTCATCAGAGGGCTCTGTTCCCCATAGTCACTCAGGGACCCAGGGTGACCCGGGTGCCATCATCAGGAATGTGTGGTTGCCATAGAAGCAGGAACAGGCAGAGGGTTTCCTTCTGGCTCTTCCAGGCTTCAGTCCAGAAGGGACACATTGGCTGGAACAACTCGCCTGACTCCTCCCAACTACAAAGGGAGCTGGAAAAGTGGGAAGCTGACGGAATATTTTTTGAACACTCCTGCTTCCGCCAAGGCTGATGCCAGCAGTTAATTCTCTGGTCTGTTTCTTTCTGAAGAGAATTGAGTAGATCTTTTATCTTTGCGTCCCTAAAGCTGCTTGGTATATGGTATATCTGTGTCTCTGTATATCTGTTTCCATTTGGAGTTGGAGCTCCGTGAGGGCAAAACATTACACTTTGTTTCTCTTTGTATTACCAGTGTGCCCCCTCCCCATGATAGCTGGATAATCAGGGCTCATTGAATGGGTATGTGAGTAACTAAATGAACAGAACAGTTTACACTATCACGAGTGATGTTACGAAATGATGGAGAAATTGTAATCGCAGAATTCAGCAGTGTCAGAGGACAGAAGCTTTTCGGAATCCTCATTTGCCGAATGAGGACCATGAGCCTGGGAGACCCACCGGTCAGCTGCAGGCCCAGTGCTATCCTTCTCCATGGGACTTTTCTTGGAAGTTATAGTCCAGGTGGGGATAAGCTGGTGATTTCAAGGAGAAATATTAGGGAAGACTGGAACGTCAACTTTGTCACCATGTGCCCCACCCCGTTCCCCCTTCTGTCACATCAGTCTCACCCTGTGGTGACTTTCCCATTATTCAGATCCCATGAACTTGACCCAGTTCCCAGCCGTCCTTGGGATTTAACACTCCCTTCTTGAGGCAGCAAAGTATAATGGAACGGACTCAGACTTCAAATAAGGGAATTTGGGGTTTAAATTCTGACTTCTGCTTGGCCCTGGGAAGGCTGCTCATTCCCTCGGCCTCGGTGTTCTCACCTGGCAAGCGGGCAGAATGCCACCCATCTCAAGGGATTATTTTGACAGCTAGATGAAACAAAGGCCCAGTCAGTGAACAAGGTGATGATTACATCTCATGATCCCCCTGGGCTGGCGGGAGCAGCAGTGTCTGCCCGTGAGCTGTTCAGCCACGTGAGGAAGCAGCGGGGCTGGTTTCCTCCTCCTTGAGCGATGCCGGGTAAGCCCAGGACGGAAGACCACATACGTGCTCACGGATATTGCTAACAAGAACAATAATACCAGCTTGCTTTATGTCCGTCTCCAGCTGCTTCCTAGTCCTAGCCCACAGCCCCTCGATGTTTCCCAGTCAAGGAGGGGTGACTTTGCCCTGCGTGCTTTCGGACGTCCCGGAACACCAGCCTGCTCCCCGTGGGGATGGTTGGGGACGGGCCATTTGAAACTCCAGACAGCCCACTTGCTTCCCTCTGACACATTTTCTGCGCTCTCTGAGAAGGGAGGGGGGCAGACGGAAAGTAAGGTTCATCAGCCAAATGGATGCACCCATCCAAATAGCACCCGCTTCGTCTGGGCTGCTGGCTGTAGGTGAGTTTGAAATGGTTTTTAATTTAATCGTCCACAGATGGTGTGTTCAGGGTGCTTACATTATCAGTGCGTCGGGTAGGATCAGTAGCTCTGTTTATTATCTATATATAATGGACTTTGGTGTGTACAGTAAGCACTCCAAGGCATTCGAGGTCCGGCGGAAGCCGCACGCTGAAGACACTGGGCATCCGTGGGAGCGCTGGAGCTCCTGGGGAGAGTGGGGTGTCTGTGGCATGTGGCTCCCCGGGCTGCTCTGAGAGCACACTGGCCTCCCTACGGTCAGTGAACAGTCCATTCCATCTGCTCTGTAACAAGCCAGGGAGTCACAGATTCGCTGCAGAAAGAGTCACTGGCTGTGGGACACTGAGCTGGTTACAGGAGACCTTGAGATGGGAAGGGCTAGGAGAAGAGATGGAGGTGGGGGGGAACCTAGGACATATGCTCCAGACACTTGCTGATATGCCAGAGGCACAGGGAGGTTAAGAAACTTGCCAAGGTCACACAGCTTATGTAAATTTTAATGCTATGATTTGAATGAGGCCATCTGGTTTTGAAGCCCCAAACTCTAGAGTTCTAGACTTGGAATTGTCTGCAAAGCGTCTTTTATCTAGAAGAGCCTGTCTTCTCTAGGGACCTTTACCTAGCTATGGCTAGTCGGTCTAAAGTGGTCATCCAACCCAATCAGGGCCCGGGGGTACCTCCCCTGGGGACTCATATCTTCAGGACGGTGTCTCTTCAGTGGAGAGAAAACTTGGTTATGTCTCCAGCCATGTGGGAAGAACCGAGCTGTAGGGAGAGAAAGGGCGGGTCCACATGCAGCGAGAGGCAGAGAGAGGAGAGGAGAGTCTGGGACTGTCTGGTTATTGGCTTTCACCTGGTCATCGAGGCCTGGCTGCTTCTTCGTCCAGGACTTCTTGGTTTCCGGAGGCCGGTAGGTTCTGCATGTGGCCTCAGTGGGTTCCACTTGGGCGGCTGTCATTTGAAAGGCCCCAGTCAGGTCCCTGGGGCTGAGTTCTCACTCACTTTCACCCTCGCGCAGCAGACCGGCTCTGCAGGAGGCTCAGGCAACCGTTTCTCAAAGACAATGGCTGACACATCCTAATGACCAAAGTCACCTGGCTTGGCCCTTATGATTTAGAAAAAGTCAGTGCCCAAACCAGCGCATCTCAAATGGAATATTCTGGCTGCGATCAGGGAGTGATCAGAAGACGGACACTAAGGAGGTCTAGGCCTTGCGAGGCTCATCTGGTGAGCTGAGTGTGGTGTGGTGTGACCACACTGACGTCAGCGAAACTGACCAGGTCCCCAGTATAGAGGTGGGCCCTATTAGTTTAGTTCCCTGATGTGACCACCTTCCCCAGGAAGATGGTTGTACTTGATGAACACACCCGAGCCTGTGTTGGGGAGCTGGTACTCCAGGTACACAGAGGATAGTGGGCTAATAGTTCATTCTAGAGAGCAGAGACAGAGAGACGGCAGAGAGCAGGAGCCAGGAAGGGTGGGAAGGCATGAGAAGCCACAGTAATCACACCGTCTTGGGGTGGGGGGCGGGGAGAGTACTGTTCGGGGAGTAGAGGGTGCCAGGAAAGGAGCGTGTCCTTGGGCTGGGTTGCCCAAATGGCAGAGGCCTCCTGCCAGCAGGGAGAGATGTTGTCTCTGAGGAAGTGAGGTTGCCAGTGGCTCACGGTTAGACGTGTCCAGAACTACCTTCTATTGCTAAGCTGCGTGCATCTCCATGAAGCCTGGTAGTGTCCTTATCCTCGTCATCCTCATGGCCAAGTGTATCCCTCTCCACCTTGCTCAAGGTCACCTAGAGTGTCTGTTCCTTGACCCCTAAAGATCTAAACCAACACACAGAGCACATCAAGAGAACATTCCCAGCAACATTACTCGTGTGTGAAAACAAGCCACATGTCCACGGTGAGTCGTGTCAGCCTTTGGGCAGAAGTGTTTAGTCAGCGGACCCTGACGGCCCCTGGGCAGTCTCACCGGGTTTGATGGCTCACATTCAGCCCATGTTGGTGGCACAGGTCTTGTCTTGAGAGAGGTAGCCCTAGAATGATCACCAGGAGGACCTGACCAACGAGCCTGGGTCTCTTCACCCCCTTAGAATGAGCACAACTGATGATACCTACAAAAAATTTCCTTTTGCGGTGAAATTCACATAACAAATCTGACCATTTTAATGTGAACAACTCAACAGCATCGGTACATTCTGTGTCGTGTATCCACCGCTGCTGTCTAGTTACAAGATCTTGTCATCGCCTCTAAATAAAACTCCATGTCCACTCAGCCCCATTTCTGAATCGCTTTCTTCTCCCTTAGCTCTTGGCACCCAACCCATCTGTGACCTGTTTCTGTGGATTTGCCATTCTGGACGTCTCACCCTTTGTGATGGGGCTTGCACGCAGGCTGGGGCAGGGGCCCGTGCTGCATTCCTTTTTATGGCCAGATCATCGACCTTCCTATGGATTCACCCCATTTTTTTCTCCATTCATCAGTTGATGGACATTTGGCTTTTCCACCATTTGTCTGTCGTGAATAGTGCTCTTTTGAACAGTCTTCTGATGTGTTTTGAATTAGAGAACTAGGGAGAGACAAGCCGGGGGCCAGATGCCCTGGACATTCCCGCTTGTCCCAGGAGCCTCCTGGGCAGGGTTAATGCAGAAAGGGTTCCACCTTCAACCTGCTTCCGCTCTGATGGGTTTAGTTTTTGTTTTTATTTTATTTTTTTATTTGAGAGAAAGGGTGAGAGGAAGAGAGCACGAGCAAGGGGAAGGGGTAGAGGGAGAAGCAGACTCCCACTGAGTAGGGAGCCCGATGGGGGACTCGATCCCAGGACCCAGGGATCATGACCTGAGCTGAAGGCAGAGGCTTAACTGACGGAGCCACCCGGGCACCCCCTGACAGGTTTAAGTAGTAATATTCAGAGAGAGAGTCTCCACAGGCCTTTCTCAAACCCACCTCTTTTTTTTTTTTTTAAGATTTTATTTATTAATTTGACAGACAGAGATCACAAGTAGGCAGAGAGGCAGGCAGAGAGAGAGAGAGGGAAGCAGGCTCGCTGCTGAACAGAGAGCTCGATGCGGGGCTCGATTCCAGGACCCTAGGATCATGACCTGA
Organism: Enhydra lutris kenyoni; assembly: GCF_002288905.1. Classification (NCBI taxonomy): domain Eukaryota; kingdom Metazoa; phylum Chordata; class Mammalia; order Carnivora; family Mustelidae; genus Enhydra; species Enhydra lutris. The sequence continues at coordinate 72,775,060 of NW_019154096.1, forward strand.
GCTGAAAGCAGAGGCTTTAACCCACTGAGCCACCCAGGGGCCCCAAACTCACCTCTTTTTTTTTTTTAATTTTTATTTATTTATTTGACAGACAGAGATCACAAGTAGGCAGAGAGGCAGGCAGAGAGAGAGGAAGGAAAGGAGGCTCCCTGCTGAACAGAGAGCCCCATGTGGGGCTCGATCCCAGGAACCTGGGATCATGACCTGAGCTGAAGGCAGAGGCTTTAACCCACTGAGCCACCCAGGTACCCCTCAAACTCACCTCTTAAAAGCCCACCCTGGGGCGCCTGGGTGGCTCAGTGGATTAAAGCCTCTGCCTTCGGCTCAGGTCATGATCCCAGGGTCCTGGGATCAAGCCCCGCATCGGGCTCTCTGCTCGGCAGGGAGCTTGCTTCCTCCTCTCTCTCTCTCTGCCTGCCTCTCTGCCTACTTGTGATCTCTATCTGTCAAATAAAATAAAATTAAAAATCTAAAAAAAAAAAAAAAAAGCCCACCCTGAGGTTGCTTAAGAATTACTAAGTAATTGAAGGGATAACTTTCAAGACCAAAATATATATTTTCTCCTTCATAGAACACAGCGCCCATAACTTCTGTGATGCTTTTAGCTGTTCTCGGGAAGGAATTGATACCTCCTCTCCTTCCCTCTTGCTGCGTGAAGCACAGAAGGGAAAAAAGGTACAATCCGAAGGGAGTCATAAACAGAGAAGATAGAAACGCTTTTTTTAAATTCTCAAAATACGTAGCTCCCTAGAGCACAAACACCCCCAACTGCCCCCGGCCCCAGAGAGTCGGGGCTCGTGTCCTTCCTGTGCACCCCGAGAGCTCAGTTTGATCCTGCCGTCAGCCCCACCTCTGAATGGAAACCTATTCTGTCAGAATCTTCCGCAGGTTCTCATTTAAATTCCAGGAGCGTGCACGAGCCTTGTTTCTTCTGGAAATGTCAGAGCTTTTAGTTCTTTCCCCTTTTAAAGAGAACCAAGTGAGCCAAATGATTCTCCCCTGATTGGAGTAAAAAGAGTGTAAATATTTTAGCATTTCATAAAACGGGAGACATTCGAGGCTGCAGGTGCCTGAGTAACAGCGAGACTTGCCTACACATTCCTATCGATTAGCGCTCTGGAGTGACGTTTCAGAGAAGCAGAATGATCGAGCTCCAACGCATTCACACCCTTGCCTCGTCACGTTTCTGGCGCTCTGGACCCGGAAAGTTCCCTCCTAAAAGGACAGGGAGACTTCGCCTCGCACACAGTAAATGAAATGTGTTTGTGCGAGGGACAGATTGGTGGCAGTGGAAGCTGGCTCGTGCCCCGCTAGGACCCGTGGAGGAGCAGTGCTTTCCTTAGATCTCCGCATCAGGATTCAAAGGAAAGAATGGGATCTCGGGCTTCCTCCCAGCGCAGCGGGCGTTCACAACAGAGAATTTCCACGGCCCATGCAGCGTGCCGAAGCAAGACTTTGCTGAGTGCAATTTCACATAGCATTAAACAAGATGATTCCTTGCCAGGGCTCCCTCTACTAAAGGCCACTTGGAAGAACTTGGAAAGCTTAACGAGGCCCGAAAGGTTGTGGAGAAGGAGAGGTATTGGCATCAGCAAGTGTTAGGACGGGCCCCGCTAGGGAGGCCTCTGAACGTGCTTGTCAGTCTCCTGCCGAAACTGCCACCTGTGATGGCCCGAGCTTGGGGTCCACAGTGGAAACCCAAGTGACGAGTGTGTTGCCAGGAGCTTTGAGAGCGGGGCCTGTTCTTTGGGCTGGAAGCGGGCAGAAATGTTTGATTTTTACTTTGGCCTTGTGCCAGCTGTTTCTGGGCTGTTGGACACCTGGATGGGCAGAGTGAGGCAGGGGATGGATCGGCTCCCTCCAGGCGCCTAGCACGGGCACTGGCCACCGTGGCTCACCTAACCCGCACGCAGCAGGGCCCCTGCCTTGCGAGGGAGTGCAGACCGCCCAAGAAGGTGGCAGAGACGAGACCTCTGTTCACCCGCCTGGAAGAGCGGACAACATGGGGGTGGGGGGCGGGAAATGCTTTCCAGTCTCCGCAACCAAAGGAGGCTGGCATTTGGTGTCTAGAGTGATCCAGAAGGCAGAATGCTGAGAGATGCCTTCTCGCTGGGCAGGAATGACAAATGTGGCTACAGAGCCATGAATATCCTGAGTCGAGAGAGGACGGACAGGGAGAAGTCATTAGCAGTGACAGAGTCCCTGCAGTTGAGCATCACTCGCCTAAAAATGATTGCGAAGGTTAAGGCTGGGGATGAGTGAGAGGACGGCGAGGTGGGGTGGGGGGCGGGCAATGCCCTGGACCGTTTCAGCCCAGAGGACAGGGGTTCGAGACCACTCTCTCCCCCGCTGGCCCGCACACCCAGCCCCACCCACGAGAGTCTGCTGCTCTCCCCGCCGGAGCCCGCAGGAGGATATTTGCACTCTGCAGATCAAGCAAGCCGCTGAGATTTCACAATTGCTTGCCCATCCGCGTTTCAGAAGGGAGAGTGACTATAGGAAAATCCTAACATTTTCCTGAGAAATACTGTCTCAGTTAAGTGTCTTTATGACTGCCTAGCACTTTGTTTTATGATACACTTTCACTGGCAAACCACAGCAAACATCTCTGGACAGCAAACAACATTAGGCTCGCTCCAGCTCCTCCTCCGTCTTGCACTTATTTTAATATAAACATAAAGGAAAGAGCTGGAAACCTTTCTTTCATCACCAGATCAGAAATTTCCCTGCCCTTTCTTTGGGGGCACAGGGAAGGGGGGGGAGAGAAAGAATTAAGACAACTTACAGTGATACGGTACCTAAACATGAAAGTATCAACCGGTATGTTTCTGAAAATTGAAAATAAAATTATGGAGAAAATGCTTTATTTGATTCTCTGTTTATGGGAAATTCATTTTATTTGACTTTTTTATTTGTAATACCAACTACGGAGCAGAGCAGTTTCCAAGGTGTTCCCTTACGGTCCCATTCTTCTAAATTATTAATGCCGTGCTGTTGATATATTGTCAGCCTTGTACATACATTCTATGAAAATGAGTTTTACAGTAGGTTGGGATTTATAACAAAGCTTGACATATGCAGCTAATTCACCTACACAGTCCTGTCAGGTTTGGGTTCATAAATAATTGATACTCGGGGCTCGAAGTTCAGCTCGTGTTAGTACTTCAGCTGTTAAATTTCAGCAGCATAATGGATGAATATTTGTTTATAATTTCTGTACATGGTCCCGATGTCAGCTCCCTCGCTTCATTTGCATAGGTAGATTGAGATGTTGGAGGGGTAATGAGCGCGTGAAGATGACGAATTGTTTGCCGGGATGCTGGTGCGGTTCTGTAAATGTTTGATTAGTTCTGAATGGATTACTGTTAGATTATCTGGTTCAGAGGTTAACGTGAGTAGCTCTTTGCTCCCAGAGCTTTTGTGATCCCTTGCTGACAGATTTTAAAATTCATACAGCGAGATAGGCCTCGCCAAAGCGAGGGGGTGTTCTCGGCAACAGATGCTTCGTAATTAAACATACGGTTTCCGGTCCTGGGGCGCCCGAGGATCCTCACGTCGGCCCGCCTCGTTCAGTCGCAGGAAAGTCGAGCTGGAAAGAAAACACTCTTGCCCCCCTCCCCACCCGCCTGGCCCAGGTGCTGGCGGTTCTGCTACCCGAGGCCAGGGATTTGGTGACCCGGCTGCAAGGTCAAGGAGGGAAGGGGTCTGGCCCGGGAGGGCAGCTTCTTCTGATGTGCCCACGTTGCAAACCGTGCACCTGATCTGCCAGCAATGACCGTTGCCGCTGAAGAAGTGCCTTTGCTGGAGACCCCAGGTAACAAGGTCCGGTCAGCTCATTTGCACCCCAGAATTTAAGGTGGTCTGGGGGCCTTGGAGGTGGGGACACCTTATGAGTTCCCAGCACAGGACATTAGCACAGAGCCTTTCCGCCAACACAGGCTGGCGAGATGCTATGAGACAGCAGCGGTGGGAGGAGGCACCCCGCAGCCCCCCTCTGTCACTCCCAAAGTGTGTGAGTGAGTGTATGAGCGTGTGTGTCTGTGAGAGCATTTGTGGGGGTGTGAGTGTGGAGTGTGTGTGCACACACGTGTGTATGCACCGACCCACAGGGAGAGTTACACGAGGGCTGGGACTCTGGTCCTCTATCCTTGTCCACGAGCTTCCAGGAGGATGGGTCTGACACAGCCCAGCGGGGCCGGACCCCTTTGTCAGCTGGCACCCGGCTCGTGTCCCGAGGCCGACTGCTGCCCGGCACCCCCACGCCCCTGGCCCGGCCTTCCCTCGCCAACCGAACCCGCCCATCCAGACCTCTGCGCCCCCCGACGCCCCCCACGCCCCTCTGCCCCACCCCACCCGCGGCAGCGGTTGGGAAAATGGAGTCAACGGGCCTTAATGAAAAGATTTAGTGCTTGCAGCTAAACAGAACTGAGTTCCAGCGCTCTCTTGAACTATATTTTTCCAGTCCCGCATCCAGTTCCTTAGCTTGTCTGGCAATCATGTTAGTGATTATATGGGTAATGAAACACGTGCTCTTTTTGTCTGAGCCTCTGATTAATCTGCCTTCTCTTTAGCCTTGATTTATGGCGCTCAACTCTGGAGGTGAGTGCCGGCCCATCCGTTCCGTGGCTTATTACCGACGCGGGCTTGCTAAATGCCTCGGAGGCTTGAACTGTTTCTTGACAGCCAGGCTTCTGGCGACATTCCCTCCAATCTGTTTTGGTTCCTGGTGTGACCTTTCATACAGTAAAATACATTAGTTGAATAGCACAGTCTCATTAAAAGAGTGAATTAACCGAAGAGTCTTTTTAACTAAATGACAGCCAAAGGACTGAGTGCTAATAGCCACAAGCAGTTGGAAACTTAACTCATGAATCAGGCCTGTTAATACTGCCTTCTGCCTGGAGCACTGAGGGTACCGCGCTCTCTGCCGGCTCTCGTAAGAAGAAAAGCTCATTACTTTCCTCCTGATGGGAGAGAAAGAGTGAGCGAGCAATAATAAAGCTTGAATTTTTCAATACTGTTAAAAATGGGGCTGACAGATTGCCGACAATGGGGGCAACGGGCCCAGGCGCGGCGTCCGGAGCCGCGGAATTAGCAGGCACCATATATCATACAATCTAATTAAATCAACCCGGAGAATGAAATTAGTTTTCTGTGAGTGAAATGGTCTCTGAAAGAGCTCTATTAAATGAACTGGAGAGCATTAATTAAATAATTCACAGTGAGGGATTTTGCATTTATACAAAAATTGTGTGCTTAATTGTCCATGCTGTATTACAGATCTGGCCTTATGTTAACAATGTGTCGAAAGCACACTTATTGGAGCATATCAGGAGCAGTTTAACACAAACGTGGCTTGGAAAGTTGTATGGGTTGGGCCGAGGAACCCGAGGAAAAGCACCCGGGGCCACCTAGACCTCCGGAGCCGCCCGGCCAAGTTAGTTTCTGTGGACTTCGGAGGGGTTCCTTTGTGTGTTGTCCTGCGTATCAGACCTGTCTTAGTTGTGCACGGCGGTACCTCCTTGGGGTGTCCGGGGGCTCTTCCCGGGTTGACCGGCAGGGTCTAGGTGAATCGGGAGGCTTGGCGGCTACCTGGCAGATTTTGGTATCTGTAGACTCTTGTCTGGGTGAATCAGTTTCCTTTTTCTACCCCCCTCCAACCCATCGCCAAATGTATCAGGCAGTTACATGGACTCACTCATGGAAGCCCAGGCATATTGGGAGCAGTGAAGGAAAAAGTGAATTTAGATATGATATGTTAGAGACATCAGACATAATCTTTCTTCGAATCATGGATCTCAGGGTTCAAAGAAACCAGAAAAGTAATTTTGTTCAAACCTTCCTCCTCCCACGTAATGTCTGAATTTCCTTTGGAATATTTCTGTGCAAATGTTCCCAGAGCTGTGGAGCCAAGGTGCTGACTCCTGGTTTGTGGCGTCCGCGCTGTTGTTGGTGGCTCAGATCTGGTGCGGCTGGGGCCCCAGAGCCCAGTGGCCGGGAGCCCAGGCTGTGGAACAGATCCTGAGTGCGAATCCCAGCTCCTCCACCTACCAGCCGTGTGAACTTGGCCTGGCATATGCTACTCTGTGTACTACCACTTCTGCGTCTGCGGAAGCGGGGGTGACAGCCGTACCCAGCGCACAGCACTTCTAGGAGGGTTCGAGTTGGTACATGTTCATCATGGAGAGCAGTGACAGCGCACGAACGTCACATAGCATTTGCTATCCCTAAGCCTTTCTTTACCTCCTCTGATCTCCATAGTTTGGGATCAATAATAACCTGATCTTGAAAAATATAATTTCAACAATCTTCCTAGTCTTTCCTGTTACTTCTCCCTGATTGGAGAATTTGCTGATTGGAAAAGTCTCACTTGTTTTGGTTCGTTTACTTTAAATTTAAGGCTCTTGTAAAGCTGTCCACATTTCACTCAGCTGGAGCCGCATACGCTGGAGTGCATACGTTCGCCAGGGCAGGGCGTAAGTGGGAAACCACGGGGCACGAGACAGACATGGGGCTCTGGCTCCAAGGAGCGTCCCTTCTCTTTTTCCCTCAACAGAGAGAAATGGTGTGTTACGCATTGTAAAAGTCCTTCTTGTGGTGAAAATTTAAAAGAAAAAGAAAAGAGGGCTCCTGGGGGGCTCAGTGGGTTAAGCGTCTGCCTTCGGCTCAGGGTTCTGGGATAGAGCCCACGTCTGACTTACTGTTCAGTGGGGAGCCTGTTTCTCCCTCTCTCTCTGCCTGCCTCTCTGCCTACTTATACTTTTTCTCTCTCTGTCAAATAAATTAACAAATAAATAAAATCTTTAAAAAAAAGAAAAAGAAAAGAAATTCTTATAGAAAAAATCTAAAGTGTACCAGAAAAATAAGATTATCTTGTGGATGATGAAATCATCCTTAGACTATAGTCCCCTGGATGCCAGGTTGATACCCTGCGCTTTTCCCTCCCTACCCGTCTACACTGCTGGCCCAAGGGGACATGATGCCAATTCCCCAGTGCAGTGATCTTGGGTGGTTACAAATTCATCAAGGCACCTTGAGACACAACCGGCCGCATTCAAGACATCTCTACATCAACCAAGCAACTTGGTGGACTGCTGCTTTTTATATTACAAATAATTTTATTTCTTTTGAAAAGATTTGCTTTTAACAAACCAACTAGTTTCCTGACATGGCATCCTATCTATTTTGTTACATTTCTGGAGAGATACTTAAAAATATCCACAACTTGTGTTTCATTAAAAAGAAAAAAAGAGATGTTGAGATTTTCAATAGGTTACGATCTGCTGCATGGATAGTTCAATGAGCACGGGTTGCAAATATCAACTTTTTGATCTCCTGCCATGTTCATAGGCTTATGATTCCAAAGGAAATAAAGTAGAAGCCTCCAGCCGTCACTTTTTTTCCCTTTCAAAGGAAAAGTTTAGCAGCACCTGCTTGGGGGGGGGTGGGGGGGGGGGGGAGAATCAATCAAAAGGAAATAAAGTGAGAAGGAGAGAGAAGAACTTGGCCAGGGTGGAAATTGGGAGTAAGGAGGATGCGTATGCAAAGCTTCGATATCTGCAGAGCCTGGAAGAAAGTGGATATGAAGAAGCATTGCTAAGAGTAATAGCACAGATTCCCTCTAATGTTAGGTGAGAAATGAAAATAGGGATTAGAGTTACTTTTGGTTGTTGGATGTGAAGATTCTGAGGCTGAACCACTTGATCTCTGACATGTATTTGGGTTACAAAGTCATGAAACCTGGAGCTGGGAAGTCAGCTGTATCTGTTGATTCACACATGGACCAGACAACCAGAAAACACAGAAGCCCCGTCACAGTGTGCTGGGTGGTACGGGTTGTGTAAAGATGGTCAGGACAGCACTATTGCCCGCAGGAGTTCTATGTCCTATGCGGGAGGTGCTGAAAAGATATCTTTAAGATCACGAATGAATGCCTATTGAGTAGGGCAACTAAAATATGTTTAAGATGAACCGTATTAAAGGAATGATAATAGCAATAAGTAAATCTTACCAAACAAGCCCCTTCCATGTATTTATTCTTTAAAATGTACTGTGTGCCCTAAGGGAGTCATAAAATACTCTGGGAGTTCAGAGGAGAAAAATGACTTTTCTCTTTTGGAGGACGGTCAGCAGAACTGAAAGCTGTCATCGACTACAACGTATGAGACGCTCACAGATCAATGCATGAGATCAGGGATGCGGGTGTGACAAGTAGGGCAGGTGAGAGGCTCAAACGAGGCCATTGATGGCAGGTGTCTGCAGAATGAGCTCAAGATGGGTTGTGGGTCCAGAGGGAGGAAGGGGAGGGCCAGATGTCACAGGTGGGCTGAGGAAGTGGGGGACAGGAGTGGAGTGGTCAGAGAAGAGTGTGCAGGATTCGGACAGGTGACGGGGGCGCTGGCAGGTAGGATGGAGGGGAGGGAGGACAGACAGCAAGGCGGCCTGGCTGATGGGAACAGAGAGATTGACGCAGGTGCAGGGTAGGGTATCATGAGAGAACAGGATGGAGGGGAAGCTCAGTGCCAGAGTGGGAGGGCCTAGAGCACCAGGCTGAGGAGTTCTGACCACTGCTGGGTCACAGGAAGCCTGGGTAATGGGGGGATGTCCCTTAGGAAAATTACGGTTGTGGCTGTGCCCAAAACGGACTGGAGGAACCAGGTGAGCGGCCAAAATCACCCAGGGTTCAGTGACCTGGAAGCAACATTGACTGTCACATGCCCTCCTTACCTTTCAAGGAACCTTGTCCTGATCAGTCGCAGTGTTTCAGCTCACAGATGTGGCAGAGGCTCAGGACACAAGGGCACGAAAACCCAGTGTTGAGCTTCAGGCCTTCAGCTGGTGGCCGCGGCCGAACCGTAGAAAGAAACGTGTGTTTCCCTTTCTCTCACCATTGATTGCTGCTGGGAACCACGGGCTTTGACTCATCTCTTTGCCCCCAGAGAAGGAGGAATGCGGGGAGTGCGGGGCAGGGAGCTCAGGCCTCGGCCCCTGTGTGATGGTCCTTCCTTTGGGTCAGTTCAGGCTAGTGAGCCCAGGGCCCCACGTGGCCAGGCTCCGTTCCAGGAGCAGGGAAGAAGGGGAAAGCAGTGCTGCAGATCAGGCTCTTAGGGTCTTGGCCGGGAGGATGTGCCACTCGTGGGTCAGGCGCCCACAAGTCAGTGAGGGAACAGGAGAGCGAGGTGGAATGCTGTGGCCGTCGGCATCCTGACGGTGTGACTCCCCAGCACAGGCATGGACCATCACCCAGGTCTCCTTGGTGGGGTGGGTGGCCAGGATGGGACGGGCTGGGCAGGCAGGGGCATGCTGGGCACCCCAAGGGTGCATGACTCGCAGGGCTCCCAACCTGCAACTCTTCCTGTCCCAGCACACTCACACGCAGAATGGGCATGCCTGGACTCATCAGACAGGGGGCCACCCTGTGCTGTGTCCTGACCGAGGTAAGGGAGTGCATCAGCTCAGGGAGATGGGGGCTGTCCCCAGAGTGTGGGTGAGCCCCTCGGATCTTGCGAGCCCTGGCCTGGGCCCATCCCAGAGAGTTGCCAGTCACCCTGGGGCACTGGTCCAAGTGGTGTTGTCCTAGGAACGGCAGCACCGGTCTGCCCAAGTCCTCCTCTGCCTGGGAGCGGCACCCGCATCCCTCCTCTGCACGTTGAACCCTTGTCGTCCCGCCTGTCTCTCCCCGTGAGCCCGTTTGGAGGGTAGGATTGTCAAGCCATTCAATCATTTGCACCATTACCTTTAATATTAGCCGTATTTAGTTTATTCATAAAGGCCTGTCTCACATGAGAGAATTCTTTCCATGATCGGGACGACTGTGTTCAGGTTCCCCTCAGAAATGTGTCATCTGTCTCTTTCTTAGGTGATCAGTGAACATCCAAATGTTCTTATTTTTGCTGGGATCAGGAAGAGGAGGATTTCTTTGGTTCTTTTTCAGATTCTTTCTAAGCAGCCCAGGCTGGCCCAGGGACATGAGCCTTGCCGGGGCGGACCCCGTGGCCCCAGATGAATGTCTCTGGAACATGGAAGCTCCTCCAGCAGGCTTCAGGGTGGGGGTGGTAGAAATGGAGGGAACCTTTGGGTCAAGTATCACAAACTCCCCATTTTACAGGGGAGGGCACTGAGGCCCAGAGGGAATTATTTGAGCCAACTCAGCAGGTCAGTGGTGAGCAACCCCAAGTCTCCTGTTCAGGGGCTTTTACTACTGAGTGCCTGGGCGTTGGGCTCAGCCTGGGGTTGTGATCCTGCCAAGCGACAGGCAGGGGCTTGGAATTTGGCGGCCTGTGCTCTCTGTCCCTGGCCTTCAGTGCCACAGTGGCATCGCCAATGACGTCATGTGCTGCGGCTTTTCAGACCAATAAGTGGAGGCTCCACGAAGAGGAGATTGTTTGTCTGAGTTGTTTTTATTTTAATGAAGATTTATTAATTTATTTTAGAGTGAGAGAGCACAGGTGGGAGGGGCAGAGGGAGAGGGAGAGAGAGAGAACCCCAAGCAGACTCTGTTGAGTGAGGAGCCTGATGCGGGGCTCGATCTCACGACCCTGGGATCACAACTGAGCCGAAACCAAGAGTTGGACGCTCAACCGACTACATCACCCAGGCGCCCCAATTGTCTGAGCTCTTGTAGCTAAGAAGTGGCCCCTAGCATTCAGACTGAGGCTTGCCAAGTCTCAGGGGCTGCCCGCGGTGGCCTCCCCAACAACGGACTCCATGGCAAGCCCATTGCTCTGTGCAACGCTTGGACCAACTGGAACCAGGGAAGATTGGGAACGCAGTGGAGACCTTGAGCTTGACTGCCTCCCTTGGTTTGTGTGGCCCTGCACTGGTACAGCCCCCAAAGGGTGTCCTCCTCCCAGAGTGGAGCAAAGGCTCCTGGCCTTCAGAGCGTGCCCCCGACCTCCTGCCATCCTGTCGCCCCTTCCCACCTCCTTCTTCTTTCTGCCTGTCTTTCTCCACCAAAAATTCTAGGTCTCAGTCTTTTCAGGTTGGCTAAATGGGGGCCAGAGGAACTGAGACAATTTTTTTCTTTCTAACAAAGCCTAGTTTTTACATAGATTGTTCTGTTGCAAAGTTCTATTTGAAATAAAAGTCAATTTCAAGTCTATTTGAAATGCAAAGTCAGAATTGAAATAAAATCTCCTTTCTGGAACATCTTCCCTCAAGCCAGCAGTTAGTGGAGGCCACTCAGAGAGAAGGCCTGGTGCTCAGGAGAAGTTAAAGGGGCAACAGATTGATATAAATATTTTGCAAAACATTTACCTTGTGAGCTGTTTATTTCTCATTGGCCAACTTACAGAATTCATGTTCACTCTTTAGAAAATCACAAAAACCCTGATAAGCATGAAGAAGACAATGACAGTGACCACTCCTTGGGGCGCCTGGGTGGCCCAGTCGGTTGAGTGCCTGACTCTTGGTTTTGGCTCAGGTCATGATCTCAGGGTGGTGAGATCGAGCCCCGCGTCGGGTTCCTGGCTCAGCCCAGAGTCTGCTGAGATTCTTTCCCCTGCCTGCACCCTCTGCCCCTCCCCTTGCTCGCTGGCTCTTTTTGTCTCTAAAATAAATAAGTAAATCTATAAAAAAACAAAAACACAAAAAATAACCACGATGGCTACCCTACCAACCAGAGCACTAAAGAGAACATTCTGGCATCGTGCGTTCCAGACTGTCCTGAAACACATTGTACACAAGTCTGTTTTTCATCCAAATGAGACCACGCTCTACTCACTGATTTATGGCTCACCTTTTGCATGAAACAGTTTGGAGCTCTAGGAACATCTTGCCCTGCCAGGAGACCCAGTATACTTCTCCACCATTCTTGATGGCTGCTGAGTATCCCATAGTTTTTACATGTGCTGCTACGTGATCAATCAATCCTTTGTTGTAGGGCTCACCACCTATCTGGATGTTGTTGTAGCCACAACACGGGCATCTGGCTGTTCAGAGAAACAAAATCGCTCCCCACTCCTGCTTGTATGGTTGAATTTCTCTGCTGTAGGCTGGCCCAACGGGGTGAGCACGTGGATATTTGAAACAGTGTCTGGTGGTAAGTGGACAGAGAAAGCACCTGTAGGATACAGACTTGATTGTTCTTTTCACCCAGATGTTTGCTTCTAGATACTTGGAAACTGGCCGAGAGAGTCCCGGAGAGCCCCTTCTCTTTCCTTCTCTGGTTTCTCCAACAGTTGTTTGGATCAGTAGTTCTTTTGCTTCTACTAGTTCTATGGTTGTCATGAAATTCTGGAAATTCTGGGCTCGTCTTTCGTCTTATACCAAATGTGTTCTGTTGTTTCGGATTCCATGTTTTAGATAAGGTTTTTTTAATTAAAAATGTTTTTTCTCAAATTTTTATTTTGAAAATCTCCGAACAGACAGGAAAGTTGAACAAATGGTGCAGTGAACACCAGAGTGCCCATTTCTTAGATCAGACCTCGTTTCACAGACCTGTTGCTGCTCAACAAACCATGACAAGGATAACAGCACGAGTGTATTATTGCTCACGGCTCTGTGGCTTGACCAGGAGATCACTGTGTTTCGCATAGTGTTGGCTGGGGCACCGGCAATGTTTCCCATGGCTAGGAGTTCAGAGCTGTCTGCTAGGTGCCTTGATTCTCTCCATGTGGCTGTGTTCCAAAAGAAACAGACCAAGAAACAAAGGAGAAATCATGAGGACGTGTTACATCCTGGCGGTGGAACCCTCGTAGCAACACCACTGCTGTTCGTTTCCGAGGCCAGTCCAGGTCCAAGGGGAGCAGAAACCGACACCACGTCTTGATGGGGGAAAGGTCACGATCACGTTACCGATGAGCATGGAGGAGGGAGACATTGTGGCAGCCATGGTGGGGAATGTAATCTACCAGAGCCTGCCCTCTGGCCACAAAAATTCACATCTCTCCCGCTCACTTCCTTCCGGGACAGTGTCATCCCATCTTAGCATGTGACTTGGGCTCAAATACGGGATCTTGTCATCCAAGTCAGCTTCTGTGCCGATGGGGCCCCTGGCTGTGGCTCTTCTGGCACAGAGACCTGTGAACAGACAAACGCAGACCCAGCATAGTGTGAGGAGGCCAGGCTGGGAGCACCACAGCAGAGAGTCCTGCTCAAAAAAGTGCGCACAGAACACCTCCTAAATGCTCTTGTCCCTGTCATTCCTGCAGGTAAAACAGAAAAGAACAAGAAGGGTCCTCTTTAAGTTGTGGGCACCGATCTGGTCAATTTCTTTGTGCCAACATAAATTTAATGTGTAAAACTCACATCACATTGGTGTCGATTACATATCCTACTGAAATGGCCTTTATACCTATTACCAAAGATTTCTGAGTTGCTAAACTCAGTGGACAATTTCCAACCATTATCTCATTTGAATCTAGCCTCACAGAGGCTGATGCTCACAGTCAGTGGGGCAATAAGCCTCCTTTCTTTAAAAAATGATGCATCAGGAAAAAAACCAGCCAACGGTCTATACGGGACCATTAACAATTTCCCAAGGTTTTCAGGCCCTGAGGGACTGTCTCAGGATCATCATCCAGGATCACAAGGTCATCTCGGTGAGTCTGCCCCTTAACATGGTGGGTTCTGATGGTCTGTGTTCACAGGGCAGCTTTCCTTCATAAAATGGAACTCGAGTGCTGGAGGTGGCCCCAGATCTTCCCGCACGACCTCCTCTCTCTGTACGTGAGGGCAGTGAACTTGCTGGTGTTGTCGGGAGACTCTGCTGTAACGACACGGGCCTTGGGTGAGGGTTGGTTTCCTGTTGTGTACCACGCTCGTGGCCCGGCTGTTTCTAGCTTTTGTGCTGGGCATGAGGACTATGCAGGAAAATAGACTTGCTGTGCTTGGCAGATGCTGGGAGTCCCTGCATTACACCCCAAAAGAGGAACTGTTCTATGCCAAACCCCGTGGGTGCCAGGCGTCTTGGGACCAGGGCCAATGGCGTGACTGTCAAGGCCTCCTGGGCTCCTGGCTTATAATGAGAGGTCAGAGTGCAGCTGGCAGATGCCATCCCACCAGACTTAGCAGAAATAGAGTGGGTAGGGGCACATTCCACCACGCTGACCACGGCCTCTGTAAAGTGAATGAGGGGCAGTTGCCAAGCGGACCAATACCTGCTTCGGCATCTTGAGAAAACCGAAAATAAAAATCGATACGTGTAAAATTAGGCTGTCGTGTGAACCCAGGACCACGAGTAATTGAGGTGTGAGTTCAGGCCGCTGTGAGTCGCCCAACCGGTCCAGAAAACAGACCCCATCCCCCTCATACATCTGTATGCTCAGCTCCTTCTCCAGCGATAGTTTCTGGCTTATGAAACTACCGGTGATCTCGCAAAGAGTCTAATTTTTTAAAATCACCCCCTCTTTCTCGGCTTAGCACACACCCATTTACGCTCTGCTATTTCAAAGCAAGGGGCAGATAATAACTGTGTTTTAGAAATTGGAACCAGAAACTAGCAGATGCAAGTTTAGTGAATATTGAGTTTTAAACTTGTCTCGCTGTGATTTGTGGCCATGTCACGGCAAATATTTTTCAATGTCACCGCCTTAGCCGGTGCTGTCACTAAGGCAGTCAGCTGGGGAATAGAGGGCCGAACACTATGATCTCAGTATTAATGGGAGCTGTTGAAAGTGGCAAAGGTGATAAAGTATTGTTTAGTTATTGGTGCCATACTTTGGCTGCGGGACATTATTATAAAACGCAGTCTGTTTTTGTCAGATTTCAATCACGGCTTCAATAACACGTTTAGAAACTTGGAGTCTAGGAGCCCACATAAGAATTATCCACCCCCCCCTTAAGCTAAAGGAGTTTCGATTGCAATCTGAAGAAATAGGGTTTGAAACTTGGATTTTACTTACCTGATTAATAATTTTTTCCTCCAAATTATTTGGCAGTGTGACATCCTTGTCTGATTTGCAAACAGTCCGTTGGGTTAGATGTGACTTCAAGGAGCTGGGAAACTGATCTAATCTCTTCCTTCACACTTGCGATAAGGAAAGATTCCTATAGGTCGTGTCAAGGCGGGCCTCGTTCAGCGGGCAGAGTGCTGAATCCCCCTCTCCCCCACCTCCCTGGGCCAGTCCAGGAAGAGAGAGTTATGCAAAGTGCATAATGCTTTAAAAAATAATATCCTGTTTTGCAAAATTACATTTCATTCAGGAAATAACAGGATTCCCTAGCGTGGCCGCGACCCTGGGGAGAAGGCGAATGAGCGCTTTGGTGGAGGAGGCTGGCCCCGTCATTAATAGTGCATGGGTTTAAACTTATAATTAAAATAACCTTTAAAATTCAATTTTTATAGATGGAGGAGATAACTTGATTTGAAACCCTTCAATGCACACATTTTATGTAGCATTCACCCAAATCCAATGGTACCATAGAAAAACGGGAACATAAAACCAGATGATGAGAGTTTATATAGCTCTTAAATATCAAGCTGTCAGGCTCTGTGCTGGTAGAAATATTGTAATTGGACAAGAGTAAAGAAAAAGAGTTTGTATTAGCGCTGAGGGTTTTTGAGTGAATTCAGACCAAGCAGAATGTAATGGAAACCCCTTTAAAAGAGAGAGGACAGAAAATCCCAAGGTCTGAGCAGAGTCTGACCTCCCTTTCAGAGGAGATCTGCTTGATAAAGCAGACACAACCCCAATAAAATACTAACAATAGAAAAAAGTAAATAGAAATCATATTAAGCAGTGGCAATATTGCCTGAATTGAAACAAAAATTAGGTATAATAGCCTTGGCGGGTTTTAATATGGTGCCCAATCACATCACGATATGAAGCATATCATGGTGTTTCTGAATAATGTTTATCGTCTCGAAATCTCCCTGCCTAGTAGACAACTTGCATTATTTGAGGTTTGTGGCTTTTTAAAAAAGAACTCATAAATATTTAATGTCCGGGATCAAGAATGAGGCTGGGGGAGGGGAACGTGTCCCCAGGAGTAGTGATGTTTCCCTGTGTGACAGGCCCAGCATCGTCTGGGGCTGGGTCTTGGCCATGGCGGTGAAGCTTCCGGACAAGGAGGAGCGCGTCCCACGGAGGACCTGGAGCCTGGAGCCACCTGGCGCCAAGGCCTCCGGGTGAGCCCAGACGGTGGAGCAGCCTGGCACAGGTGTACCCACACCTGTCTGCCGTGTCGTGGCAGGACAGGGCTCAGGTTGGGATTTCCCGTGTGTCTCTTGAAGCAAAGGGGCCACAGAGAGAAAAAAGGGAAAAAAAGCAAAATGAGATCACATTGGCCTTATATTAATGCTCTTCTGAATTCTAAGAGCTGGTGGCAAAATTTGGGCAAAGGAAAAATCACAGCGACCTTCACTGGTGCTCTGCTTCTTTGCTTGGTCAGATGATCGCCGCAGCCCCATTGAGGGCCTTCGATGAGCCGGCACCCGCCTACTCCGACGGTGCTCTCTGTTGCCAAAAGACTCTTTAGGGAGGGGTTTCTGAGTCTCGGAAACCTGCTTCGTTTTTGGATTGATGCTATAGGTGTTCAAGGAGACGTTGAAGGCTGGTCTTTTCTCTACTTTTCCCAGGTGGGGAGAGAGATGAAGGAGAAAAGGCAGATGGCCTGTGTGCTATTTCCTCCGAATTCCTACAGTTAATTTTTAAAAATGAATCTTAGCGACTCCCCACTTGGACTCTGTGGTGTCTGCTCGTCCATTCACGTCATCCACGCCAGTCCCGAGAGCCCGCAGTGCACCCGGCACCATCTCAGGCTCTAGAGGGACACAGGGACACTGGGCAAGTTCCTGTCCTCCTGGAGCTTATGTGTCACTGGAAATCGCATGTTGCTTGAAATCTGGCCTCTGTCAAGAGGCAGAAAGAAGAAAAACGATGTGCCTTTCTGGGTGGAGTGGCTGCTTTGGGAGCAGAGATACCTCAGCTCTTGCAGGATCTCCGTCCGTCTTTCGTTAGAGGGTGGCCAGCCACCCCGCTCACACTGGTGTCCTCACCAGACCACTGCAGGCTTCCAGGGGAGGAGACCAGACCATGGGAGCAGCCTCACAGGTGCCTTCCTCTGAGTCAGTTTGCTTACTTCTAGCCCCTCAGGGTGTGTGGGCTGCAACACCCCCAAACATGGGCACCATTGGCTTACAGAGGCGCTCAGGGTCCCATAGGGTCCCCCTCGGGCCAGCCCAGGGTCCACCCTGCTGTTGGTCCCGGGAGGTGGGCCTGAGGGACAAGCTCCAGCTTCCTGGCCAGGGGAGCACTGCGGACTGCCTTGGGAGGATGAGAAGAGGGAGGTGCTGTTTGTCCTGGGCCTGGGTCACCAGCTGATTCCCTGGCCCTTCCCATTTGCCAGGCACTGGGAGACTGGCTACGTGCATTGAGGGCTCAACGGACCAATGACCAGGGGGCAGGCCGGGGGCCACTTGGAGAGGCCGCTGGAGGTCTGCAGAAAGCGTTATATAGAAACTCACTGCAGGCCCAGGGGTCAGGGACGTGAGGCAGTGTCATCTCTCCAGCAGGTGTTCAAGTGGGTTTCCCTTCCCGGCGCAGCTAGACGGCCACCAGCAGCGGCTGGAGTCACAGCTGTAGGAGCCTCTCAGGGCTCCCCATGCTCACAGCTATGCGGGGGCTCATCCGGCCCTGTGACTCTTGGGAGGATGGCTGCTGTAAAAAGTGTCCTGGCTTTGAGTGTTGCCCTTGCCACTTATTTGCTAAATGATCTTGGCGAATCACTTAGTCTTTCTGAGCCTCAGTGTCCCCATCTGTAAAATGGGCATGATGCCGATCAGGAGGCTGTGTGAGGTTCAATCCTACGTGTAGGCAGAGGGCTGGGAGCAGGACCAGGTTCGGGGCTAGGGCCAGCAGGGCTGTCCTGTGAGTGCTGAGAGGGTGATGAGCTTTCTCCTCCCTGTTGGGCTCAGCTTTGCCACCAAAGTCCAAAGCACAGCATCTTTGGTGGCCGTTACTGAAATAAATGGGACCAGCATGCCCTGCCCTCATGCGCACCTCCTCCCACACTCCTTTGCCCTGGACGTGTCTGCCCCTTGCAGCCCTGAGCCGGGCTGGACCCTGACATTGAGAAGGAGGATCCCTGCTGGGATTCCGTCTGGGCGGGTGCGCACACACAGTTCGGTTCTGTCCCTCGGAGGGATCATTGTGTCTGGGGAACCAGAGGTTTGCCATCGTCGGGGAGAGCAGAAGTGTGGGCAGTGTGGAAGCCGGAGCAGGGCCGAGGTGCCGAGTCAGGGTCAGGTGCGGCGTGGATGTCCTGAGCTCCAAGGGCACAGGGGGGCTCCTGCCCTGGAGTGGTCCTTGCTGGGAGGAGGCTGCTGGGGGCTGAGAGGTCTGGGCCCAGGGGAGGGGGTCCTAGAAAGGCCTGCTTGGTGGGAGGTCAAACATTTTGCTGCTCTGTCCCTCAGACTCCTGAGGAGGACTGGGTCAGGAAGCAGAGACAGAGCGAGAGGAGAGAAGAGATAAGGAGACGAGGCAGAGAGAGTGGGAGAGACAGAGCTCTGGGGAGACCACGTGCTGGCTGGGGAAGTATTTCTGAACAGCAGCTCGTCTGATCTTTTCAGTAAATACTATTGTGCTCATTCTACTGATGACTGCAAAACTGAGGTTCAGGACCCTCTGCTTCCATGTTCCCATTCTTTCTACTTTTCCCACATTCCCGCCACCCCGAGACCCCACTCTTCCTTCCCTTGACAAGCTGGTGGAGGGGGCAGTTTGGGCCATCATGTCTCCCACCCATGTGTTTCAGGTCTGACACATGTAAATCTCATCTCCCTAAGTTTTGTCCTTGTCTTTTTTTTTTTTTTTTAAAGATTTTATTTATTTATTTGACAGGGAGAGAGAGCACAAGCAGGGGGGAGCAGCAGGGAGAGGGAGAAGCAGGCTCCCCGCTCGTCAGGGGCTTGATCCCAGGACCCTGGGATCATGCCCTGAGCAGAAGGCAGAGGCTTAACCAACTGAGCCCCCCAGGGGCCCCGTTTTTGTCTTTTTCTAGGGCAGAGAACATGTCAGAATCTTCTCACAGAGAGACTCCTATGGAATTGTGCACGTGTGTGCCCGTGTGTGCCTGTGTGTGCATGTAGGAATTTTTTGTCAGGTGACACTAAGGGAGACCAGGAAGAGTGGATGTGATCCCCAGGGTGAAGGCGACCCCCGATGACAGCAAAGGCCACAGCTGTGTGCACGCATGTGCTTGTGTGCGCGTGGGGAGGGCGGGTCGTGGGACGGGACGGGGGTGGGTGCTCACTGTGCCTGGCTATCCTGCTTTCTTTCTCCCCGGCACCCCCGGGGAGGTGCTGATGCCCCCAGCAGGG
Organism: Enhydra lutris kenyoni; assembly: GCF_002288905.1. Classification (NCBI taxonomy): domain Eukaryota; kingdom Metazoa; phylum Chordata; class Mammalia; order Carnivora; family Mustelidae; genus Enhydra; species Enhydra lutris. The sequence continues at coordinate 72,794,321 of NW_019154096.1, forward strand.
AGGTGGCTTTAGGGAGAAGGAGAGGCCGTTCCCATTTCCAGATTCAAGGGTTCCTGATTCCTGAGATCACAGCCCCTGGATGCCTCTCCGGGTTAGGGTTAGGGTTAGGGTTAGGGTCAGAAGGCAGGACGTGAGCAGAAGCCACTGGACCCGAAGGAGGTGAACTTGGCGGTCTCCTGCCAGGGGCACCCTGGCCTGCGTGGCCTCGCCTGGAGTGTGAAACTCCGTTTTCTTATCTTTAAAGTGGTGCTAAGAGAGTTCCTATGTGATCCTCACTCCTGGTGAGAATTGTTGGGCGGGGGGGCGGGGGGGGGTTGAAAATTATAAAATCTTAGGCACGTGTCCCTGCTAGTGTTTCATTCAATGAGTCAGTAAATGACGATTCAGTTCTTAGAGGACTTGCTTGTCGTGATCGTGCCTCTGGGGATCGCGTGGCAGCTGGGTGAAGAGCCCAGTGAGGGACAGAGGATGGAAACCTGAGGAAACCCTGGTGGTGGCGGCCCAGCTCCCACAACAGCAGTTCCTTTCCTTCGCTCCACTGTTCAGCTGCAAATCCTGCCCTTGGAGCCCTCTGTGGAAGTCATTGCGAGCCGAGCATCTGAGTGCAGGTGTGGGGTCCTGAACGGTCACGCTAAGACAGTCTCCCAGAAGGCCAGCTGGGCCTGAAGCCGGGAGGCCTCCCTGCACCCATGTTTCCAGCTGCTCCGGCCCGGGTACTGGTCGGAAGAGACTTCCATGGAAAAAGCGGGTGGGAGGCATGCGGAGAGCATGTGTTTCACCATCTGTGGCTCTGCAGGGCAGGGGACACCGAGCAGGTTCCACTGGGCGGAGAGCGGGGCTCAGGGACAACTCTGCTTGCTGTGGGTCTCTGGGCTGCTCTGCAGCAATACCAGACTGTGCCCCAGATTTCTGCCTCTGGAGTCCAAGCCTTTCCCTCCTTCTGAGCTGATGCCTCGGTCTTCTCTCTGCCCCTCTCCCCAGCGCAACCCAGTCCCTTGGCTGTGGCTGAATCTGCATCTGGGATGGGCCTAGTTTCTGGGCTGGCACCAGTTCCTTAGTGGTGGCGGCCTGGAGTCCACTGTGGAGAAGGAGGCTGAGGCTGCACCTAGGCCCAGTGGGATAGAGGACCGGGATGGGTGAGCAGTGGCTAATCAGGACTGTGGATTCCAGGCCTCCCTTCCTCGGGGGACAACAACACGTGCTATCCAGGTTGCTGTGGTGGCCGGAAAAACCAGACAGTTTAGCAATCACTCAGGGACGCTTGGCTCTGCTGTCCCTCCTGGGCGGATGGAGCGGTGACAGCCCAGACGTGTTCGGCAGCAGGGGGAGCAAACCCATGAGCACAGAGCCCCGCTGTAGCCGAGGTCTGGGGCAGGAACATCAGGGACTCCCGCATCTCACTGAGCCAGATTGTCAAAATACCCCCATTTGCTCTCTAATTCCTCCATCATCTCAAACGCCCAGGGAGGGTGCAGGTGGCAAGATGGCCCCTTGGCTGGTGTGCCGAGAAGGAGTGGAGGACATGGGATGGGGCCTGGGAATAATGCTTGTGCACCCCAAGAAGGAGGGATAGCCCTGACCTCACAACTCCCCATCTGCATGCCACCCTGGTGAGGTTTCAAGATAAAACACAGGACATTCAGTTAGGTTTGTATTTCATTAAACAATAAAAATACTTGTTTAGTCCCAAATGTTTTTATTTGTTAAATCTGGTAACACTAAACCCTTGCCAAGGGCATCGGGGTGGCTCACTTGGTTAAGCGTCTGCCTTCAGCTCAGGTTGTGATCCCAGGGTCCTGGGATCGAGCCCCATGTTGGGCTCCCCACTCAGTGGGGAGCCTGTTTCTCCCTCTCCCTCTGCACCTCCCCCTGCTAATGCTCTCTCTCTGCCAAATAAATAAATAAAATGCTACAAAAACAAAACAAAACAAAACAAAAGAAAACCCCGAACCCTCACCAAATATATCTCAGGTTCCAAATCCAGAAGGTTCTAGAGCCTCAGCCTCTTGGACTTTATGGAAACTGAGAAAGCCCCAGTGAGGGAGGGCGAGACCAGGCCGCCGGCTCTGTGTGGGGAGGGGCTGTAAGGGCAACTCTGCGGCTACAGGTGTGGGCTCTGGAGCCCCACTACCTGGGCTCAAATCCCAGCTCTGGCACTTGCTAGCTGGGAGATCTTGGGAAAGCTACGTAACATTCCCGAGCTTCCACTTCTCCATCTGGAAAAAGGGTATCGTGGGACAGCTTCCGCTTCATAGGGCTGTTATGAGCTTGCCCATGAAGACGGTGTAGACAGTGTACCCAGTCATATGAGGTGACAGTCTAGCAGGGGCAGCTGTCATTGTGTCATTTTTGAATAGGTGTGAGGAGAGAGTCGGGGCCTTGGGTCCGGCTCCTGGTCGAAGCCTTGTTATGAACTTGCAAGGTTTCCCTGGACTGGTCCCATTTCCCTGTCGTGTTTGACCAAGTTGGACCCAGTCGGTCAATTGCACACTTGAACAAAATGTTTTATTTGAGCTGCAGAACCCTGACTTCAAAGGAGAGTTCACAAAGACCCCGAGTACCAAAGCTTGTAAGGGTGAGAGGTGTGTGTGCCGGGGTGTGGGGGAACCCAGAGCGACCCCTCTCAGCTCTCCTTCCCGCCCTGAGTACACCTGTAAGACCCCTAAGTCCCGGTGAGACGGGCGCCCTGGACCAAGGGTTGATTTCTCTTCCGGCTCTGACAACACTCATTCTGGACATGTGTCCCGTTGCTGGTGGTGACCTACTCCGTGTGGGATGTGAGAGAATGGGAAAGAAGTCTCCCTGTCCCAGATTCCACACGAAGGGCGTGGGCTTGCAGACTGAGGAGCCTCGTGTCCTACCCGTGACTTGTCTGATGCGAGAAACCCTCACACAGTGGCCCGAGGGCCTGGTGTCTGGTTCTACCAGGACAGAGAAAATGAATGGGGGCATCACGGGGCCATGCAGAGGAGCTCAGGGCAGCCTGGCGGGCAGAGGGAGCGGCCTCTGGGAGGCCACGCTACACAGCGGGACTTCCCTCCCTCATAAGGGGAGCAGCTTGTCTATTGTCGCTGCCCTGCTAAGTCCAAGTGCCCTGAGCCCCAGAGAGAGAGAGAGAGGGAGAATGCTTTGTTCTCTTTCTTGCCTCCCGTGGAGGGGTGAGGGTGGGGGGAGGAGCCTGAGCTCACCTGGGGCCTTCCAGGTTCTTGTTTAATTAATTCTCCCTCAAACCCTCCTTCCAGATATTCAAGTTCACATTCAGGTCCCCATTTTGTGGATGGGAAGGCTGAGGTCCAGAGGGGCGTTGCCCAGGCCACACAGACGGTCAGGGAAGGCCAAGTCAGAACCTGCTTTTTGGTGATAGGGAGCATGGAGGATTATTTGAATAATCCCAGAGCCTGATTGGTGGGAAGCTCTCTATCCATCAGATCTTGTGGTTTAACCTCTCACTTTAGACCTGGGGAAGTGAGGTCCGAGGCTCACAGTGACTCACCAGGCTCGTACCGAGGGCCAGAGCCAACAGAGGCCTTGTCCCCCCGGCCAGCTCGAGTCAATAGCCACCCTGCCACCGCTCCACATCTTAAGAACAGAATATTTACCACCTTTGTCCTGCCTCCTAACTCCTTCTTGCTTTTCCTTTCCTTCCTCTGCTTGGTTGCTGTATCAGGCGCTCAGAAGTTTTCTGGGTCAAGGCTGCTTTCTCAGGTGATGCTCAAGGCTTGTGGTTTATCGGGGGAGACTTCTTGGTCTTTGTTAAGGCTAGTTAACTCCCGGAAATTCAGCCCTGCTCGTGAACGAGGCCCTGCCTGGCTTTCTGGTTGTCCCTGGCAGTGGCGCTGGGGAAGGTGGCAGTAGGGCAGGCAGGCGGCCTGTTTTCTCTGTTTGCTCAGTCTCTATCGTGGCCGTTTGATTGTTGCCAGGGGCAAAGGACTTGATGTCCTGCATCCATTGAAACCTTTTACAACAAATACTTAAGGAACACGTAGTCTGAGCCCTTCACTTTGCTGGATGGATCCAGGCATTAGTACATGTGGAGCTCGCAGTCTAGGGAGAGACAGGCTTGTAGATCTCAAATAACCCTGGTGAACGGAAAGGGTGAGAAGGACCATGTTCAGACCCGCAAATACCCATGATAAGACCCAAGGGGGAGGAGATGGAGAAAGAGACGGACATGCCCCAACCTGGAACAAGTCAATCATTTTAAAATTTCCTTGCTGAACCTGACATAATTCAGAACTTGTATCTGGCTAATGCCTCAGTTCATTAGAACACAAAAATACACTATCAAACAGACAATCAAATTTCATGTAAAATAAGCTTCGGCATTAAAACGATTCCTGGTGTTTTATGTGCGTGACTCGGTGGGCAGATATATTTCTTGCTGCGAGAGCAAGACTGATTTGTGTGAAGGCTCCCAACACCAAATCACTTCGAAGGTTGGGAGATAAAATGTCGCTTAGGATAATGTAATTGGCCTTAAGGTACAGGAGTTGAATTATTTTCGGTGATTTATAATGTGGAAATTAAAGACTCACTCACTTTCTAATTTAATTCCATCTTCAATGGAAAAATGTTCACTCTGATCTAAATTGGCGAGTAATGTTGCTAATTCAAATGCAGATGTACTTTCGATTCTGGTAGCAGTTTGCGGTGACTGACGGGTCTCCAAAGAATCATTAAGATCCTTATCTCCCAATCTCACAAATTCCCCGGCAGTTGTGATAATAACTTTGGCTGAGGAGGAAAGGGGGAAAAAAATAAATTCTCCCCTGCCCTGTTGGTTTGAGCCTTGCTTTCTGCGGGATGTGAATTGCGCGTCTCTTTCAAATTTACTGTCTGCGGGAGACAAAGCGATGCTCACTTACCAGATTGGGTGGGGGCATAAACACGGCAGTTTGAATTGTTTACCCGTGCCTTCCCTCTAAAATATGAATGAAATGGCCCAGAGAAGTTATCCCCAGTTCACCGTTAATTATCTGGGATTTTACACCACATTTGGTGCAATTCATTGAGAAGTATCAACTACCCAGGGACAGGCAGACAATGATTAGCCATAATCACGCAGGCTTTGCCCTCCTTCTCTCAGCTGTCACATGGCTAGAACATGGTAATGTGTCTTTATGTGAGTAGACCCTAAGAAGCCGCGATGGAGAAATGATGGGGTCAGTCCTTCTGCATGAGGAATGGTCAGGTCAGGGAGATGGTTGTCTCCATCATCTGTTTGCCCAGCGAGAAACAGCGGTTGGGTTGGAGCACAGCTTTGGTCCAGTGTGCGTATTAACATCCCTGACCCGGCCAGGCGGTGGCTCTGGTTCTCTCTAAGCAGATGGCTGAAGAATTGATTTCTTTGACCAACAGCTAATTTGACTGAAGTAAAGCCCTAACAGTGTGAGAGTTGGTAGATTCTAGCCAGCTTAGGCGGTTAAGTAAAGATTTGAGGTATGTCGGGTGTATTCCTGCATTTCTAGCGTTGCTGAGAATCATGAATGCAGAGTGGGACCTGTCTGGGAAACATCCTGACCCCATTTGTCGTCACGAGCTCTCACTGCACACGAACATTTTCTCCACACAAGGTTTTATAGCAGAATTTGCTGATTTATAGCCTGTGTTGTCTCCAGGGCCACATGGTCATGGTTGAATGACTTTGGAGAGTGGGGGAAACACATCTCAACCAGCTTGGGAAAGAAATAATTTTGCCTTGGAACAGGAATGGAAACAAAAGCTTTTACAAAATATTTATTGCTATTTTATAATCTATTCTTAAAAGTTTGATTTGGCGGGTATGAAGCTATCTGGCAAAGACTGCTCACGTTCACCAGCGCCCGTGCTCTCATCTTATTCTTGGGCACCCTGCTGGCCCACATTTCCCTGTCTCCTCTGCTCTTAGATGGAGACGTATGACGGAGTTCTGGCCGGAAGAATGTGTTCATCCATCTCTTGTAGATCTGGGCCCATGAAAAACTCTTAACGTGTGATCCTTGCTCTCTCTCCCCATCTGTTGGATAAATGGAGAAGACTCAGAAGATTCTTCCTCCTGCCTTCAAACACTAGAATTAGAAAGAAATTTTATCTGAACAAGACAGAAAAGCCTCTTGGGTTACACCACGGAGGTACCGGGGTGTATGTTAGCAGTGAACACTGCTCATCCTCATCCAAACTGCATCAGGCACACTGCTACAGAGAACAGATCTATTGATGTCCTCTAATCCCCAAGCTAATTCTTTGTGGATGTCATGTATATTACTGCCAGTGATCAAGCTGATACCTGCAAGATCCACAGATGAACGGACAGGGCTTCCGTTTTGCCTTTAATCCCCAGGGCACCTTGCGTTCGACTTTGGCTTTAAATATGATGACTAGTACATGGGGAAGCGTTTTGATTTTTACAAATTTGTAAATGTTCCACTAAGATTACGTTTATGTTCAGAACCAGGGCCAGCAGGTAAGCTTTTGATTTCAAGAAGGAAATTTTTGCCTTAAATAGGAAAACTCACTGAGACATAGTGTGTGTCTTTGGCAGTCGTTCTCTCTGCTGCAGACTTAACCAGTATTTAGACTTTAACAAACTTATCTGTGATGTACAGAGCCAGCTGCCTGGAGATTACCTGCCTCTCCCCGTCACCACCCCCTTTAGTGGACTGGACTCCTTCCTAGACCTCTCTACACATAACTACTTAACACGTCATTCTCCATTGTGTTGGGAGAATTTTCTACTGAGGGTCTTACTGATGGGACATGCTTCTTGGAAGCTGGAAAGTTCTCAAAGACCATGGAATAAACTCTGTGCCAAGGATATCCATGCAGCTGAAACTCATCCCAGTGCATGACACAGGGTTGGGGACCTCAGTCTCATCCCTTCCCACCTGTGGCCTCAGCGCTCATCTTCCTTCCCGTACCACTTGCTTCCTGGTCACCAACAAATCTTCATTCCTTAGTATTCATGGACAAGCTAAGCCTGTTCCCACCTCTGTGCTTTGTTCACATCGCTCTCTCTGGCTCACTGTGCCGGCTCCCCACCACCTCTGGAGTAGAAGCCCAGTTACTGCTGGAAGTTCAGCTCAAGCAGCCATAGGTTCTTGAAGGGCTTTCTACCCAGTTCCCTTCCCACCCATGGCGGATGTGGTCTTCTCTTGTCAGAGGGTTTTGCTCTGGTGCCCGGGGCTTTGGACTACTCTAGTTTGCTTGCCCATCGTCTCCCCCGCTCTGAGCTTGGTGGACAGGGTGGTGATACTAAATGTTATTGCCATATCATTCATACCTTGTCATTATTATTGCCACTGGTTACATTCCAGACATACCCATGAGAGCCCATTCATGCTGTACCCACGGGGCGGGCATCCTGGATCCAGGCTAACTTCCACCCCAGGCATCGAGGGGCCTTTTCTTTCTGATGCCAGGCAGTTGGCGTGTCAGCTTCTAGGGACCTTCCTCTGAGAGACGTGGTGGCTGCTGTTGCTTGAGGTTGTGGCTGCCTCTAACTATGTACAGACCTGCCCGTGTGTCAGCACTGGGTAGATCTCCTATTTGCGTAGATCTCCATAAACCTTCTGGGCCTCCAGATGCCAAGAGGAGTGGTGGAACCAAACTGTGCTGTCGTTCTCAATGCATTGGATTCACCTGATTCATGACCTGTGATCAAGGGTTGTGCAGGCTAATGACATGGCTTGGACATACATATTTCCTTTTGTGCTTTTTAGATTTTCTTCTTTTCAATTTCCTCCAGTGCTCTGTTGTCCCTACACCAGAGTCCAGAGAGACTCTGCTTCTCCTCTCAGGCAGCCATCTCAGCGCATGAGGACCCTCTCACACTACCCTCTTCTCCACTGGAGGCCCAGTCTATTTTATCTCTCCTGAAACAACCATCTTCTTGCAGAAATCTGGCTCTGAATCTTCAGGCACAATCTCCAAACCCACTTGGTCAGCTCTTTTTTTCTTGATGATAATAACAAAACAACTATCAATGATTCAGGGCCGACTGTGAGCCAAGTGTCGTATGGAGGATTTGGCAGGCATATTCTCATTTGATCCTTATATCTAATGGGATATCGTAGATACAACTGCTTCTATTTGGTGTAGAAAGGAATGGGAGCCCAGAAGAGTCATGTCCAAGGTCACATAGCTGATCAACATCCAAGGCCGTGTTGTACCTGGGCCCACGCCACACTTCTTCCAACTGTGGAAAGAGCCAATGCTGCAGTTCAAGCCTGAGGGCCATCTACTGGAAGAATTACCTCTTGGAAGGGAGAGGTTAGTCTTGGGTTTGATACAGGCCTTCAACTGATTGGACGAGGCCCACCCACTACATGGAGAGCAGTCTGTTTACTTAAAGTCCACCAATTTAATCTCATCCAAACACACGCACAGAAACATCCAGAATAATGTTTGACCCCATATCTAGGCTCTGTGGCCCTGCCAAGTCCACACATAAGATGAACCCCCACAGCCCTCTTGCTCTGTTTTGAGGGTCACAGTCAAGGAAACATTCGGCCATTTACAAGTACAGTGCCATTATCACGAATGGGCTCAAGCCTACTTTCAAACCCTAATCTCTCCATTTACTTAACACGAAACCTCAAGAAGATAGATTAAGCTCAGTGGTTAACTGGACATAATAATGGCTGGGAAGAATAACACCAGGGTGATGATGAGATAAATGGCAGTGCCTGTGACGAAGACCGTCAGCATTGAAGTGACACACAAAGCTAAGTGATCTGGAGTTATTATCATTTCTTGCTTGGACATGGACTTCCACCTCAAGCCCATCGGAATGACGTTTCCAGCTGGAAATTCCTGATGGTGCAGCCATCTTGGATACCAAGGAAGCTCTCCTATTATGGGCATGGTATTGGGCACATCGGCCATGTTCTTGAAGCCACCACATCATGGGCAGCCAGAGTGGCCTGGTGTCTGGTTGGGTGATGTGGGACAGTGAGCCCATCCTCAGAAATAAGTCTTCAGATGTGAGTAGGAGCAGAGGATGTGGACCTGCTGCCCAGACCCCAACGTGTGGCTCACACTGATTTTTTTTTCCTGAAAAACGCTTGGTTGGAAAGTTTTTGAGCACTATGTATACATGAACTCATCCCATCTATGAAGTCAGTAGTATTCCTCCCATTCTTTGTGGATGGGTCTGAGCCACAGGGAGATCGGATAATCTGCCACAGCCACACACTGGGAACTCTCGGGGCTCAAATTTGAACCCAGGACATCTAAACTAAGAGCCTGTGTTTCTAACCGCTACTCTATGGCTATACCAGGGGCTGGCCCATGGCTGGAAACCATCAGAGACAACCAGACCTAAGGGGACTTGGTGATTTGTCCTGTAAATGCTCACTGTGGAGTGGTTCCCAGTCTCCCCTGTGTGACCTTGGAAAGGTCAGTTTTTCTCCTAGAGCTTCACCTTCCCTATCTGTACAATGGGAGCCCTCCCTGTGCTGTCCTTCTTGGCTTTGTGACTTTCTCCTTCCCAGAAGTGGTTCCTCCTTGACCCTAGGCACCTGCTCTGCAGCTGTCTCTGGCCCCAGGGGGTGCCTGGGATCACTCAGCGAGAGCAGATCCACCCCTCAGGATGGAGAAGCAACCGGTAAAGGCAGGGCTGGGTGCTTGGGTGTGACTGCATCCCGGGTCCCTATTTGCTCTGGCTCTCTAGGATTGGGACCGCACTCCCGCCTCTTTTAGCATCCGGCCGGCCACCTGGAAACACATGGAACCTAATGCAGGAAGGAATCGGGATTGCAACACAGGATGGAAAAGTCTCATCCTGAGGTACCTGTTCTGAGGAACTCGGCGGGGGGGGGGGGGGGGGGGGGGGGGGGGGGGGGGGGGGGGTCAAGGTGGGGGGTAGGGAGTCAGTGTGAGCACAGTGTATTCTCTGGACGCTAAGGCCAGCTGGACAGGAGGTCTAGCTGTCCCAAACAGGCACTGTGCTCCAGTGGTCAGCCAGATTAGGAAAAGGGAAAACCTGACACCAGGAAACGGCTACATGCCACATCTGGAGGAGGGGAAGGAAAGGACTAGCAGCCCCCCATCACCTGTAGTGTGCCAGGCACTGCGCTGGGCGCTTGCTGGGCACTGTCTCCATCATTCTTCTCACCTAACCCCCAGAGCCGAGCTTGTCCAAAATCACACAGCTGGCCAGTCTTGGAGCAGGTAGTAGACCACCTCCAAAGCCACTTCTCCCAGGCTCTCTGACCAGGACCCAAACCAGGGGAGAAAACTCAGGGGGACCGCTGGGAGCCTGACCTGAAACACACTTGCTCTGCCTCTCCTGGGCAGCAGGGTGGAGGCGTGGGGGGAACCACCAAGTGAGGCTGGCTTTGCGGGGTGGTGGTGGGGGGAGTCTCTGCCAGGCAGGGCTGCAGAGCTAGTAAGCTGTGTGCTCATCTCCTATAACATCCCCCTGGCCATTTAGGAACCCTTTGGTCTTTCTGGCAAAAATGCCTGATCAGGGCCTGGCCGGGCTTTTTCTGCAGGCTCAGAGCATTGTGCTATTAGTGAAGAATGATCACTGTTCTTAGAGGGGACCCCATCAGCCGGGACCTAGTGATCATAAGGATGAACTCCCCAGCGCCCTGTTAACCCCCCACCCCAGCAAATTCTCTGCTTTCCGCGTCCGGTCCTTATCGGCCTCTCGGTCAAGCCCAGCCGCCCTCTAGGGAACGTCTTGGAAGACAGATGCCGTCAAAAGATGGAGCAAAGCAGGACTGAGCCCCAAAATGAGAACATAAAAGTTTTCTAGTTTACTTATTAGTACAATATGTAATTGGATAGAAGGAGCAGGTTTCAAAAATTTGTCTTACCATAATGACTATAATTTTTTAAAGATTGAAAATGAATCTGACTAGAAAATACCATTAAACTACCAAGTTGCTTAAAATTTAAAGGGTAATTCACATATAATGCTTTTATTTAATAGCCCAATTTACAAAACGTCTAAAATTAATGCAGATCTTTTCAGGACAAAATCAGCCGTAACTGCACCAACTAATTTTTGCTCATTTGAACTGAATTATTAATAAGAGAGAAATATACCATATGTTCCCCAAAGAGCTGGATACATTTATTTCAAATAAAAGCACTGTGTTTGGTGGAATATAAGAGGTTTAAATGCTTTCAGAGAAATGGGTTACTTATACACAGATTTAATAGAGTATAAATCAGGCAACGTAATTAAGGCCGCAGCTGCTTCTGAACCCAAAGCTGGTAGCTTTTGATTCCGAAGTTCCTTTATCACCTGCATGGCTTTCACGAGCAACCATTTGTTCTCATGGAATAATACCAGTGATTCGGTGATTTTGCAGTTTATACTACCCTGAATAGGAATTTTATAGCAGGTTTTAGATTAACCTTGGTCATATCTATTGAGCTCATCTGTTTCTCCTCTATGAGGTATTTACTGAGGGCCTACTATGTGTCCAGTCTAATTCAGTCCAGACTAATTAGTCCAGACTAATTCAGTCAGTGAATTAGTCTCTGAACAAAATGGACTTGGACCTTGCCCTCAGTTTCCTTTCCTTCCTTCCTTCCCTTCCTTCCCTCCCTCTTTCCCTCCCTCCCTTTCTTCCTTCCTTCTTTCCTTCTCTCCTTCTTTCCATTTACCCCTCATTCTGCAAACTCGGGACCTGGGATTCAGGTTCAAAGTCACTGATTCCTGCCCACACAGGGAAATGGGTCAATGTCATGGCAGGTGCATGCTCAGAGAAGAGGTTTCCCCACCGCTGTTGATGAGTTCTGCAGCCTTCATCCGGCCGAGAGAGGTTGGAGCCCTGCGGTGAGTTAGAAGACCCTAGTTGGTACCTCCTCTGGTCTGGGGACCCGAGTGCTTTCAGAATTAAAGCCCCCCACAGCAGACCATCAGGGAAGAGCCCGCGGATGAGCAAGGTCAAGTATTACCAGCACAGCTGGGGGCTGCAGATGGGTTTTCTGATCCTAAAATGTCCCCAGCTTCACAGCAAAGCTCACATTTCTCTCTGTACTGGGTTATAGCGCTTGAGTTTAACTGACCAGATTGCAGTGAGTTTTGGAATAGCTCCCTCCATCCAAAAGCTGTCAGCATGTGGACAGTTCCAGAGACGGGTGCCTGCTGATCTCTGGGGGCTCTGCATGGGGATCTCCATGCCCCTGACATCTCAAAGGCGGGCGGGGCCCTGCCTTGTAGGGACTCCAAGCCTGCTGCCATTGTGCAGTCATTGCTTTAATTTCTGTCCCTACCCCTGGGTCCCCTGTAAGCCATGGGGAGGCAGTGTTGGGTCGATTATTGTTCCTGTGCCTGTTTTGGTGCCCGGCCCCATTGTGGGTGCCCAAACCCTATGTGCCATGAATGAACCTTTGTTCTTCTTTGATGAATTCTTTAATGAACGGATGTGATTTCCGAATGATGGATTCAGATGCCCCCACCCTCTTCCCAGCCTCTGGCAAGTCTTTGTCAACTCTGGCAACGCTGTGGTGGCAAGTGGAGTTTAATTCGAGAGGATGTGCTTGTTTCCCTGCAGGCCTGTGGGCCCCAGGGGCTGGAAACTGTGGGCCTTGAAAATCAGCTGTGTGTACATCAGGGGGAGGAGCAGCCAGCCTCAAACCTCAAAGCACTTGCATGTTAAATACATCTCAGAGTGAGTTTTTGTTTTAATGGGAGCAGTTACCCAACCAGCCGGCTTCAAATGCAAATAGCGTCTCTCTCTCCGTAATGGGTCAGGGGTACTTTAATTAATAGCACCGCTTGGATTTTCGTGACCGTGGCTTTGGTTTCCGGCCATCTGATGACCACTTGAGCTGTTGTTTGGGGGGTGCGGGGACATGCAAACCTGCCCGAGTCAGCGGGGACCCAGGGGGCATCTCAGGGGTGTTGTGCTTTGTGGATTTACTAAGCCTCACGCCTGTGTCTCGTTTATAGCTCAGGGCAAGCAGCTTACCCCACGAGGTTGGGGAGAAGAAAACCCTCTCCATTGTCTCTTTTATTCTGATGCAGACTCAGAGTGGAATTTCTGGCCGCCTATAGAATCACAGCCCAGCTTCCCGTTGATGGATGGAGGCTGCTTTGTCACAGAGTGGCTCTGCTCACAGGAGAAGGTTCAATGGCCTCCCAGCCTCCCTGGGTGCCCGGATGGGCTGGCTCGTCCTGTCCTGGCTCAGATGTGCCTAGGAAGCCAGTTTTCTAAGATCCGACCTGCAACTGACAGGAAGAAAGTCTTCACTTCTCACCCCAAGGAAGCCAGGACGAGGGGTGGCGGTTGGGGACAGGGCTGCCAATTAGGAAAAAACTACTCCCATCACCCCCCAAACCCCACCCCAGGTCTTGTGTTGAGGCCGAGGGTACAAGAAGTAGAAGACCCTCAAGGGGCCCACTGTATGGGAGGAGACAGGCATGGAAGTGAGTGTGCCATAGACACTGTGTGAAGCCCGAGGCTGGGTTCCTACAGGGACATCATTTGGCTCTAGGGAGGGAGGAAGAGGCAGGCTTTCCAGCAGCCAGGAGAAGCTCCCAGACCTCATGACAGGCTTGGCCCAGGAGACCCTGCTCTTCTGATGCTATGACGAGCCCCAGGGATGATGGTCCCCTCCCCATAGGTGCTCCACCAGAGAAGCTCCCAACCATCTCATTCCTAACCCCCCGCCCCCATTGGCAGACACCGCAGGCATTAGGGGCTATAGAGGGGAAAAGGTGACTGTTTCAAATGCAGGGGCATGGTGGGTGGGTGGGGCTTGGGCCCTCTGAGTCCTTCCTCCTAGATCCCAGTTGCTTACTCCGTTAGGAAGCCTCTGATTCCCTAGCTGGGGCAGCCCCTGTATGAGAACAGTGCATGTGACCTTCTCAGACAATATCCTTATTCCCCTACTGAGTCCTTCCCTGGGGAGAGAAGACCATGGATACTTCCCCTTAGATGCACATTGTAGGATCTGGGAAATACGGAGACGTGGGGGCGCTCTGTTCTTTGCTCCCTCTGCTTGGGAGGCTGGAGGGGGCTGTGATGACATTTCCCCTCTTGCTGGACCATCTGAGAGCCCGTGAGGTTTTGGTCCCCATCACAGTGTCCAGAACTCACAAGGCTGCAAACCGTTGGTGAATGAACAGATAAATGAAGAGTGTGTGTATGTGGGGCAGGGGTTGGAACACCCCCACACGGGAATAGGATCTTGGCCCTTCCTGTGCCTGTGAGCTGCCCACAGGACCCACCCCAGGGTCACTGTTTCCTCTGCCACCTGCCCTCTTGGGTGCACGCGGGAGCCTCATTGAGACCAGGGAGGAGGTAATTAACAGTCTCAGGTACTCTGGCTTCTCACCCCGGTATTTAAACTTCCCCCAGTCCCTCCATTTAAATAATTAATTATAATCTAAGTACCTGAAGCAGAAAAGGCTGCCGCGGGCTCACAGTGCACAGGTCCTTTAACCCGTAAACTTTGATCTCGGCCCCAAAGGCCAGCCATCAGCGCCTCACCCTGCAGCCTGGCTGATGCTTAATTACCCAATTAACGCATCGTTTTATAGCCGGGTAGTTTAAGGGACTGCAAAGAGAGGGTGGGCTGCCAGGGTAGCAGCCTTTGGTCATGGCCCTGTGCTTCTAAAGCACAAATTAAGTATCTGTGTCTTCTAAAAGTCAGTGTGTGATTTATTGGAAAATTGGTGGAAACAGCCCTTGGGGGGGGGGTTGTGTTCAAAATCTGGTTTAAAAGAGTGGCTGCTGGCTATGACTTTTTGATTTCCTCTATCCTACTGAATGCTATTAGCCCTCTTTCATGTAAAATAAATGTTTGAATGCAGCTCATAGAGGGCTTATTTATTCATCTCGTTCCCTTCACTGCCCGCTATCATTATTTCTCTGTTGATTCTCTTCTCTGGGAGAAGAGAAAAAAACCCTTCCCTTTGAGGCCCGGATTTGGGATTCAGACCACATGGAGGCCCCCTGGGCTTCCTCCCCTAACCCCCACCCTGCCCCTCATCGAAGCCAGAGGTGGTGAATTTCAGTCCTGATAAATCATGCGTAACTCCGGGATGGGAAGGACTCTGGTGTTATTTTATTTGTGATTTGCAGTTATTTATTTATTGGGAAGTGTCCTTTTCCCAGAAGGAGCACACTATGCAGAAAAACATAAAAGGGGAACCTGTTCCATTTCATAAGCTGACGGGAAGAAAGCCACTGTCTAGCATTTTCAGATAAGGAGCAGGGGACAGGCTTCATCATAAATTTATCCTTATTAACATCCTCAGCTAAATCTGGGAGATGTCAAGGGCCTTCTCCACAGTCCACTGGACCCTCTTGTGACCTTTTAATTGGCTCGTTGAAGACACCAAAGAAGTCCATTCATTTAACTGGTCACCGTGTCCATGGGAAAATGGGTCCACTTATGAAAGAGAGTTTACAACATGAGGCAGTTTACAGGACAGCGAAGATGGAAAGGGTCGCCTTGTGACCAGAGAGGTCCCTGACACTGGGGGTAATCAAGCTGATTTACCGGGAGAAACGATGTGTCAGAGATCAAGTCATGGAAGGAGACTTGGATCAGTCGAAGCGAGTGTTCATCTTTGCATCTCAGAGCCCAAGATCCAAATACTTCACATCTACAAACTGCAAAGCTCGTGTTAGCTCTGTTTTCCCAAAAGTCTCAAAAGCCAAAGTGGATTTGAGAGATTCTTCCCTGGCCCAGGCCGCCAGCCCCTCCAGGATTTGCTTACAAATGCAACTGTGCTTTGCCTTTGCAGAACTGAAGGGACTGCACTGTCCAGCACTGGAGGGCAGTACTTTGTAAACAGTAGGTGCTTAGTTATTGCTCAACAAATACATGACCCAGCGCGCATTACGTGGGGAGGAACCAAAATGGGGATCGTTTTGTCTTGGGTCCTACCTATGTGTCACTGTTCTCTGACTTCTTTGCTTCCATACTGACGATGGATGGACGGCTCTCCTGGGGCCGAAACCCTCAGCGCCTCGCAGAGGTTACACAGGAAGTGAGCATTTGTGAGCTCAGTTGGAGTGGATGTGTGGCCAGCAGCACAGCATAGCGTCTTGCTCTAGAGAATGTCTCCTGGAGCCAGACTGCCTGGGTTCCTGTCCCAGCTCCTCCAAGTTCTACCTGGGTTAGCGCGGGGAAACCGTCCACGGCCCCAAGCCCCAGCTTCCTCCTCTGCGATGCTAGTGCCTATGTCACGTCACGTAGTTCTTGTGAGGATTAGAATTACTGCCTGGGGAACAGGCCAGGCGCCTGGGAGGGTTGCGTGAGTATGAACTACTTCTGTGAGCACCCACCACCTCAGACTTTCCTCCTTTGAGAGCTGTACTGAATTTTCTGGAAAGCGTAAGCCACTGGGCTTGGTGCCCATCCTGTGGGTCGGTAGTGCATGTGCCCAGGAGACTGGGTGAGGTCAAGGAAATGCTGCTTCCAGTCACTGGAAGGCACCTTCTAGAACATTTCAGTGAGGGTCAGTGGCTCTTTGGTCCCACACAGAATGGGCCCTTACAGCCACACTTTTGTCCTTGGGTCTGCTCTTCTGGTTTATGTGACTTACTGAACTGCCTCCTGTGGCTTTAGCTTCTTTTGGCAAACTTAACTCTAGGGTCCACCCCAGACTTCCTTTTCTGGTCCTTTGAAAATTATTTGTCATGTGCTCTGGGCCAGCAGTTAAGATAACCGTGGGCTCAGAGTGTAAATTCCTACTAAGTCATGTCTGGGGGGGAGAGTGGAAGGGTTCCCTTAAATAGAATGCAGTGGTTTCCTCTCCGTGCAGTGGTTTCCTCTGGATGCTGTACCTGGCCTTCCACCGGCCTCCCTTCTTCAGTTCTTTCCAGCTTAGAGGACACTATGGTCATTTGGATTTACATAGAAGAGCCTGTCCCTCTCTGTTTTGAAACTTCAGTGGGTATACCTCCCCCTGAAAGAAGCCCAACACCCCGCCCACAGCAGTCTGGCCCTGGGCCATCTCTCCAGCCTCATGCCTGACCACTCTCTTTCTTGCTCCAACACCCGTTGGCCACACTGGACATCCTTCAGTTCCTCCAGCATCTCTGGTCTTTCCTGCCTGGCTCTTTGCACAGCCTGCTTCCTGGGCCCAAGGCATCCTTGTCCGCACTGCACTTAAGCTGTTCCCTCCATATCTTCTGGTTCTAAGTTTGAAAGCTACGAAAACACCTTTCCTGACTACCCATCCCCTCCCTTTCCGATGGCTGCCCCTTGTTGGATTCACTCTTAGTACATATCACATTTGGGGGTTGCTTTTCCCTCTAAAATGTTAACTCCTGCTCATTAATACACCTCTATTGACTGCCGCCCCTCCTACACACACTCACCCGGTAATCTGACCCCTGGTTCCAGAGACACGCTCCCAAGTAATCCGCCTGCAGCCCAGCCCTCATCCTGGAGTCCGCCTTAGGGGAGCCTGAACTAAGACCTAGAGGGAAAGAAAATGTGGGAGTATTACAAATGCAACACGTTTCATTTGCATTTAAAATCACTTTGGCATCTTTCAAAGTACGTTCACATACATTCACCTAAGCTTTGCATGTACTTTCCCCTTTATATGACCACATTAAGATATATAACTTAAGCTTTATATTACTCTTGTGAGGACGAGGTAAGGCAAATGTTATTTATTTCTCTCCAACCAATGAGAAGAGCAAGAAATAGGTCAAGACCTATAAAGTCACACAGCAGGACAATGGCAGAGACGGGGCCTAGCATTCTTGGCTCTGCACTTGTCACCTGAACCAGCCATTCTAAACCCTGCCTGGTCTGCTCTTTTCACAGGAAAGAGCTCAATGGTTGGGAAATTTGCTATTCTCGCTGAATGCCCGGCTTCAAATTGGTGTGTTTTCTACCTCTCCCTCCCATACCCCAACACCCAAAAGGAGACAAGGGTTAGCGGGAAAGAACGCCCCACATTAACTGAAGGTCAAGTGCTGTAGGCATTCCTTCACGTGTTTTATGAGTTTACAGCAGTCCTATGAATGTAGGTGATAGAATCCTGATTTTGCAGACATGCCTGACACAGTGCCTGGCACATACTGGGAATGTGTTAAATAGTTGCTACAGGGGTGCCTGGGTGGCTCAGTGAGTTAAAGCCTCTGCCTTCGGCTCAGGTCATGATCCCAGGGTCCTGGGATCGAGCCCTGCATCAGGCTTTCTGCTCAGCAGGGAGCCTGATTCCCTTCCTCTCTCTCTCTCTGCCTGCCTCTCTGCCTACTTGTGATCTCTGTTTGTCCGATAAATAAAATCTTAAATAAATAAAAAAAATAGTTGCTAGAGACCAAATGTTCGTGCTCCCCTAGATGCATATGCAGAAGCCCTAATCCCCAGTGTGATGGTGTTTGGAGGTGGGGCCTGTGGGAGGTAATTAAACTGATGAGGTTGTATGGGGAGGCCCATGATGGGGTTGGTGTCCTTATAAGAAAAGGAACTACACCAGGTCCCTGTCTCTGCCATGGGAGCATACGGTGAGAAGGGGCCATCTGCAGTTCGGGAAGGGGGCTCTCACCAGATGCCACATCTGCCAGCACTGTGATCCCGGACGTCCCCACCTTCAGACCTGTGAGGAATACATGTTTGGTGTTTCTTACCAAACACCGGGATTTCCTAACAGCAGCCCAGACTGACGAAGGCAGTAGTTACTGAATGAACGAGGTTCAAAGAGGTGATTGCTTTCCTAGATCACACAGCCAGTAGGTGGAATCCCGGTCCTACTCCCAGGACCTCTCCCTGACTTTAGAGGGCCCCCTTCCCCAAGTTTCCATCAGGGCCTGTCTTCTTTCTCATCAATGTCCCCGTGGGGTACTCAGCCACGGTCACTCGGTGTCCATGGACTGAATGACGCATCGCAGTCCTCCTCAGTGAGGCCCTAAATGTCTGAGTGGCTGGTCCAACAGCAGCCGCTGCCTGATCTCATCCACCGTTCCATCAGAAAGGGCTCATCCCAGCCTCACCTATGGACACAAACAGGGGGACACCGTCTTCCGCGTTCTGCCCACAGGTCAGTGTCCTGCTCAGTGGGTCACTGACCCACACAGGCAGAGAGATGTGCATGGCCGAACCTAACAGTTGCTTGGGAACCTTGACCGTCTATGGAGCCCCTACTCCCCCCACAGTGTTTAAAATGTGGCATTGACAGCCTTGCCCCCCCACACCTGTGCAGTCAAGGAGCAGGCAGACCCACCTGGCAGGCCAGAGGCATTCACCAGGTGGATGGCAAACCTGGGCCCAGGAAGGTGTCCTCAAGAAGAGCATGGCGTTGCTGGCCATGCCATTTCGCCTCCCTAAGTGAGCGATGGAGGAAGCCAACAGAATCTGCCTGGCCCGCGCACGCATCTCATTGAAGTTGTAATTGATGCGACTTGTAATGGAGGGACATTCCTTCAGCTTTTAAAGAAAAATTGTTGTCCTGAAGATCTCAAAGCACAAAATAAAAATTGGCCCAGGCGTGTGACAAGCAGGTGACAGGAGGACAGGGGCAGTGGAAAGGTTCGTTGTTAAGACCCGAGGCATCCATGAGGACCCGTAGCACAGTGGGGCGGCCTCCAGTCATCAATATGGCCAGGGCCAGGTGCGGGGACCCGCTGGCCACAAGCCCTGGTCCCTGCCCGGATGGAGCTCACAACCCCACGTGAGACGCAGATGAGCAGACAAGCAACTGCGACTCCAGTAAGAAATGCCAACACAGGAACCGTCATGGCGCCTTCTGAATTCGTCCTGGGGGCTTGGGTCAGGGAGGTGTCCAGGAGGTGGGACAGAAAAGCGATTCTCTAGGAAGAATAGGAGTTCGCTAAGCTTAAAGAAGGGGGTATAATGGGCGGGGGTGAGTGTCCCGGTTTGCCCCTCGAAGCAATCTTAGGCAACAGATCCTAGTACCATCTGCCTTTTCAAACAGAAGCTTGGAAAAATCCAGTACTTATCAGCCTAGGAATACCAACCTGGGAGCTAACAAAGCTGCAGTTAGCAGCCATGGCGTATGAAAAAAAAAGCCCTGTTTTCGCGTCTCCTTGGTCCTTTATGCATTTCTTTCTCTAAAACGTCATTGAATGTGGTGCAGGGGCAGAATCAGTCCTTTTGTCTCATTGGTGAAAGAGTCCCAGGTTCTTCCATTTGGAAATTCAAGGAGTAGATTGAAGTTGAAGGGTGGGTGTGAGATGGACCCTCCCCACCCCTTCCCCAGGCGCCCCCCTCCCTGCCAGTTACCGGGAGATGGAGGTTACAGAAACATGGAAACATGCAGCGTCCTGGGTTTTGATCTTGAGTTCGAAGCTGGGGCATGCCCTCTATGGGAAACTACTGGTATGTCTGGAGACTTAGCAAGAGCTGACAAGGAGGGCAAGGGCCAGCTTGGACTTGGCCCTGAGGATAACGGCAAGAGTTTGCCGATCATGGAACAAGGGAGTGACCCCTTGTCGTTCAATAGCTTGAGGGGGCAGTCCCACTCACCGAGGCTGTTCTCCAAGCGCTGTCTTTGAATTGCGTATTTCAATCAAATTAGTCTCAATCTGCTTTGGAGAGTTGCGTTTCATACTCGCCGTCTTGAGAGGAACAGGTTGGAGGAGGAAAGAACCAGACGCAGGAAAGCAGCCAGGAGCATGTGCGGTAGTAACACAGTCAGAGACAAGAGCTGACCCCAGAGAAGCGGCCACATCACTGAACTTTCAAAATATTGAGGAGTTAGAAACATCGGGCTTGCCGACCAACTGAATATGTGGTATTCGGGGCTGAAAAGAGGATGTCTGCCCCACTGGGACGTGGGTGGTTGGGGAAGCAATGAGGCTACTCACCGAGGGGCACAGTGGGGGCAGGGGAGGCAGGTGCAGGAAGGAGGAGTCGAATTTGGGGCGGTTGTGTTTGAGGTGTCCGTGAAACAGCAGAAGGGATGCGATGTCCTTGGGGCAGTGTGGAACCGAGATCCCGTCCACAGGTTGCCGTGGAAGCCACACTATGGCTACTTTAAAACAACCGCCACAATAAAAGTGTTACAGCGGAAGCTGACATTCTCCTGGGTGGTTCCAGACAGCAGGTCAGGCAGCACAGAGCCCAGCCCTTGACTCGACTCTGGGTAATGATGGCTTTTGTGCCTGGTGCAGATCAGAGGGAGCGACAGCCCTGAGTCTTCCTTCTGCCATCCGGGCACCCTCAGCCGAATGCCAGGCGTCAAGGACGGTCTCCAGCCCCTTTGGATTTCCTGGGCTTTGTTGGGCCCCGGTCACGGCGGTAATGTTATTTAAATCTAGGGTTTGAATGGAACGTTATTAAATGCCTCCTCAACCACAGGACACTTGTGATGGGCCACGGTGAATGGGGGATTAGGCAGATAAATTGCTATTGTGACTCTAACACCATCACCAGGTTTGCTGGGGACAATAATTATGTAGCTTACAGTGTTTGGAAATACCGCCTAAATCTCCTCCCCACATGTTGTTTGTGATGGAAAACAATTAGACAAAAGGTCCTTTTGGTAAGCTGCCTGGGATTCAGATCAGCTTGATGAATGAGCTTTCTCCTGGACCCTGAGCATTTGTTAGAAGTAAATTATATGTCATTTCAAATCCAAAAGGTCTGCCTTTCCATGTTTATTGGGATAAATTAAATCTTCTAAGGAGGGTAAACAGAAGGCCCCGATAATTATTTGCTTCTGTATAATTTAAGCTGAAAAGATGTCGCCAAGAGGAGGACAGGGATAGTAACACCCTGCATTGTGCCCACCACAGAGAAGGTACAATGGGGACATTTAATTTGATACTGATCTACGCGCATCACGTCCAGTTGGGGTGGGCAGCCCCACTTCACTCACCAAGGCTGTCTTCAAGTTTGGCCTCTGAGTTGCAAATTTCAACCAAAATCATCTTGATTTGCTACTTGAAAATTAACTTTTATAACTTTAAGAGGCTTCCTTACAGAGAGTGTGATGCTTTTCTGATCAGACAGGCTTTTAGTCCTGAGACTAGGATAGGACCTTCTCCCAGCCTATGCTAAGCCCAGATCTGAAGACTTTATCAGCATTAGTAGGAATCCAGCAACTCATTCATCCACCCATCCATCTACCCATCCATCCATCCATCCATCCACCTACACATCCTTCTGTCCACCCACATATTCATCTGTCTGTCTGCCCATCCATACTCACCTATCCATCCATCCATCTCTCCCTCTCTCCATCCATCCATCCCTCCCTCCACCCACATATCCATCCGTCCACCCACATATTCATCCATCTATCTGTCCATGCATATTTCCCTATCCCTCCCTCCCTGCATCCATCCATCCACCAACCTGTACATCACTCCATCTACCCACATACCCATCTCTCCATCCACCCACCTATCCTTCCCTCCACCCACCCACATAACCATCCATCCAACCACCTATCCATCCCTCCATCTACCCACATATCCATCCACCCACTCATTCTTCCATCCTCCCGCACTCATCTGGCCATCCATTCATTCATTTATCCACCTATCTCCTCACCCTTCCGAAAATACTTATTAAATACTTCTGTTGCATGCTGGCTCCCCAGATAGGACCAGCACAACCTATTGACAAGACAAAGCTGAGGTGATTTCCTACCATGCTGTGAGAGAACACCACTTCTACAGAGCTTTGGGAGGCAGTGTCTCAACAGGGGATGGCAAGGTCGGAATTTATTGAGAATGGGAAGTTTGGTTTAATGGTGGGACTTTCAATAAGGATCAGGATACAACAGTCCAGGAATGTAGAAACCGTGAGGCAGGATTTTGGAGGTGAGAGATTTGAAGAATTATTGGGGTGCAAACTACCTGTTGGTATTTCCTGTTGAAGGATTGATGTATCTTTTGGGAAGTTCCTCTGGGGAACAATCAAGCCATTTGCCTGGCTAAGAGGCTTCCAGATACACAAAGTCATGCTAATGAAGCAGTGGGACACACAGTCTTGTTTGTGTAGACAGCTGCAATTTGGGGTCTCAGCGTCCAGGTTGAGTGGGGGTATAGGGTTTCATCCCCACCTCTAGGGTGTCTGGCTGGAGGGAAGGGTGCCAAGGTAGTAGACCTGGGAGGAGTTTCTGAGTCCAGCCAAGGTGTTGGATCTGGCAGGGACAGCTCTGTTGGGATTCAGTCTCTCTGGTCTTTGTGTCTCTGTCCTACATCCCTGCCATCACCCAACTGACAGCAGTCCCTGAGGGTCATCAGGTGCCACTTGGCATCGTCATCCTGGTTCAGGTGCAGGAGGAGACTGCACCTGCGCCCTGAGGTGTACCAGGCCAAGGGAGGAGAAGCAAGGAAGGGCAGGGAAGGGACGAGAGATGATTGCCAGTCCGTAGCCAGCGTCCCCAGCACCCCAGGCCAAGAACAGCTCCCCCGCTTGATTGCTCCTGGCGTCCGCCCCAAGATGTCATCTGTGGTATGAGGGCCCCGGCTCAGGTTTCGCTGGTCCGGCCAGTGATAACATCTGGCTCTTGGGGTCCTAGGCCAGTGACCTCTTAGGCTCTCTGGTGCCTCGCAGTCTGCAGGGAAAGTTTCCTTTGCTCCTGGGCTGACAAGCCTCCTTTGCTGATGTGAAGTTAGCCCAGCTTCCTGGCCCCTCCCTGAGCCAACTATCTCCTTCACACAGAGTCCTGCCGGGTCCTGCCCCCAGGCTCTGCCTGGCTCAGCTTTGAAGGAAAATTCCATCCAGTCCTTGCCGTTGCCCAAACACCATCTATGCCCTTGCCTGAGCCTGCGAGAGCAGTCCTGTAAAAATCCCAAATGTTACTGTTTCAGCTTCTGTCATCAAGCTTCATCATGGCTGGTTGGAATTAGGAGACAGTAACCAGTGCCTATTAGTTAATGCTGACAGTAAAGTGTGACACTTCCCTGTGTTTCGTGTGACTTCACTGCACAAGCTGATTCAGTCGTCAGACATGGTGGTGATAGCCCATTTAACAGAGGAGACAGAAGAGGCTGCTGGTGGGGTCAGCATCCCAAGAAACAGGCCCCTGGACATGGTAGGATTCACAGCTCTCCCTGTGACCCAACTGAGGGGCAGAAGAAATGGGGATAGAACCTTTTGGGTTGGAATCCAGTCCCTGCCCTACCTCCCTGTATGTCCCTGAGTAGCTCGGTCTCTTCCTGAATTCAGTGACAACCCCCACTGTGAACTATAGCACTGTGTGCAGTCTTCTGCACGTCAGAGCCCACGAGTCAGCTGTCATACTTAGACCACGTGTGTTGGAAACATGACGTTGAGCCAAATAGCCAAATAGAACAGGCCTCTTCTCTTTTAAAGCCCGGAATTCCTCTCTCTCCTTGTTCCTGTATCCTGCCTTTGGCCCCCAAGCCTTGCTGGCTGCCTCTCCCTGGTTTTTATCTTCCTCCTGTCGGCCTGTCTATGACCTGAGCATTTTCCCTTTGGAAGTCCATCTACACCACCCCTTCCTGGTACCACCTCCTTTTGGACCATCCCATCTGTTTCCCCAAAGGCTGTGCCCCAACCTGACCCTTGGGGATGCTTGTGTTTGATGCAGCTCCTGCCCTTGCTGGGACCTTCTGTCTCTGTCCCCACACCTCCCAATCTAACCCCCATCTCCTCTAGTTCTTTTCTCTCACTCCACACCCATGGTTCTCAGAGTGTGGTTCCGAGATCGGCAGCATCAGTGTCACCTGGGAGCCTGTCAGAAACTAGAGCTCCGAATCTGAACTCTGGGGGCAGGACCAGCACCCCAGGTTTTACCAGCCTTCCGGGCACCCCTGAGAATTTTGGTGTACACTCTCCTGGGTGATCCCTGGAGCTTTGCTAACCTTTTATAGGAGAATGCTTCCCAAAGCGCGTCTCCAGGCCGGCCCTCCCCCTGGTTCCTGGTGATTCCACGAAACCAGGATGCTTTCCCAGGACTGTGAGATTCGCAGGAAGAGCTGCTCAGCTAGAACAAGCCCCGAGTCCTGGGCTTTGGAAGAGTGAAGGGGAATTCACGTTTCTAATCCAGGAAGTTCATGGTTTCTAATCCAAGGATGACTTTCTTTTTCAGCAAGTAGATCCTTTCTCAAAATAAACCATAGGTTTGGGGGCGTGGGTGACCATTTCACAGACTCCAGGAGAATTCAGGGGCCTGACAAGGATGCACGGGTCCGAACCTTCCTTTCCCATGCAGGTTGAGAGTTATTCTCAGAAATCTGCAGGGATCAGGAGCTGCTTGATTTCCACTGAAATATACAAGTTTTAGCGAATGTGGATTACTCTTCCTCAATAAGTTCCTATACTAAAAAGGTTCAGATTAGATATTAATTAGTCTCATTGTTATAAGCCTGTTAAAAATCTCCCAGGCTGTCCTATGTTCTATATACCTGGTCTAACAGACCCCCTGAAAAGACCAAATCTTCTGGGTGTCAAGGCTTGCTTGGACCTGCTTGGAAAATCTGCTTTCCTGGAAGGCTTATGCTGCTGCCGGCCTGGCCGTGGGATTAGGCACGGGTCAGAGCTGGGGTCATAGGACAAAGATCAAATGTCAGCCCTTGGGGCTAGGCCTGGGCCCATGACACAAGCCAGGTTGTTTTCCGAAGCGACTCGTCTTCCAGTCCAAGCCCAGAGTCAGGGGCAGGGAAGTGTCTGAGGGACAGGCAGAGACGGGGGCTTGGGGGCTGGGATCTGGAGACCTGCCGTCCCTGCTTCTCCAGGATTTGCAGTCCCCAAGTTCAGGGTCGCCAGAAGGAAGGCTCCACTGGTGAGCTTAGCATGGTCATAGCTGTGTTCACTGAGTTTGCCTCCGCTCCTGGGACTGTACCGCCTGCCCGAGTGACCTTCTTGATTCCTCCAGCCATCGAGGAGAGAAATGCTGTTTTTGTTTAATGAGGTCAAATGGACAGGATATAAAATCAACATGTTAAGGTGACATTCAGTTGAATTTAGTACATCACAGTGTTGGCAACTACCACCTCTATGTAGTCTCAAAATATTTCCAACACCCCAAAACCAAACTCTGTACTGATTTAAGCCATTATTCCTCCTTCCCTCTACCCTCAGCACCTAGCAACCACTAATCTGCTTTCTGTCCCGATGGGAATTGCTGACTCTGAATATTTCCTATAAATAGAATCACACAATACATGGCCTTTATACTCAGTGTCGCGCTCCCAAGTTTCATCCATGTTTTAACTTGCATGGGCACCTCATTCTTTTTTGCATGGCTGAGTAATGTTCCATTGTGTGGCTATGTGGCCGTTTGTCTGTCTGTCTATCCACGGATGGCCTTTTGGGCTGTTTCCACCTTGGCAAGTGCGACTCCCGTCACCGTTTCACAGATAGGGAGTTTCAGAGTTTGACACTCTTTTCCAGGTTCACCCAGTGAGCGGCTGAGCTGGGCATTGAATTCAGGTTTGGAAATCTCCACTCTTAATTACGAAGGTCTGCTACCTCTCAACACGTCTGAGCAGCTGGTCTTGGTTCCATGGTGTCATGGTCAGCACTCTGGACTCTGAACAGCTGATCTTGGGCTAAAAAGACAGAGGAATGGAATTCTCTGGTCCTCTCCTGGGACTCTTTGAGGAAGAGGATTCTTGGCTGGTCTTTGTTTTGAATACCATTTTGCGGGCAAAAAAACAGAATCCTCAAAGAAGATTAATATCTAACATGATGTAATTCATCACGACATTTCTTTTAAAAAGTCACCCTTGTTGGGGTGCCTGGGTGGCTCAGTCTCTTAAGCATCCGACCCTCAGTGTTGGCTCATGTCATGATCTCGGGGTGGTGAGATCGAGCTCCACGTTGGGCCCCACACTCAGCGGGGAGTCTGCTTTAGAGTCTCTCTCTCCCTCTGCTCCCTCCTCTGGCTTGTGCTCTCTCTCTCTCCAATAAAATAAATTATTAAAATCTTTTTAAAAAGAGTTCACCCTCGTTGAGGTGTAAGTCACGGGCAGTAAGGTTCACCAGCATGAAGTGTACAATTTGATGAGTGCTGACACATGACAGTTGCATAACCACCTCCACAATCAAGATGCAAAGTAATTCCCCCTCCACCGAGCCTCCAGCCTTTACCTTTCCCAGCAGCCCCTCCCCGGGGCCCTGGCTGCCTCCACCCAGGAAGTCCATTGCAATTTACGAATGTGTGTCTTACTCTTTATTGCCCGGTGGCAGTCCCTTAGTGGGATCTGTCTCAGTTTGTTTATCTACCCCCCAGTTGTGGACATTTGGGTAATTTCCATTATTGGGCTCTTATGAATAAGGCTGCTATGAACATTCATGTCCAGGAAGCCATCTGGACACGGGAGTGGAATTGCTGGGTCATATGGAAAGTTGTACCATCATATGTCTGCCCAGAGAGGTGGCTTTCCGTGGTGCCGGGCTCCCTCTTTGGGCTCCAAGTGGGTTCAGCCCCTGGACGCTACAGTGAGGCCCCTGAGCCTGTCCTTCCTGGGCTGGGGGAAGCCTTGGAAGCCCTTGCCTGGGGCCATCTCATGCTGCTTAGAGAGCAGCTGTCAGGCCTTCCCAGAGAAGCAGGCGGGTTGGAACTGAGGATGAAGCTTGCATTTAAAACGAAACAACAGCAACAACAAAAAAACCTCTCAATGTTCTAAGCTGTTGACTCAGAACATGTCAGCCTCTGGTTTGTGAGGATATCAAGAGCTTTCCTCAAAGTGCTTCCCCTGGTGGCCTAGGGTCCCCGAGAGTGGCAAATGGTCTACCTTTCTATTTCTCTCTGCACGAGATGGGGCCCCTGGTGGATTAAGAATTTCAAGGTGCAGGGGCTAGGCTCCTCCTTGTGGCCTGGCCGGGAGACAGCCGAGCCCCTTCCAGTCAGTAGGCCGGTACCTACCCGCTGCCAGAATTTTCCTACACAGGAGCATTGTGGTGCCCCCACGTTGTTTGGGACGGAAAAGGAAAATGAGCAGGCAAATGTCCAGGCAAATACCTGTGGGTTTGAAAACAGAGCTCTTCTCTCCAGGACTTTTCTAGGGGAGTCATTTGCATGCCCATCTGATAGCAGGGGCCCAGCCAGGCCCAGCAGATAAAGCCCATCTGGGACCTTTGAATGAAAAATAAACATTAGCTTCTTTTAGACCCTTGAAGGCCATTTGCATAAAAACCTGCCGCTTTTCCAAGCTCTTTGGAGTAGGGGGTGGAAAGGGAGAGGTGAGGGCGAGTGAGTTTGCATGAACCTGGGAAAGCAGAACTAAGTGGTTCAGGTTAACCCATATTGTTTCCTTATTATTTGCAAAGATATGGGCCCCCGAGAAGTGTGGGCTGGGAGCCCTCCCTGATCCTTGCTCTGGTTCCACTTCTAATTTCTCACTTGACCTCTTCGGACCTCAGGTTCCTCTTCTATAAAATGAGTAAATGGGGCCAGACCCCCCATGGAAGCCATCTGCCTGCATTGAGCCTGTATTACACACCAAGCACTCTGCTAGGAGATCAAGGTACAACAGGATAGAGAAGATCCCTGCTTTCAAAGAGCTCCTGTGGGAGTCAGGCAGGCAGGCAGACAGCAGCCATGACAGTGCTAGACAGGAGGAGGGACCAGTATAGACCTGCAGTGGTCCGGCCTGTCCCCATGGGGGTTATCAGCTCGTGATGATCTGGGCTCACTTCCACATGACAGCCAGTGTCTCCCGACATTGACTGACGCCTTTTACAAATGTAAATGACAAGTTTAAAGACACCCAGCATCTGAATCATGGCTGCCTTCTCCTCTACTCTCCCTGCCTCCTTTGGAGCCCCTGGAAGGTGTCCTAGGAGAGACGTCCCCACTAGACCCTGTGGCAGTGGGAATGATGTCCCATCAGTCCCAAGCTGGGTGTCCGTGGGGCCTCATCCATGTTCAGGCACGGCTTCTGGATTTGGTAATCTATGTGAAATTTTGATGTCATTGGAAGCACGTAAGGAAAGAAAGGGGGTGTGATTCCGTTAAATGTTTGTTCTGTACAAGAACAGAAGTCTAAAGCTAGAAAGTAATTGGATATTGTGAGAGGCACACCAGCCGCGGCCTTCTCAGCTGGAAGGCAGGGCCAGACGGCAGAAAGAGCCCCGAGAGGGATCCAGAGATTGGACTCCCATCCTGGTTCTGTTGTTCACCAAGTCTCGGCGACTCCGTTTCCCTGTCTGGGAAATGAGCAGGTTGGACGAGGCAGGCTCGGGGTCTTTGATGCCTGACCTGCCAACAGAATGTGCTCCTCCACGTACCTGATGACGGAGAACCCGATTTGGAGAACCTAGGAGAACCAGCTCAGGCCTAGCCAGCGCCCATCAGATGATGGAATGGACCAGTATAAAGGCGGAGAGTATTTCTGGCTGGTGAGTGGGTTTTGTCCTTTTTGAAGGATCCTGTTACCTGGGGACCCTCAAAGAAAAGCAGCTTTGGTTTGTGCAACAGCCCAGAGGCAAGCATGTTTGCAAATGGGGCTTCCCAAAAATGCCCCTGGCTGCCTTGCTCTCTGGACAAGCCCTGCTCAAGAATTTATCTCAACCCAGAACCTTAGCATCACTGACTTTATCAAAGAAACACGAGCTTTCCCAGCTCCGAGACATGGAGACCTCCCTCTTCTGGTCCCCTTTGCCTTTAAGAATTCTTATTGTGACTGGCGACACTCTCTGGGCACAATTAATTAAATCAATGGCCCTCTCATAAATTTAAAAATACGTCTCCCATGCCTTTAAATCTCCGAATCCCAGCTGGGGAACTGAAAGGCGTGAAATACACAGTCATCATGTCACAGTCCTGCAAACAGGATCCTGGAGCTGTAATTCTGTGATGAATGTCTCCAAGACACACACCCACAATTTGGTTATGCCCCAGAGGCACCAGGAGGGCCTTGAGTAGGAGAGGGGAAGGTTCTAGAAGGAAAGACTGGGCTACCCTGTGGTGTGCTTTGGGGATCAGTATAGATTGAAGACTCAGACGACAACGTGGGGCAAGACCTGGGCTTTCTAGAGAGTTCATGACATACTTGTCTCCATCCACGGATTTGGAAAGAAATTTTAGAAATTCTCCTGAGACCACTGGGAGGCATCATGGGCCTCATCCTGCTCGTCCCCCTGAGTGAGGAGATGAAGGAAGTGACCAGTGGTGACTACCACTCCTGCTGGAAGGCTAGACTGCTCAGACCTGGCTGAGCGTACAACTCTCTTCAAACACCCAGGACCTGCTAAGCCCCAGGCTCTGACCTAGGCACTGACAGTGTGGGGCCCTGCCCTTAGGCAGTGAGCGCCCTCCAGGGGCCGTAGGTAGGCTTGCGGTCAGGGCAGTGTGAGGACAGGACTGGGGCAACCCGCCCTGGTGGGCAGCTAGCCCGCTGGGATACAGGCTTCCCAGGCAAGGGACTCCCGGAGGTACTGAAGGGTTAGTTGGAACCTTCCAGGTGAAAAGGAAGGATAGAGGGTGGAGGTCCCTGCAGAGGGAGGGAGCGGGGTGAGGGTACTGCCCAGAGTGTGAGGGACTGGAAGTTGTTCGGTGTGACCCAAATTGGGGGTGTTGAGCTCTGGCCAGGAGATGAGCTTCCAGACAAGCTAGAAGGCACCATCTCAGTGCCCTTAGAACCCGCTGGGAAGGACTCAGGGGGGAGGGGGAGGAGGCCGATGGGCTGTGCATTCCAGGCGCTCAACAAATGCCCTTTGGTGCGTTTGGGGAATTCACTTTATTACCCAATTTGACACAATATTGAAGTTGAGACTTTTCTGTCCCCTTTGGTTTCAGTAGATTCTATTCATTTTTATTTCCTTTTGCTTTTGTTTTTGGTTGATATTGTTCCCAGTTCACTGAGAATTGTATTTCAGAAAATACTGCTTCCTGAACTCCTTGGCTTTTCATTACAGCAATTATTTTATTTAGGACAAATAAGGGAAAGCTCTATTTCACATGTGCTAATAAACCCGCAGTGCCCCCCACCCCCAGCCCCCACCTCTGATCTCACTTCCAGAGAGGGGAAGCCAAGCAGGCAGCTTCCACCTACCCCTCGGTGGGACAGGCTGGGGATTCGCAAGGCCTGTAACCTCTCTGAATGCCCGTCCGTTCCTGGCAGGATCTGTGTCTGATGGTCGCTTCTCATCAAACCCTGTCTGGGAGGTGCTGCTTTCCCGATCGGACCGACAAGGAAAAGGGGTCTGAGAGATCCAGGAGCAGACAGAGAAAGCAGAGCAAGGCTGGTGTTCAGGGAGGGTGTTTCTTCTGTCGGACCTACCCAGTGGGGAGGGTTCCTACATCATGGCAGCCACGAACACCCCCAAATCCCCTTTCTGACGGGGCTGGGGAGACCTTGGCTCTCCCAGAGAGGCAAACGTGGACACTGCATGTTCCAGCTCTAAAAGTGTACCCCTACCCCAGGCTCGGGCCATGATGAAGGCTCAGAAAGGCAGAGTCAGGACAGGGGAAAAGCGCTTATCCTTTTTCCCTATGTCCACCCACAGGCCCCAGCGTTCCTGGACCCACCCGGAGAAATGATGGGCCAAACTGTACATTTTAAACTTCTTTTTTTAGCAGTGGGCTTTTAAGGCAATTTGGAGTGAAAGCAAATATATTGCTTTGGGCCGGTGAGAGGAGAGGAGAAGGCGCCCTGGTGGCTCCAGATTCTGGTGTCCTCGAGGCGAGGCGATGCTGTGTTCTCTCCCCGCCCCATCCGCCCTGTCTGCATAAAATGTGTTTGAAACCACTGCTTGAAAATATTCTTGAATCTACATCTATTTTCAGCTTATGCTCGGTTCTTAGCATTAAAATAAACCCTAGCACCTCATTACACACTGTATGAAGCAGAACCTCCTTTCATTTTTAAAACTGTCTCCTTCAAGCTCCAAAGGGTGCTTTCTAGTTGGCGTAGGTATCTGCGTGCTTCCTGGGGAGAAGGGCAGGTGTGCGAGCCAGCCGTCCTGGGTTTCATCCCGGGGGGCTGGGCTAATGCGTGACTCCTTCCTCTCTGTGCTTGTCCTTTCACTGGGAGACGTCAGCTGTCCAGATCTTTGATGACCGTTGGGTATGTTGACTGGTGACCCTGTCCTGACTGCTGTACCTCCCTGCTCGTCTTCTCTCTTTATACATTGGATTTTAGTAAACACAGAAGGAAGGAATTCCCTTTGCTTATTTGGGACTGTGGTAATCTTTAAAGCTGGTCCTTTTTCTTTTATCTTTTTTTAGGGGGTGGGGCATCTCTGAAAGCACTGATCATTCATTCTAGTAAGCAGTGACTTGGTCAGCTCAAACATGGGCATTTATGCCCTGCTGGATGGGGTCTCAGATGGGCAGTTATGGGAGCTTTTAACCTCGAGGATCTACCCATGCCCCAAAGCCCCTTCCTCGTGTATTTCTGCTCTGAGCAGAGCCCTGTGATGTCACCTGTCTCCCCCACTTGCCAGGACTTCTCTCTGCAGGTTGCCCCCTCCCCCCACCATCTTGGTCCCCGACCTAAGGACTCCAAGTCCCTGATGGGTCCTGGACCACTGATTTGAGGCCTTTCTGTTCCCTTTGATTCGGTCTTTGGCAGAGCCCCAGGAACAGGAGTCCTTGATGGCACCTGGCCCTTTCTAGTCACCGACAAGGGAAACCTGAGAAACCATTCTCAGAAATGGAACTAAATTGTCAGTGAATCTGTCCCCATCTGGAGAAGAGAGGAAGATTTGGGATGGCAACAAAGGCTCCTTTGATTTCTGTTAATTAACTACTTTGGACTCAGGGGTCTGAAGTGGCTTTCGTTTGACACACAAAGAATCCGGGGCAAGGATGACACCCACGCTCAGGGTGTCTGCACTGGAAAGGGCTCTGTGTATTTACCTGTAGGGCAATTCAATTAAAAATAAAGAAAGAGGTGAATCTATGAGATTAGCTCCAGGAACAATGGTACCGATTGTGGCCGGGTGTAACAATCCCGCCGAAAGCAGATGTTAAACAAATATTTTGATGGCTCCAATCAGCCCCAGTGTGAATCCCGCGTTTGTCTTTCTCATTATCTCCAGGGGGTACAAATCCTGAAATCTTCATCAGCAACCCACTCTGGTGATTACCGAAACGATGTCGATGTCGTGAGAGCTTGGTTGCAGATATCCATAGGAAGGGGCCTGATGTGTGAATGCAGGGTCATTCTGGTGTCGTCTGCTTTCATTTCCTCGTCCCTCCGATCCTTCTGGGAATGTCCTTCCATTACTGGGAAGGTCTCCTGGGCTTTCGTGACAGACTCAGGAGAAGGAGGGGAGCAGAAGAAAACAGGCTGTAGGCTGGGGCCAGACGCAGTATTGATGAGAGGACCCTCATGGACGCCCCTGGAGGTTTTCTTCCATGGTGTCTGGAAGAGAGAGTAGATGGGAGCTACAGTGTGTGAGAAAACATGATTTGAAAGGAAGGGCGAGTTTAGGGAGTGTCGTCCTGGGCCGTGGATCCCCTTTACGAGTGTACCTGTTATGAATGAATGAATATATGTAGAAACGTACGTAGAGGGACAAGCCCTTGCCTATAGGTTGACCCAAGTGATTATTTTGTTAGATTACTATTTTGTTTTTAATGAAGCAAGCATGAAACTTGGAATACTTTTTAAGTCCTCGAATAGGAATGTTCAAAATAGATGGACTTAATATGACTTTGGGATTCGAACGGCATTTCAACCTTCCATTAACACAGACAGTCACCTGTCTTCTTCACACCTCCCTTTCTCGCTCTGAGCTGGGCGCCAGCTGTGCGAGGACAAGGGCACCCCTGTCTTGTTCGTGTTGGGGCTCCGTGGCCGTGCCTGAAGCTTCACAGGCCTTCAAGATGTATTTGTTGCATGAAGGAAGGGAGGCATCCGAGGAAAGTCAGGTTCTCCGTCCATCCTGTTCCCGGCAACGTCTCTGGAAACACTTCGGAGCAGCTCAGACCCGAAATCCGGTCTTGTGGGACCAGATGCTCTGGGGACTTCCTACCCTCTCCTGGGCTTTCCATGGCTCCCGACTCCACAACGCAGCTGGGCTGCATTTATTATAATGTTGGTCACACTGAGGCAGGTCATAAAATTTGAGTGGTAGGTACAGAATCATTTCATTTGAACATTTTTAACTTCACATTTTTCAAATGGCCATCTGGCTTTGTATAGACACAATGAAAGAATTACGACCTTTGGCCAACTTACTGAACAAGGCGATAAAATATAGTTGAAGTATATAGTGCCTTTTGATTTTTGGGGAGGCGGGATGTCATTTTAGCCTGAATTATTCTATTTCATCGAATGGGCTCGAGCATTCTACAGAGACTGAACAGTCCTTTGGCTCAGTCCGTGAGACTTTGGGAGAGGAAGGGCGGGCGGTCCTGGGAAGGAGTCATTTGTCTTCAGGATTCCTGAGGAAAGGAATTTCACATCTGCTAGGTCGAGTTCATTAGTTTCCCTGAGACTCAGTATTCCTCATAAAACATGGAAATGACGTGACTGATTTGCCTTCTTTATGTCACAATTATGCGGGCCAGTTAGAAAAAGCCATCTTAAAAGTACTTTCCAGACTTTGAAGTGCCATGCAAAAATCTCTCGCATGTTCTGTTTGCTTGAAGCGACCCTTCCTCAGAGGCTTGGAAGATATGTTATATATGGACACATGAAAAGATAAATACTAATATTCATCTTAAGAATCAATAACACAACATTTGTCAGCTCCATAATCATTATTTACCTACAGTTGCAGGAGGATAATGACTTGGGTAATTGCTTTGTTATGGCAAGATAGCCACACACTTACGGCCAACCATGTAAATTACAGCTTTTTAATCTCACAATTACAGAGCGGTGGGAAGGCGACCGAAGAGGCTGACGTGGCACCGCTAATTGCCAAACAGCGCGCTGGGTGGGACTTTTCTTATTCTCTGTCCTGACGGGTTAACGGCGGGATGCGGAGCGAGCAGGGTCATCTGGGGCCTGGCCTGTACGCGCATAAGGTGAAGACTCATTGCTTTAGCTGGCGTTTTAATAGGATGCTTCCCAACGTGAGAAGCAAACATAGGAATTGGAACACTCGCCTTCCACTCCGCCAAGCGATGGCATAAGATGGCAGATACGGTGGCCTGGAGGTTACCTCTTGAATTAGTGCCTGCTTCCCCTGAGGTCCTGGGGGAGGGGTCGGTGTGGAGGTCAGGCCCCTGCTGAAGAGGGTTTAGATCAATACAGGAAAGGGGTTGTCGGCTGCCATTCATTCTGGTGAGAGCCCGTTGCGCTCTAAGAAGTGCACAGCACCGGAGTCGGGCTCTTCGAGCTTGGATGGCTGTGCCGTTTTTGAGCCATGGGAACGGGAGTCGGTTACTTCTCTCCTCTGGGCTTTAGCTTCCTCATCTGTAAAATGGGCACAGCAATAATAGAACTTCTCTCCGGGCTTATTGTGAGCCAAATTAAATGAGAGGCTGCAGATTTAGTGCTGAGAGTGGTGCCTGGCCTGCAGGCAGAAGGCTGGCTGCGTTGGCTGGACATCTGTCCGGTGTAACCCCATGCCCAACCCCTGGTACACTAATTCCTTACGTCACCGATTCATGGAACATTGCCCTCCTTCAGGCGTCCTCGCATGTCCCATATGCTGCCAGGTTATGACCAGGCAAGGGCAGCCTAAAGCAGTCTTGCCTTGGGGGAAGCTGACCTTATGTGAGGACACCCCGTGTCTGGGCTTTCCCGATGCTTGAGTGACACTCGAGAAATGCTTTACTTTTTAAGCCTAACGAATCAGATCCAACTGACAGGGTTTTTGGATGAACATTCTCAGCCTTTCAGCTTGGTCTGCATGGCCACCAACCTGCCTTACTTCAAAATCCTGCACCCACAAGCGATTAACTCGACTTACTCGTCCTCGCCTTCTCCTCCCATGGAAACCTCCTTTGTTCGCCCAGATTCGCATGAATTCCAGCCCCCCATAGAGCCATTTTCTCTCGTCCAACCTGCAGATTCGTGAGCCGTCCCCACACCCCCGCTGGTGATGTTCATAAGTGTGCTTACCAGCAACTCAGGGAAACTTGCACAAATAAGACCTTGACCTTGATGCTTAGAACTTGACATTTCTCGGCCCTGTTCTGTCTTTCAGAATCTGAGCCCCAAAATGATGGCTTTCTTTGGGGGATGCCAACACGCCTGAATTCACCAACCCCAAAGCCTTGACATTTGTCTTCCTTGTGGCCAGAGAGAAGTTCCAAGAGTCGCACGTTGGAATGGGGAGGGCAGGGGATTTCAGAATTCTCTTAGGAGCCATCCCAGGAAACTCAAGGGGAGTTGTACTGCAGAGTTGATGTTTGCATTAAAATTCAGATTTCTATTTCTCTTGAAACCATAGTCTCAAGAGATTTTTGTACCATAGAAAAGGGGGATGTGGACAGCTGGAGGGAAGAAGTAAGTGCTTCTGTTGAGAAGACGAATGAGCCGGCTCCAGGTGAAAGCTTTTCCCAGGTTGCAGCCCTGTGTCGGCGTGTCTATCTTGGGAACTATTTTTCTGACCCATTTTCGTGCCCAAGAATAGAAGCTTTCCCACGATCCTGCGCATTGCCAGGTCCGGAGAACGTGAACTGTAGAGGCACGTAGCTTTAGACAGATGGAAGGGTGCGTTCTAAATGCTTGTCCTCTTAGCAGAAATGCATGCTGAGTGGCTGCGTTACGTTCATCTCTTTAGTGACATCAAAGCCAAGTGCAGAGAAAATGCACTATTAAAGCAGAGAAGGTCAAAGGGTGCAGGTGTACAATTTTAATACTAGGAGAACCAGCAGTTTTCTTTTCTTTTCTTTTTCTTTCTGATGCGAGGAAATGAAGGACTATTCTAGGTAGGGGTCCTGAACTCTCTGCTAAAGGCAGTCACTTTCTAACCAAGGATGTGTAGTTGACTCAGTTCTATGTGTTGGGGCCTGACACCCTCGGTCTGCTGGGCAGTGTGTCTGCGGAGGAGGGTCTGACGGCAGCAGCTCTAGAAGTGGACCCGGGACCCAGGTCTGAATGCCTGGTCTTCCTCTTTTCACATGGCCTTGGGTAAGTTGCTGATATTCTCAGCCTCAGTGTCCACATCTCTGTAATGGGTAGAGTAATAGGTGCTTTGTGGCAACATCACACAGTGTGTGTGAAAGCACAGGATAGAAGCTGAGGAAATGTAGGTCTCCTTCTCATCTTTTTTCTTTTTTTCCCCATACCTCCTTCCCTCCCTCCTTCCCTTTCCTCCTTCCTTCCCTCTGTCCCTTCTTTTATTCCTTCCCTCCCTCCCTCCTTCCTTTTCCTCCTTCCCTCCCTTCCTTCCTTCCTTCTCCTTCCTTCCTTCCTTCCTTCCTCCCTCCCTCCCTCCCTCTTTTGAAGTGCTTTTTGGAGTATGGGGGCATGGAGGCAGAAGTGGAGATTTCCGGAAGGTCTGGGGTCCGGATCCCGGGCGCCCTCTCAGACTCAGCACACTGTTGCTCAGGTGTGGTCTGAGAACACCCTCATCAGAGGCATCTGACGGGCTATGTCAAATGCAGGGTTCTGAACCCCACGGCAGACCTGCCTGATCAGGAACTCCGAGGCGGGCCCCAGGATTCTGGGTGTTCAGCCCTGGGTGTACCCAACACTGCTGAGGGCCTGCGCATGGCTATTGCCCTCCCTTTTCCTGACGGAGCCCAGTTTTGTTCAGGTATCCTTCCTTCCTTGACAAAATGGAGGGCAGATCCTGACTGGTCTGGACAGACCCAGAAGCCCTCGGTCCCTCTGCCAGCGACGGGCTTAGTGGAGGGCAGGGGACTCTGTGCTGACCACGGAGATGACAAGGGCTGATACGGGGGGCTGCTGGTCAGATTGCCTTGTTCTTTGTAAAACTCCTGTCTCCTTCCACTAGATGCTGGAAGCAGGGGGGCCATCTTGCAACCCAGGCACCAGCCAAGGACGAAGCCAGACGGTCCTCACTGATGTGTCGGGCAGGTAGGACGTCTGTGTCCATTTAAAAGATTGAGACATAATTAATAGAACATCAAATTTACTGTATTAAAGTATATAATCCACTGATTATATATATATATATATATAAATACATAAGTGTGTGTGTGTATATATATATATATATATATATATTTATATATATATTTTTTTTTTTTTTTTTTTGCTTCAGTATGTTCACAATGTTGGGCAACCATCACCATTAATTCCAGAACATTTCCATCATTCTGGAGAGACACCAATACCCACCACCAGTCACTCCCAGTTCTCCCCTTTTCCCAGTTCCTGGCAACTACTAACTTACCTCTGTCTCTGGGGGGTTGCCTATTCTGGACATTTCACGGAAATGGAATTTCTCAGTACGTGGTCTGCTGGGCCCATCTTCTTTCCCTTGGTGTAATGTTTTCAAGGTTTGTCCACGCCGTAGTGTGTGTTAGCACTCTGTTCTTTGCCATGGGCCAACAATGTTCTGCCGTATGGACGTCCACCATTTTGTTCACCCGTTTGTAAGTTGATGGACATTTGGGCCGTTCCCACTCTTTGGCTGCTGTAATGCTGCTATGAACATTTGTGTACGAGTTCCGTGAGGAAGTGTTTTTCCCAGTTGTCTGGGGCTGCGCATCAGCCGGTTCTTGTCCTTCCTAAAATCCAGATAATGTGGCAGAAGGCTCATAGGTAGACCCCAGAGTTTGGCCACCTGGGCACAATTCCTGGCGCTAGTGCTGACTAGTGAGGGGACATTGGGCAGGTGACAGGATGTCCTGTGCATCAGTCCTTCTTCGTCAGGTGGTGGTGGTAACTATGTTGTCTCCACAGGACTGCAGCGAGGACTCAACGAATTAATCCAGTAATATGCCTTAGAACGCTATGTGACATGTAATTCATGCCCAGACAATGTTGTCATGTTTTTAATAAAGATTTTGATTTATTTATTTGAGAGAGAGACTGAGAGAGAGAACATGAGCTGGGGGGGGGGAAGCAGACCCCCCACCGAGCAGGGAGCCTGATGTGGGGCTCGATCCCGGGACTCCAGGCTCATGACCCGAGCCAAAGGCAGACGCCCAACTGACTGAGCCACCCAGGCACCCCAGCTGTTGTCATTAATGTCATACCCACACACCAGAAAGAATTCACTGGAGAGCTTTCTGCTGAATTTATTCTTACTTGTCTCCAGGGAGCGAGGCGAGGTAGATAGCCACCATCGTCAGGTCCACCGGCCATCCTGATGACCCAGACAGAGTGCACACTGGCCGCATGGGTGAAAACAACCCAAAGACTGGCCAGAGTGGCCGGGGGTACCACTTTCTATTTCTTCTGCTTGTCTGTCACTAATTATTGAAAATACTGGCTCTGTTTTTCTGTGCAAGACACAAGCCCACTCCACTTCCCTGTTCTGTGTCTACAATTCTTGCAAGGTTTTGATTCTTCTTTGGTCGTTACCTTTTATCAGGATGCTCATTTCCCTGGGCTCTTTGTTCCCTACCTCTATACATCTTTTTAGCGCCTCCTGTTCAAAGGTCAGCATGTTAGTCAGACTGGTAATGGTCTGCTCCTCCCACCCCACCCCAGTTCCAGCCAGCAGGAGGGCTGATCTGCCCTTAATACTGTGCCTTCGCCACGGCTTCGAGTGAGAAATATGAGACAAGATGTGGCCTTGGGAGAGGTCCACGGTCCTCCATTTCGAGCATTCCCCCGAATGTTATAATTAATGTGTTATAATTAATAACTAGCCCTGCCCAGCCTGAGCTGAAATTCACATCCTGGTCCCAGGGGGCACATGCATCTTGGCAGAGCTGCGGGTCTGGGCCTGTGGTTCAGACTTCTCTAGCATTACGGGGCGCCTCCTTGCCAGGCCTGGAACCCTGAGGCAGGCTGAGGATTTGATTCAGTCGCACTGGGGCTCTGGGCCTGAGAGGCCTCCTATCCGGAACTGACCATTGCAAAGGTCCTGCTCGGGGAGGCCTGATCACACCCCAACGGAAGGACCCCAGAGCTCAGCGGCCAGCTCTAGGTCTGCATCTGTGAGTTTTTATCAGCTGTGTAGGCCAGTAGCTAAGCAGCCGGGCTCTGGAATCAGACGGTACAGATGCAGTTCCTGCCCCCATTCTCCTAGCTGTGTGATCTCAGGCAAATTCCTTCCCTCTCTGAGCCCTAGTGACATCATCTGCCAAAAAGCAGAGAATATGACATCCACCTTACCCTGTCATTCTGCAGGTCAGACAGGACGACATGAGTGCTTTGCAGAGTCTCGGGTTGAATTCTCACCAGAGATTAGCTGCTATCACCATTACCTTGGTCACACTCACTTTGTCCCCATCCCTCCTTGTCCCTCACCAGACATGGAGAAACCCTACACTACTATGAGTACCCGTGGGCCTCCAGCCCTCAGTGCCCATCCTGCCCCAAAGACCTGGCCTCAGGGCGGCTCAGGACCTTTCCCTGCAGACCTCCTGCCAGACAAGTGCTTCCCGGGCCATGGGCCCCCATCGCTCTCCGGCTGCCTCTGCTGTCTGGAGGTCTCTCACGGAGGTCGGGCCTCTAGCCCCCACCCCGAGGGCTGAGGCCTGGACTGACATGCCAAGTCCCAACCCCTACCCATGCTCCAGGCCCAGCCACTTGGCCCGGGTCTGTTTGGTG
Organism: Enhydra lutris kenyoni; assembly: GCF_002288905.1. Lineage (NCBI taxonomy): Eukaryota > Metazoa > Chordata > Mammalia > Carnivora > Mustelidae > Enhydra > Enhydra lutris. Next base: position 72,834,721 of record NW_019154096.1, read on the forward strand.
TATGGGGGTCCCACCTATGATTCATGAAAAGGAAGAAGACAGAAGCCGTGTTCTCTGTGCACAAAGCTGTTCTAGGAACCACAGCGAGGAGCCACCCGCTACTGGAGAGCCAGGACGGAGCCAGGACACTAGGAGGTATTCAACTAGTAGGAACAGAAGTGCACGCGGCTTTCTCCGTGGAAACCCCACACACGTGTGTTTTCTATCACTAAGAGGAGGGCCGAGGGGTGGGGGGAGCTGGCCTGGCTCTGGCGGATGGACAAGGTGGACCAGAGCAGGAGGAGGCAGACGGCATTGAAGGGCGTGGCCAGCTCTGGGCCAGCCCAGGTGAGGGTCTGACCTCCATCAGGGTCCGGGCTTCAGCCTCGCCAGGGCCTCGAGTTTGGGAGGCTGATTAGCCGGAGCCTGTAGTTGGGAGGGAAGAACAATGCTGGGTCGGCTCGGCGTGCCCGGGCTGCGGAATCCCCAGCTCATTACACACCCGTTTGCACGTCCAGGCCTGGAATGAAATGTCGAGCTGCTGACGGCTTCCTACAAATTCCTCGGTGTTTTGTTTAAGGGGAAGAAATGCACCCAGATCTTACTCCGGGCCCTCCTTGCTCCGTCAGCCACAAAATAAATTAGACAGGTCAAACGTTGTAGATTTAATCTCACTGTGAACTGAAAACATAGTAGCTCTCCTTGCCATCGGAGAATCTGCGAGCGCGCGGTGACCCCCGGGTGAACTGGGGCGGCCGGCAGGTGCAGCTGTGGGGACTCAATGTGACATTCACGGAGGTTCTTTGTGCCCTTCTGAGAACTGCTGGGGAGCGCTTGGAACCGAATACTCCAGGGCTTTCCCTCCCCGGCTCACAAAGACCTGTGCAAGGCAGAGAAAAGGAGAAATTGAGAGAGGCAGGAGGAGGAGGAGGGAGAGTGGCTGGGGGAGAAGGGAGCAGATTCTCCAGGGGTGGGGGAGGCCATGGCGGTTCCAGTTAAGGGCAGACGTCGGCACAGGAGCCAACAGGGTAGAAAGAAGCCGTAGAAACAGGGCTTGGTAAACAGATTGCTCTCGGCTTCCCGGCAACTCAGAGGCGGCACCTGGTCCCTGCTGGCCTTAGAGGCGGAGAGGAGAGAGAGCCCAGCTCTGGGCAGTGGGGCTGGTGCCAGCTTGGTGAACAGAGGCCTGGAGAGTCTGGTGGCTTTGGGCCTGCGATCGGCAGGTGCTCCCAGGGTGTGTTCGCCGCAGCAAGTGGGAGCCAGTCCCCCAAGCCGCTCTTTCTGGGGAGAAGGCTCCGCTCTCCACCCTGCAAGCCACTCACTCCCCTGGGAGCCCCTCAAAAGGTGCCCCATTCGGCAGGAGCGTCATCAGGGCCTGGCCTCCAGAAAGGTCGTGGGGGACTCAGAGCACAGTTATGAACTGCTCTACAGGGGGGATTTAGTTCTGCCCAGACGAGTCTCCCTCTCCATGGGAAGGGGAGCCAGTGAGAGGTGAAGTCCAGTTTGAATCGCAGGGAAGGCCGGGCTCTGGGGTTCAAGGTTAGGGGCTGTGTTGGTTCTCAGATGTACGGTGGCCAACTTAGGTCCATAGGAGTCTTGGGATTGAGAGAGAAAGGGCTTGACACCTTACAGACACCTTAGGGAAGGTCTAGGGCCCCCAGAGCCTTTTCTCCTCCTGCCTGAGATGTCACCGTCCACGTGTGAGTGTCATCTACACCAGCAGCTGGTGCCCAAGTGTGGGTCATGCCTGAAAGTCGCCGTCAGCAGGAGACCGGGCAGGTGTAGCAAGAAGGGCTGGGGCAGCCCATCTTACCTGCCTTGGATCTCCAACCATGTGACAACCTATAAAGTCACCAGGCCTCCACCTAACAAAGAATCGTATTTCTAAAGGATTTTCCCAGAAGGGTCAAGGAAACCATGTTCTGTAGTCCAGGGTAGAGCAGTCTTCCTATTGTTTGTAGGGGCCCAAAGGGAAAGAGAGGAAGGGGTCTAGTTCCAGGGCAAGGGGAGGCCCCTTGGGGATGAGGGGAGGGAGACAGTCGGAGGCTCGTCCACTAAGACCTTGTAGAACCCACAGTGTATCCAGTGCTGTGTCAGGCTCGGGGGATTCTGAGGCTAATAGGACCCACTCTGGCCCTAGCAGGGCTCACAGGCAGCTGGTGATGTCTCCAACCTTGGGAGTGTTTTGGGCAAATCCAATGAAGTTCTTCACCATGAGCCTCCCTCCCAACCACACGCCGGCAGGGGAGCCTGGACCTGGTCCATTATCTGCTGTTCTGGTCACTCAGCACCTACCCAACCAAGAGCCCTAGGACCATCACCTTATGCACAGAGCACTGGCCTGGGAGCCAGGGCCCCGCCTTTGAGCCCCAGGACCCTCACTAATACCTTCACTAACCATTTGACCAAACCCCTTCTCAAGTCTGAGCCTAGTTTCTATCTCTGGGCTGTGACACAGAGCCCTTATGGGCATCTGCCCCAACACTTGAGCTGGTCTGAACCACCCCCTCAGGGCCCTCTTGGGCCACCCCCTCAGGCCTCCCCCAAGCCCCAAAGCAATAGGAAGAAGCTGTTCTGACCTTGGGGCCAGCCCCCTGCCCAATAGGGGTGGGAGGATCTGAGGCTCCTATTTTTCTCTTCTGTGTCACAAGAGCACTGGGGCCACTTATTTCCCAATGACCTCCGCACTTTCAGATTCAAAATGGTGCTCGCTGGAAACACCTTCCAACCCAGGAACAAAGATGCCACCAAAGTGGGGCAGGGGAGGGACATCCAGACGGGGTGCTGAGTTATTTTTCTGTCTCTCAGGGCCCAGACAGTCCTTGGCAGGACTGGGCAGCACATCCCAGAGCCTCTGTGGGTGAAGAGTGAAAGTTCTGTCGCCTTTGCTCACCTCCAGGATCTCCAAGATCACACGTTTTTCCTGGGCAGGGTTGGGGCCGGAGTGTAGGTGCTCTGAAGGCAGCAACCTTGACTGTCTCACTCACTGCTTCCCCTGTGCCTGGCACAGACTTGGTGCTGTCAGTGTTTGTTGACTGACAAAATGACCTGACACTCCGCTCCCTCCATGAAGTGATGGAGGGATGGAGAAGGTGGTGCTGGTGGGGAGTGATGTGCTCCTCCTGCCCACGAGGACAGTGAGGAAGGGGACTTTTCTCCCATGGCTGGTCACTCATGAGGCAGAGCTCCACCTTGGCCTGGAGAAGCCACAGAGACTCCAGCTCCTTTTTTGGGCTTTTCCTCTTGGCTCTGGACACTCTACGTCCATGCCCCTTTTTCTAGGCATGGCCCAAGTCATGGGGACAGAGTCCCAGTCTGAGCACTCATCAACTTTCCCTGTGAGCAGCTGATTGGAAAGAGATGCCAGGACCATGTGGGTCAGATTCCACAACACCTTGTCCACATCTTTCCATGCTCATCCCGTGCACATCATATCACCCAAGAGTAGTGATGACCACTAATTTGTGAATACCATGGGTTCTCTGGCCACGGATAACACCAGTGTCAGGGAGGAGTTGATCAGTCCAAGAGATGGAGGCCCAGCCAGGGAGAAGAGCCACTGGCCAGGAAGCATCCAGAAGGGCTTCACGATACACTGGAGAAGAGCCTTGAAGCACAGCTGAGCCCCGCAGGTGCAGAGGGAAGGAGGACATTTTCGTGGAAGGTGTAGCATGAGAACAGGCTGTGTTCATGGAACATCTAGTGGTGGACTTGGGTGCAAAGGTGTCAAGAGATGTTGGCATGACTGTCTTGATGTTGCAGTTCTTGCTCGGTGATAGACATGAAGCAGGGACAGAAGGCTAACTTATCCCAACACTGCGAAATTATGGCGGGTGAGGACAGAAGAGGGTCTGGGTGCAAATAGTGGGCAATTTCAGTGCCAGTCAGAAGTTCGCCTCTCCTGACTCCCATGGGCAGTAGAAAGCCCCTGAAATTTCTGAGCCTTCTGATTTGTGATCAGCCTTCCATTTTAGGAAAATTGTCAAAAGCAGGTATTCTATCTCTTTGGGTAAATTTGAAATTCACTGCAGAGAACTTAGTTGAGAGATGATTCCACCTGGAAGACTGGCCCTTAGTAGGGTTTCCTCTTCAACAACAACTCCTTCAACACCTTGGAATTTAGAATGTGTCAAGACATGCCCTCCGTCCCCTGTCCCCCTGGGGCAGACCTGAGGTTAGGCAGGACTGCGAGGTCTCCTCTAAGGAATGGTGTAGACAAGAGCTCAGCCATTTTTTTTTTCTTGTAAAGGGCAGATAGTTAATATGTTAAGCTTTATGGGCCCTGCAATTTCTGTCGTAGCCACTCAAGCCTGCTGTCCCAGATGCAGAGGCACAGTGAGAGGGTGGCTGTGTTCCAGTAAAGCCCTACACATAGTGGGTGGCCTGGATTTGGCCCCCGTGTCACAGTTTGCTGACTGCTGGGGTAGACGGCCCAAGGGCTTGAGACACAACCCTCTTTTCAAATCATGATGCTTCGCTTGTCTGTCCTGCGGGGCTGTCCCTGGAGACAAAAACCTGCCCTTGGTCTCGCTGCCCAGATTCAGAGCCAGGGCTGATGCTGGCTTCTTTGGTCCCCAGCGATGGTGTCAGACCTGATGACGTCTGTCTTGACAACCACGCCGACTAACTGAGGAGGGACTTATAAAGCCGAAACATGCCCAAAGATGTTGGCTTTCAGGGTGCGTTTATGTGGGTCCCCGAGCTTCCAACCACACCCAGCACCCCCCTGCTCCCACTGCCCATCATTTCACAAAGGGCACTTGCCAGAAATTCCTCCAGTGGCCACTGTTGACATTGCTGTCACTCTCTGGGGGGTGAGTCCCCACCACCAATGTAACAGTTTAAAACAAGCTTAGAAATGCTGTCAACCATCCTTTTGAGCCAAGCCTGCCAGGACCCGATTAAGCGGGGCTTGTAGCCGAAGCCGCTCTTCCCTTGATGACGCGTAGTAAGTGGCAGGTAATCCTCGTCCTAATCTCCTCGCTGCCCCCAGAGGCTTACGGTAACTGATCCCCCTGTGAATGCCACGGAGTCTGATTGAGTTACCTTGAAAGGCCAAGGCTTCTTCCTGCTCCTTTCCTAAAGGAATGTAGTCAGATAAAGGCACCTTGAAGTTGGCCACGGTCTCCTGAGATGTTGCTCTGAAGGGAAAATTGGATTTCCCCTAAGCTGCAGCGAGAGGACTTTTAGATTTTCCCTGAAGTGTTTCGCCATATGCAGCGAAGGCAGCCATTGTGCACCTGTCTGCAGGTGGGGGGCAGGGGGTGGGGGAATCCCGGTGGCTAGCCTGCTTCCTGTTGTGGGTTCTGCCTTTGACTCCAGGGTCAGAGCAATGCTGGCCCGTGGGGGGATTTCACGATCCAGATTCTGACTTTCCCCGCTGCAGTCAAGACCTGCCCCAGAGCCGCGCTCCCGTGGACACAAAGCGTTCATGGCGCCCTGAGACTGGCACACGGGCTGAGTGGCTCGATGCGGTCCCTGGCAAGCTTTCCCTGCATCCTGGCCCCTCTAGCTGGGGACCCAGAAGGCAGCCTGGTCGAGCAGAAAGAGTTCTGGACTTGGTCCCTGGAACCTGGCCTTGGGCTTCTGACTGAGTGCTAACATGCCTGGTGGGTAACCCGGATCCCGTGCCTTCTCTTGACCCATCTATAAACTGATGAATTTTAGTGAAAAGATCAATCGGGTTTAAGGTTGCCAGATTTAGCAAATAAAAATACCAGATACCAAGTTAAAGCTGAATTTCAGATTAACAAAGAATTGCCATTTAGTGTAACTCTGCTCCATGTAACATTGAGGACACACTTAGACTAAGAAGTTATGTTTATCTGAAGTTCAAATTTAACTGGGTATCCTGGACTTGATCCGTCAACCCTCCTCCTGTGGCTTTCACCTCACCTGGTTTCTGAATCCACACTATGAGAAACATGGTTTGGGATTTGATAGCCAATGGCTTCAGGTAACCAACCATAAGCAAAGGGTAAGAGGGAAGTGTCTAGATAATTCTGGAAAGTACCAAAGAGATGCTCAATGAGTACTGGTTGTGTGCAGGCGTGCATGGTCTCCAGATCTCCTCCAATTCGTCACCCACTGCGCCTTTGTAACCTTTATTTGCCCTTTGTTCCGTACACTTTCCAGTGTAAGAGGACCCCCGGTCTCCCCCAAACACACCCCATCCTTTCAAGACCTCTCTGTCTTTGCTCAAATGGTCCTCTTCCTGGCACCCACATTCCTCACACAGAAGCAGTATCACACAGGGAGCAAAACTGTGGGCTCTGGAGGCAGAATGCCTGGGGTTGGGTCTCATGTTTACCATCGTGGATCTTTGCATAATTTTTTTTTTTTAACTTTCTGGGCCTCAATTTTAGCATCTATGAAATGGAGGTAACAATGAAACACAGCAAGGCTGTTTTGAGGCACAGATGAGCCAATACATGTTTGGCGTTTAGAACACAAAGAAAGTTCTTCTAATCAGGGTTCTTATTCTACCCCATCTACAAATCCCTAATCCTGGCCATCCTATTAGAGCCCCTCCTGATTGGCCTCCATGAAGCCCTTCTGATTGTCCTCTTCCTACAGGTAGAAGGCAGGCTCTCCCTTTAGCTACATTCCTTGAATGCATCCTCCTACCCAGTGCTTTGGGATAAAATAAAACGTGGTCATTCCTCTCCTATAGATCATACATTCTTGGTGGGAAGGACGACTGTCTACACGCTGCCTGATCCCCAGAGAAGACCCAAGACATCTCTGTTGACTGAACGAAGTAATGAATCAATTAGAACACACAACAGCTACAGAAAAATTTCCAGGCAAGTTAGAGGAGGTATTGCTACCCTAGGGGGTGTTTTTATCTGGTGCTCCCACCATGTAGCTGGGAGGTCTAGGGAGGTGAACCTGAAGACCCCATCTAGCACTGATCTGATCCATCGAGAAGGGGCACAGCTTGGTGTGGTAGAAAGAGCAGGGTGTAGGAGTCCTGCAGAGGCATCCAAAAAACCTAGCTCTGTTCTTCCATGGCTAAAGACCTACAGAACCTTCCAGTTCCGCACATATGAAAGGCACGTAAGAATGCTTCCTCTTGGGGATGGGATGGGGAGGGTTTGGGTACTGAAGAGAGATAAATACCGACAAAGGGCTGCACAGAGAAGAGGAGGCCATGCCAACGGGTACTGTCTGGAGTCCAGTTACTGGGTTTAGCTGCTGCTGGGCCTGGGGTGCCCCCAAAAGGCCCTGTTTGAGTGCTTCCCTTGTCCACACAGATGCAGACACAGAGGTGGGGTGCTGAGAGTGGAGAATCTGGTAAATTCTCTCTCCCACTGAGCTTTTCCTGTGGCTCTAAGCCTGATATATGGTGTGCACGTTCCTTACTCCCCCAGCTACTCAACCCAAGGATAAAGGTCATTCTGAGCTTCAGTGGTTTGAGCTAGTAAAGATTTTTATAAAAACTCACTGTCTTGATTTGTGTTCAAGTACTTTAAAGTTCACATATTTCTTATTTGAACTTTGCTGGCTGTAATCATTTCATCCACAATCAGCCTGGATTGGTTCTGCTTATTCAGAGCCCATCAATTACAGAGAACCGGACCGGAGCACACACCACCCATTCATTGGCTTCGCCCCAGGCTAGCCGATTTATCTGACATTTAATAAGGAGTTTTAGATTTTGCAGCTTATCAGGAGAGCACCATGCGAGTGCGGGCGAGCCAGTGAATCCCAAATAAGTGGGCTGCTCAGGAATCTCTTCCTTTTAACCCGTTCTTTGTCATGCACCAGGGCTCTGGAACTTTCTATCCTTACCTTCTTCAGTTTTTTTTTTTTTTTAAAGATTTTATTTATTTATTTGACAGAGAGAGATCACAAGTAGATGGAGAGGCAGGCAGAGAGAGAGAGAGAGAGAGAGAGAGAAGCAGGCTCCCTGCTGAGCAGAGAGCCCGATGCGGGACTCAATCCCAGGACTCTGAGATCATGACCTGAGCCGAAGGCAGCAGCTTAACCCACTGAGCCACCCAGGCGCCCCACCTTCTTCAATTCTTATTGGGCCTTCTTTCTTTTCTTCAAATTGTTTCTGGGTTGGTGGTTTTTTTTTTTTTTAAGATTTTATTTATTTGACAGAGAGACACAGCAAGAGAGGGAACACAAGCAGGGGGTGTGAGAGAGGGAGAAGCAGGCTTCACACTGATCAGGGAGCCCCATGTGGGGCTTGGTCCCAGGACCCTGGGATCATGACCTGAGCTGAAGGCAGACGCTTAACAACCGAGCCACCCAGGTGCCCCTGGGTCGGTATTTTAAAATCACATCCATGTTGAGAGACTGTGGGGAGAATTCCAAATCCAGCTTCGACATAAGCAGAGAAACTCTGGAATTGCAAACAAGGATCGGGGAGCTCTGCTGCCCAGCAAAAACTCCAGTCAACAGATAATGCTGTATGCCGGGTGTTACGCATGGGTGTGCCCTACAGCGACGCACAGCCGGGAAAGCAAGGCCTGGATGTAAATAACATAAATCCCAGGGGAACTGAGCTGCCGCTTTAATAGGGGTATAGACAGAGCATAATGGGTGTGGTGGAAGAGGGGGAGAGATTAATAATCTCCTTGATTTGTGCTGTTCATTGGAGGCTCAGACAATGATGCACATTTACACATTTGACTATATAAGGAGCTCTGTTTTATTAGGCTACCTTCCTGTTTCTTTCTTTCTTTTTTTTTTTTTTTTAAAGATTTTATTTATTCATTTGACAGAGAGAGATCACAAGTAGGCAGAGGCAGGCAGATAGAGAGGGGGAGGCAGGCTCCCTGCTGAGCAGAGAGCCCGATGTGGGGCTCGATCCCAGGACCCCGGGATCATGACCTGAGCTGAAGTCAGACGCTTCAACCCACTGAGCCACCCAGGCGCCCCCTACCTTCCTATTTCTTTTGAACATCCAGACTAATGTGTTAAACCTGTTTCTCCCTTATGATGGTCAGTTCGGTTCTCTTGGGCACTCTGTGTATGTGTAAGCCGCCTAGCCTGCGTTTCTATCATAAATGCTCTTGATGACAGAGGTTTCACTCAGTGCAAGAACAACTGGAGGGCAGGGCATTTGGGCAGGAAGAAATGACCCTTCACTGGCTTTCTCCACCTGCTTTCTAGGTTTCTTCTTCCCTGGGATTTTCACTGTCATTTTAGGTCTTTCGAGTAATAAGTTCAGTATATGTCCTGACAGCCATATATAAAAGCGTCTTTTCCCCTAACCCCGCACTAATGTTGGTTCCTCTTCTTCCTCTTCCTCCTCCTCCTCTTTCTTCTCCTTTTCCCTAAGAAAGCAGAATTGTGTAGGTTCCTCCGATGTCCCTCTCTAGCACCATCAGAGTTTCTACCAGTTTGGTCCCTGACCATCACTATCTATTAAAGACTCAGGTTCTCAGCAACTATCTCTGAGATCCTAACTCACGAGGGTGAGATGGAGCCCATGAACTTTCATGTTAATGGAGGCCCATGTGGCTCTCACGCGTGTCAGAGCTGGGGGACAAAGTCCTGTGCATCATCTCTCAACAGCCCCATCCAATGCGAAGCTTGGTGTGGACTCCTGCACCTCCTGGTGGAGCACCAGCTCTGGGGATGCAGGTGCTGCCCGCACAGGCTTCCCGGGATGACCTACAGACCCTCAGAGCCAGTATGCCCAACAGTGACCGCATCATCTCCTCCCTAAATCTTTTCTCCTCTGTGTTCCCCATGGGAGTGGGCATTGCCCAGGACAGATACCTCCTTCTCTCTTCTTTCTCACACCCATTAGCTACTATTGTGAGATTCCTTGTCAAAAAAGAGAGAAGTCTCCACCCCATCTGTTCCTGTAGCTCGATTGCCGCTCCGCTAGAACGAGCCATCAGCACCGCTCACCTCCGCCGGCCTTCTTGCCCCAGTGTTGGCTGCACCTAATCCGTTCTCTTCCCTGAAGGCAGAGTGAATTTTTCTCCTAACTGGCCAACCTGATCTTGCTGCTTGCCAGCTCAGATCACTCAGATCCCAGAGTGGCTCCCCACTGCTTTCAGGGTGGAGAACATCCTCTCGGCCACAGCTTCGAAGGCCCTTTGCTCCTCACTCATTGCCTGCTTGTCCATCCTCCTCTTGCACCATGTTTCTCCTGATCCACGTGCACTAGGCTTCTTCCAGGACCTCACACCACCGCACTCGCTCCTCCAGCGCTGCTGTCCCCTCCGCCTCAAACACTGCCCCTTTCCTCACCTGCACAGACTTCCTGTCCTCACTTCCGGCTTGAGTTGGCTGTCACTCCCTCTGAGAAGTCACTCCCCACCTCTCTAAGTTAGCAGCCTTTTCTTGCTCTTAACAGCACCTACCACGCTGATTAAAATTGTCCATGCTCCTCACTCTTACCCCAGTGGACCAGACCCTAGAGAGGCAGGGCCCCACCAGCTCCTGGCACCAACCCTGGCAGGTGGGGAGAATCATATAAAATGGCTGATTTTTGATCTTCAAAAAAATAAGCATTTCATAAGGGCTCAACCTAATCCTTGTCATTCATAAATTTTTGTCAAAAGAAGATATGAACACTGTTATCTCTTTGTGTTAATTAGAATGTTTGTGAACGAGGGCAAACTCTGTAATGGGTATACGCTTTCGAACATAAATTTTAACTGGTGGCACGATTCTCACAAAAGACCCAAACTGGATTATATGAAGAACGATGTACAGCATCACAAAGGAAAAGACCCCATTCCTTCCCCAGGCATGAGGTTTCACACCTGAGTGGCATCGAAGAGGACATTGGGGGTGGGGGGGCTGGGATGGTGGGAAGATTTGCTTGAACAGGACCTCAGAGAACACTTCCCTGCTTTCCTGGAGTCTACGCCACCAGATGAAACATTTAGGTGACGATTTTTGGCAAGTTACAGTCTTGTTTGCAGGCTCCATTTTCCCTGGTGAAAATGTGATTGGTGAATACTTTAGAAACACCCTTTTTATTTTCAAGATTAAATATTCCCAATGGCCATGTTAGTCTAGGAGAGACATATTTGACTTCTGAAGATAAATGACTAATTGGCTGGCTTCTGTTTCCTTTCTGGCTCTATTGCATTTGCTGAGAAAGTATAGGTCAACAGAAGCATCTTTTCCTCAGATTTTAGTTAGCAAGAGGCTGCCATCTATAGATCTTTGACCCAATTGCACAGTGTTTTAAGAGGGTGGAAAGGCAGGGCTGTGGCTCTGATGGGCTTTTATGAGTTTCCTACCTCTCAGCTCTGAGGATTACGGTGGCAGGTTTTTAATAGGCTTTCACTTATAAATTAAATTAAAGTTGTTTTATTTTGCAGACAAGCTCAATGTGCTTATAGTAAGACTGAAGGATCATCTAGTTCCTGTTTTGCAAAAGAAGAAACAGGTTAGCCAAGATTGGAGGACTTTGGCTGTCCTAAGTCGCCCAGGATGTGAGGACAGAGCTGGGACTTGCACCCAGGCTGAATGCTCATCCTGTCCCCAGCATCTTTGCCTTCTCAGGGCAGGAAAAACAAGGTTCTGGGCAGAGGGGTGCTTGCCTGGCAAATTGAGTCTGGCCTGACGTCAGTGCCACCAGGGCTGTGTCCCCCAACCGCCCTGTGGAAATGTTTCCCATTTCAGAGTTTGTTCTTTATAGCAGTGACTCAACCCCTTCGTCTTTTAGACAAAGTAACAATAATGACAATGGTGAAATAAGAATTGCATAAGCAGAGTTGTGACTGGGAACAAGATTTATAATTAGGATTATTTTCATAAAATGAGTCTGTGTTTAGCAACAATATTATAGAAACAGCAGTAAAGCTAGCTGCGTCTAATGAAGGGAAAGTGGAGGGACAACACTTTAAAAGAGCGCATTATACAGAAACAAAGGGGTCCGCCCCATCCCCCCCACCCGGGCTGCCCTCAAGTTTAAGTCTACTGTGTTCCGGCCAAAAATGAAATGCCTGCTCCAAGCTCGCTCCCAGATGCCAGGCCCGCTGACAAAGGCCCACTTGTTCCTTGGGACACGTGCCTAGCTGCATTTTCAGGAGGAGGTTTGGAGGGCACCCGTCACCTGCAGCTCGCCGGAAGATGACACACGTCACGGGGGTGGCCCCTCCCCCATGCTCTGTGCGGAGGTTACTCGGGTTTCCTGCCTCACGGCCAGCCTGAGACGAACCCCGCTGTGGTAGGAAGGACACTGGGCACACGAGGTTGACAGTCCCCCGATGAGTGCGGGGACGGCCCTCGCCGCCTGCGGTCAGTCCATCAGGGCAGCTCCTGCCCTTGGGATGGGATCGGGAGGGCCCAGGGTGGGCGCACTATGACGGACACAGGGAAGGGATCCTCGTAGAGACTGTTGTGCCTTGGTGAAGGTAGGCACAACCCGTGGGGTAAGGCCCTGCTCCCTCCCCAACAGAGCGAGTTCTACTTTCCAGGGCCCTTTGCGGTGGCAAAGCTACAGCTCTTGTCATCTGTCACCTCCACCTTGCCCGCCGTAAGCTCCCGGGCCAAACTCTCCGCTCCTCCTCCTGCCACCGGCAGCACCGAGCTGCCATCTGCAAGCGCAGCGAAGGGAACTGCCTGTCCGGGTGGCCCCGCCCCTTCCGGTTCCGCCTTTGATGCCTGGTCCCCTTTGTAGACTCACGTGCGCCTGCGTGCTCGCCGTCCGGGGCTTGCCGTTGGGGGTCCCGGGCCACCGTCGTTCCTCCAGAAGCCTTGCCTGGCCACCGTTCCCGAGGAGGACTGCTTGCTGGTGTCCTTCCATTCCATAACCCTGTGATGGTGTGACGGTCCCTTGCACAACCCTGTGATCTTTTGGAGGACACGGACTGTGTCTGTCTACTTCTCTGGAGCCGGGCTGGAGCCGGGATCCTGCGGCAGGTCGGGCGCTCGGAAGCATCTCGTGACTGAATGAACGAATGGGGGCGGGGGGCGTTCAGAGCAGAGACTGCGCCAGGGCAAGGCAGCTTGTGTCCTGGGCTTCCACTTTTGATAGCTTTAGGGCAGGGGTGGCGAACCTTTTTCTGGGGGGTCAGGTAGTAAACAGTTTAGGCTCTGTGGGCCAACGACTCTGCTGTAGCTACTGAGCCCTGACGTTGTAGTGCGAAGCCAGCCGCCCACCACATGCTGACAAAGGGGCGCAGTTGTGGCCCAATAAAACTGTATTTACAAACACAGGCGGGAAGCTGGATTTAGCCCACCGGCTATAGTTTCCTGATCTTTGGCTGAGGGTTTGGAATGGAACCCTATGCTCCAGGACAGGGTGATGAGTGGCTTACACTGGGCTTATACTCTCCTTTTCTTTCTTATTCTCTTCCTTAGAAGGAAGGTCTCAGAACTTTCTCCAGTCTTCTAGCTAGCTTTCTGGATATATTTTGCATTTTGTTGTCCAGACACCTGCCCTGGGTTATTCTAAGGAGGACCCATCCCCATCAGAGCAGGAAGAAATAGTCTCCAATCATCTGGTCTCTCCCACACATCTGCTTGGTAAGGTTCCTCTCCCCCTCCCCCAAGCCCAGTCCTGAGGGCCTTCCTGCATCTTCCGTGCAGAACAGTGGCAACCCCAGCAGTGCTCCCTTGCTGATACCTAAGCCTGCATCACAAACTGTCACAAGCTGAAAAACCACAACAGCACTGTTTTTTCCTCAAGGGCAGAGCTCAGCTCTCCTCCGCTTTCCTTGGCAAAAGCTGGGTTGCTCGAAGCCTGGGGACTGGAGTCCTGTAGAGGCTCATTGACTCTCCATCTGGGGCCCAGGCCAGGAGGACTCAGTCCCCAGGAGGATGAGCAATGGGGGCCCCATCGCTGTCTCTGTCTCTTATGGTGCCTCCACGCCATCTCCCCAGCATGGTTACTTCTGGGTCACCACATTTCTTAATAGCAGCCCAGGGATCCCAAGTTGCCCGCCCCAGAAGAGCCTGAAAGAAGCCACTTGACCTTTTATGACCTAACCTTGGAAGTCGTGCAGGATTACTTCTGGCACATTCTATTCCTTGAGGTAGTCTCAAAGTTCCACCCAGGCTGAAGGGAGGTGAAATGGGGAAGGATAATGTTCTGTAAGAGCATGCAGGACCGTTTTTAGGAACTAGAACCCCCCACCCTTCTGCTTCGTGGATCCCGCTGTGTGCCAGGCCCTGCACTTGTCTCTTTGCTATCTACATTACCTGGACAGACGTGTTATCAATGCCGGTGTATCTGTAACATCTTACAAAGTCCTTTCCTCCCCTGAGTCCTTATTACCTGCATGCAAACTTTGTTTTGAGTGTTTCCAGTTCTTTAAGAGGCTCCCCGTGGTTTGGCAGGAAAACCAGCACGTGCATCCCTGTGGAGTGTGAAGGACATGAGTCTTGGGGGTCTGGGCTTCTTTCAGGGCGGGCTTACCTCTCCAGGGTGGAAGACCGCGACGGTGGCACTGGAACAGGACACGTCTCCTGTCAAGTCACTGTGCCAGTGCCGAGCTGGTAATCATGACTGGGGCGCACACAGTCTCCATCCCCCTCTGGTTCCAGGTGCCCAGGGTTGGTCTCAGGAAGTCCCTGTCCACAGGGACATCTAGAAGCCAGCTGAGTGGGCATCAGTGGAAGAGCAACTTCACCGCTCACTCCGCTCCTTTCTCCAAAGCGAATTGGTCGGAGCAGGAGGACACACCATCCTGTTGTGGCTCCACCCGCATGGGACTCTCCTTGTGGGGAAGGCTGGGGGCTGTAGAGCCGAGTTCACCTCAGCTCCTATTTAGGGCTCCTGAAGGGACGGAGGCCAACTTCAATTTCCATCTTATTTTTGTATTTCCTAGGAGTTTTTATTCCTGTTTTCTTTCTTAGTTATTACAGCTTTGATGAGCAGAAACCCTTCAGGCCAGCAAGATTCAGGGGAATTATTAGTTCTTCAAAAGCAAGAACAATTTTATAGGCTTAAGAGACAACTCGAAGACCCCTTGCTAAGCCCCCTTGGTTTTACAAATGAAGAAACTGAAGGTCAGAGAAGGGAACTGACTTACCCAGGTCACACAGGGTGCCGGGTCAGGGTTTTGCCCCTGGTGCCTGCATCTCTCATGTGGCCTCTGTCTGGAGGGGGAGTTGCTCCCCACTTCTGAGTCAGTGTTTTCCTGTTGGCCCCACTGTGGGTTAGTTCTCTGCAGCTTCAGATGTTGTCCAGAGTATTCCAGCACTTTCTGGGCCACCAAGGATGATGGTGGCAACTTCACACACTGGCCCTTGACTTCCCTTTGCTGTCTGTCAGATTACTCTCTTCGTTGGTACCACCTGGTGTTGGGGTGTGTGGCCAAAGCAGTGGTTTGATCCAGGAGCATGGGGGTCACCGTGTGGGCCCCCAGATGCTGCCACCGCCCTGCGTCACCACCTGCCCCCTGGCAGCTCTGAAGCTGAGTGTTTGAGTGACCGACAGGCCTCAGGAGAGAGGCTCTTCCCGGGCTGCCTAATCCCCTTCTTGTCTCTTCCTGGGCCTCCGTTTAGCTCTGCTGTTAGACATTCCCCTGGATGGGCTGACTGTGGCCGCGAGCCTGCACTTCTTCCTGCCACAAGCAGGGTCCAGGATTTCCTGAGTTTTGGTGGAAAGCACAGGCTCTGTTTCAGCTGCCACTGGTCCTGGCTGCACGGTCTCCTCCCCAGTTCGTTTGGTTTGGGTGGTGGTGACATGGAAACACAAGCTGTGTTCTACCCTTTACATACAGCAGCTTCTTAAATCCTCAGACCCTGACATCCCCGCCATTTCCCACCAGTCTGACGTCTCACGAAGGTGGTCTTATTAACTTGGTTGGCATTAGAATCGCAGGGGCTACTATTTTGAAATGCAGAGTTCTGGGCCCCCCAGGATCTACCACCCCAGACTCTCTGGGGACAAAGCCCAGAAGATCTGCACTTTAACAAACTCCTTGAACAATGTGTAAGCAGCAGATGTTTGAGACTCTGCACTCAAGGAAGGCTGAGGAAGTCATTTTGTCTACAGCTGTGCACCTCGCCCAGCACCTGGCACCAACCAGGTACTAATAAACTGTTCATTGGACGAATGAATGATGCCCTATCCCCGAACTCGACCCTGGTCTGTTTGGGGACTGCTCTCCCATCCCATCCTTTAGACCGCTCGCCCGCTACTTGCACACCTAATGCAGACGTGACCGGTAACGCTCTCTCCTGCTCCCAAATACTATCATGTTAATGCTGCTTTAGGTGCAGTCAAGTTCAAGGAGATGTAACACATAATCTCAGGTTAGAGAGGTTAATCATCTTTAAAATTAGTGTGTGTGTGTGTGTGTGTGTGTGTTACCTGTGTTAAGTGTTTAAGGGGTTCAGAAGAAGGATGTCCTATTAAATTCAAAATTGTAAAATTATCGGAGGAATGAGCTGTCCCTGGCCCATGTATGATGCACAGATGCTTCATTGTCACCACGTCACTTGCTGGACACAGAACACACATGATGTGACAGGAAAGTGTTTTTAGTAGAGCTCGCTGTGCTGAGGGAAGCACAGGCCGAGGAGGGGGCGGGCTGGCCCTGCCCTGTCACCGGTGGTCTCCGGGTCGGCACGGACGCCCAGTGGTGTGTTCTTGGAAGGCTTATAGTTGCAAAGATGTGGATAATTTATACGATGTTTAACTATCTTTTAAATAGCCAGTTTTTCTTGCACAGTGGCTGGGCTTCCATAAAACGGAGACAAGGCCTGGCCGTTTGGCTCAGTTCTAGGGGGCCGGGGCTGTAAAGTTAATACCCTGAGACATCTGTGGTGCTCCGGCATTAAACCCAACATGGGACATAAAGAACCGGGGCTGCTCTAAGCCATGGCGGTGGGGAAAGAGATGAAGCAATCTTTGCAGATGAAAATCATCCTGAGTGGATGGGAGAGGGCCTCCGTGCACAGCGAGATGGAGAACTCGGAGAGAGATGGGTGGGCTCTGCACCCCGGCAGTGCGGCGGCTCTCTGAGAAGCCGGCCACAGTACTTAACCATTGCAGGACCCCAGCAGTCAGGGATGTATTGAGAGAGAGAGAGGGAAGGTATTCGCGGGATAGTTTGGTTCACGTGTTTATCCTTTGTGTGCTCGTTCTCGTGGCCGACTTAGCTTCTGGGAGAGCAGGTGCCGGTCCTCCCTGAAGACAGGCAGGCCCAGGAGCGCGGAGAAGAGAAAGCGTCTCGGGCCACGGCGCGCTGCAGCTCCGGGTTCCCGACTGGGCTTCCAGGCCGGGCGGGCGGGGCAGCCTGGGTGCTGCGAGATTCGGACCCCGGCTCCTGACCGTCACGCTCGATGCTTTTTTATGCTTCCCCAGACCACTTTTTCCCCGGGAGTGGGGGCAGGGGGAGCTTAGACAGGTAGAGAGATTTATCTGACCAAGGCACCTCCTGTCCCCAACCTGAGTGGCTAAGTCAGAGACCTCCAGGTCCGCAGGTATCACCTTCTCAGGGGGCCGTAACTGAGTGCCTCGGCTGTGACAGAAGTATGTGTGAGGACACAGAAGCTCTGTTTTGGGGCAGGTCATGGCCAAGAGGCTAATGAGTGACCGAACACGGTCGAAGGACCAGTCCTGAGGGGGTGGTGGTGAGGGACTGAGCTGCTGAGGAAGGCGGCTGGGGCCTCTGGAAGCCTCTGGAAAGTCTGCAGAGAGAGAGAGACCCGGGTGTGCTCCCTCCAGAGCTTTCAAGGCCCCTGACCCTGGCCTCTGACAGAAGTACCTGATAGTTTCTTGTGCTCCTCCGGGACCATTGGTATTTCCTCCCGTGGTGCAAAGCCCAGAGGAAAGTGGAGACCGAAGGATGGTGAGCAGAGAGGGTTTGGGCTGGGGGAGCAGAGAGGGCAGGCAGGTGCAGAGTGGACAATGACAGCTGAGCAGGGAGCTGCAGGAGGGGCTGGGGTTTGAAGGCCAGCGGGGCACAGAGCAGGAAAAAGTCAAGGCTATGATCCCAGATGTTGGAGGCCTTGCCGCTCCCAAAGGCCAGCAGAAAAGGTGGGGATAAAAGGCCAGCAGGGCAAGCGTGGCCGTCCCCTGGAACTCAGCAGCCGCTCTCTGAAAGCACCCCCCACGGAAGGCCCGGTTGGGGTGGGGGTCTGTGTCAGAACCGGCTCCCTGACCCCAGCGTCCCCCCGCACCCGCAGACTGGAGGTGAACAGCTGGGAGCATGTGCTTGGGGCTGTGTTTCTCCACCTGCTTCCTCCATCTGCTGACTTGCCCTTGAAACGCTGCCTCTTCCAGGAAGCCTGCTGGCCACCGGAGCACGGCTCGCAAGGTCTCTCTGGGGCTTCAGACCCTGGCCTCAGTTGTAAGGGGACAAATGCAGCTACTTGAGATTGCCACCCCTTGCAGTCAAGGTGTGGGCTTCCCACGGCTCCCTGTCATTGGCCATCGCCTGGGGCCCCCTGTCTTGTCTCACCCGAGCAGGTGGGCTCCTACAAGGGCAGGCAAGGTCTCTGGGAGCAGCTTTGCACTGTGAGCGCTACAGGCCGGGTGCCGGGGCTACACGGTACTGCACTGCCCCCAAAGATGGTGGTGGGGCATTTGGGTCACTGGGGGGTCCTCGGGTCCCATAGGGAGCAGGCTCCTGCTGCCAAAGGGCTGAACTCAGAGCCCCTTCGAGGCCTGAATCTTTGCCCTGAAAAGGGAAGAAAGCGTGTTCTGCAGGGAGATCCACCTGTCAGTGGGCTTGTCTCAGTATCTCACCGGGGACGGGGACCCTTTCTTCCTTACAAAACCCACTGGACGCCACTCTACTCTGTAAATCCCGAAATCTAACCCATAACCCACAGATTCCGGCCAGGCTGGGGGTTAACTCCGGACTCCGAGAACCTGCTCCCCCAGGGAGCGTCTGCCGAAGGGATCAGTCAGGAATTCATAAATTATTTATTGAGTGGCCCCCGGCGCCCCACCTCCCTTTCTTAAGGTAGAATTGAGGCAAAGTTTCTAAGACAAGCCCGCGATTGCGGCTGTCACCAAACAATGCCATATTTCTTTTTTTCTCTTAAATTCTAGGGATCATTCCCCGTAAGAGGGCAATTTGTCTGTCAGGCAGGCAAAACAGGGGCCGCTCCCTGCCCTCATTAAACTGACATCACGGTTATTAGCCGAAAACGAAGCCCGCCCGCCATGAAGCTAGCCACTGTTTTATGGTGAGCGCCAGGGAGATATTTTCAGTAATTAATTTGATAAATATATTAATTATGAATTGAGTTGACAGTACAATCAGATTGTCAGCCTTCCAGACAGCCTCTTGTGATAAAGCTCTGTGATGAAGTGCTTGGATTTCAGACCTGTCATCCCACGGGGCAGTCCCTTATCACCGTCTGCCCATTCACTATCATTTCCTGCGCGTTGTAATTAAATGGTAGCTTTCTGATTGGGAGTGACTCCTCAAACTTAATCTCTCTTTCTTTTCCAGCCTGCTGGGGGAGGGGCACAAAAAAGCCCTTTGTTTCAGGGGATTTTTAATGTTAAGAAGCAGTTTTCTTTCCCCCTCTCCTTTCAGTGCACCTATCTGGTCCCACGGGGCCCCTCTTGGGGTGGGGAAGGAGGAGCCTGGCGGGGGTGGGGGGGGAGGGGCTCAGGCCACAGAGGGGCCATGAAGGGCTGTGGGGTGCTTGCTTGTCCTCTGGGCAGGTCACTGCTCCTCTGTGGGCCTGTTTCTTCAGCTGGAGGGAGAAGGGGTGGGCCAGAATGGTTCCGTGGGCTTCCCCGGGCCTGAAATTCTGGGCTCCTGGGGACTGAGCAACTTTGCAGGCTCCCCTGCCCTCCAGAGCCCTGGGAAGGAGAGAGGGGGGAGGGAAGGAGAAGTGAGCCAAGTGTCAGCTGTATTTCTGCAGGACAGGTCATTCAGGGAGTCCCTTGCCAGCACTTTTTCCCCCCCTTTTGATGAAATTAATTATGAACACTGCCCGGGGTCATTTGACTCCGGAGATACATGTCAAGATAAAATATTTCAGAAACACTTATATTTAATAATTTAATATGGCGGTTCGCATTTGGGTGCAACAAAGGGAATTATTGGTAATTGCATATTTTAAAGAGACAGGAGGAAGCCCAGCAAAGTGGGGGGACCACAGGACAAAATGGGGAAGGTCGCCAGAGGTTTTGTTTTAGAAGGAGGATCTGTGTTATTCGGGTACCTTGTATGGAAGTCAGCTCCTGACATCTTTTGAGGGGGTAACGTCCAGGGCCCCAGGTGGCCCGAGTGGGACAGAGAGAGAGAGAGAGGACAGTGGTCTGAGGGGTAGTTGTTCTCCTCCTGGAAGTCATAGAAAATCTGTTACTCAGAGGTGCTGAGGGGTCACACAGCTGAGGAACAAGAACCCCTAGAAGCTTGGTGCCCCCAGGTCGGGGGTTCCACGGAAGGAAGAGCAGTTCTGCGTCCAAATCCAGCTGCTGCTTGTCCGCCGTGCCTCAGTTTCTCTGTTTGCAGCCTGAGCTACTGAACTACCTACCTCAGACTAATGCTTTTCGGAGCCGCCGAGTCCCGGGGGAAGCTAAGCAGTTGTGTGCAGGGGCACAGCGGTGCTCGGTGGACATGAACATGTGCGCGCACAAATGCCCAGACAACAAGTGCCGGGGCCCTTGGCTGCTCGGCTGTCTCAGCCCTGCCTGCCTCCCTGGTTCCCTTGTGAGGCTCTTCTCCGTCCATGGCCGAGCGAGTGGCCAGAGCCCCCTCTGCAGCGTGGCACAACGGGTTAACACCCAACAAGGACTCAAAAAACCTAACTGGTCCTGCTCCTCCCCGCACTCATCTTGTGGCTTTGGCCGCATCGCCCTTCGAGGCCTGTGGTTTCGGCCTCTTGAAACTGTGGGCAAGCAGCGTGCCCGAGGGAGCTGCTCGGGTGGGTGCTTGTCCAGGCCGGGTGGTCTCCGATGCTCTGGGGCCTGCCCCCTCCGGTGAGGTGAACTGGCCAGTCCCTTGCCTACTCTGGGCCTTTGTCCTCTCATCTTTAACGTGAAGGTGCGGCACTCTGCCGTTGGCAGTATCATCGGAGAAGCCGCCATGGCCCGAGGTCCACAGCTGGACCATACTCAAAACTCAGCTTTCTCCAGAAACCACGCGTCCTACTAGAAAATTCAGTTTTTGTCTATCACCTAGAAATCTTGGGCCCCATTTTGAATAGAGCCTAGAGCCCATGGCCAAGAGGATCAGGGCTCAGATTCCCAAGTAGAGGAGCACCCCCCCCCCATTTACGTCCCCTACGCGCTAGGTTGCACGCATGGGAGTCCTCCCAGTGCAAGACGAACCGAAGTTATACCCTCCTGAGCCTGCGGCTGGAGGCAAAGCCCCATAAGTAGGACAGAAGGTTGTAAGATGACGTAAGAAAATGATCGCTCCCCCTGGAAGGATTTCTGTTCATGTTTCTTTCATGAACAAATGCACACTTACTTTTTTCCAGAGTTCCAGATTGTGATCCTTTTCTTGACTTTTCCAAGAAAACATAGGTACTAAGAGCACAACCAAAGTTGAGTATTTTCCTTTGTCCGGTCATACTCGAATCTGTATTTTAACATGTTCCCATTATATTTCAAAAAGGAGACACGATTGCTATTGGGGAAAAAAAAAAAGTAAGACCAAAGACAGGGTATTGTCTATTATCCTACCGTCTACCCCAGAAATGCTCTCATCAGAGCCAGCCAGGTGTCATTTATTAAATCCCGAATGAAGAATCATAAGCTTCTTTATTTTATACCGAAGCGACCGGTAAGTGGACGCAAATTGATTCTGGAGAGGATGCTAAGTGATAATCCTTCCCAGGTTCCCAGTAAAGAAAATATACCTATTTGAGGGAATTTTCAACTTAGGTTTGAACTTGCTGATGCCTTTTTGAGTCCAAGTGGAAACTATGGAGCTTTTGTGTGTCTATCAGATAGCTTTGCTTAATGCCGAGGGAGGAATGGTAAATATGCAGAACGCTTTGATGTTAATACCGACCGGGCCTCCGAAGGGGTGGAGTAGAAGGCGGTTGACACTGCGGTTTTCATCCCTCGGCAGGGATCGAACGGATGCTTGAAAATAAATGGCACCTGTGGAGAAAGTGCTCTGTCCCTGACTCTGTCATCGGAGCCCACATTCCCCACTGCCGGCTGAAGGACCCTGGGCTCCGAGCTCTGCCTGCAGGAGAAGGTGAACGCACGCAGGGGATAAAAGGCAGTGACTCACTTGGTTTTGTTCTGTTTGCCAGGGAGCCTTTCTGATGAGCCCAGGCTAATCTTCCGCAGGCGGGGATATGAAAGGGAAAAGCACTCTCTAGAAATGAATAGACAACTCCACTTGGCTCAGCTTCCTGCCTCACCAGGCCTCAGTTTCCCCATCTGTAAAATGATGGGGTTGGGCTAGTTGAGGTCTGAGATGCTGTTCTTTGCCATTGTTCAGGAAGAGGAAGCTGTCAGACTGACCCCTGGTTGGGGACGGGCAGTGGACAGCTTGTGCAGGAGCAGGACGGACCTCTGCTGAGGGGTCTGTCTCAGCACCCCCTCCTCCAGCCCAAGAGCCAACCTCCCTTCCCGGTGTGATGTGGTTGGAGAGGGGGAAAAGTAGGACACAGAGGGGGTGCCTGACACCCCCCTGCGGAGGCTGTACTGCTGTCGGGGGCCCTAGGGCGCTCTCTCTCTCAGCCAGGGGATCCCTCTTCTGCTCCGGGAAGAGAGAATGGGTCTGAGAAAGAACTATCCTACAAGGCAGGAGACCACTCCCAAAGCAGCAGACCTTGGCTATGTGCGGGTTGGACCCTTGCTATGTGACGCCCAAGGCAAGGCCTCTACCCAGCCCCACCTGCTGTCTGGGCCACAGCATGACTTTCTGGGGCCCTGAGCTCCTTCGTCCTCCTGGACCCTTTCCTCCCTAAAAAATACTACAGATTTTGTTTCACAATAGTGACTAGGGTCCGGGCTGGATTCATTATTCTATATCCCTTATTCTCAGATTCATTTCTCTTTTCTGATTTTAAGAAAAAATATTTGTGTGTGTGTGTGTGTGTGTGTGTGTGTGTGTGTGTGTGTACCCTTAAAAAATGTCACAGGCCCTCTGTGTAGCGAATATGTTGACCACACTCACTGTGCTCCCTAAGAAGACATCCCTTTTCAGAAGAGAGAGCCCTTTAGATTTGCATTTCCATTAACTAAAAACCTGTCCGGTACTGAAGGAGATGGCAGCTTTGTGCTCAGCTGACTTGTCTACGGGGGACAGTTGGGGCCACCCTGGCATCAGAGGCCGCCCAGCCCTGAGCAGGAGGCCTGGTGCGATGGGACAGTGTGTGCTTTGGGCTCAGAAAGGCCCTCATTTCTCCCACTGCTCTTCCTATCTGAATGACCCTTGCAACTTATTTTTTCTTGGCCTCAATTTCCTAATCTGGAAAATGGGACTAATGCCACCTTGACCACAGGTCTCCTGAGGCATGTGGCACTGGGTAAGTGGCATTGTTGGAATGTTCCATGTCCTGTGACCTCAGGATCCCTGTCTTTCATGAAACCACAATGTGCATTTGTTCCTAGAATCCCAAAAGGGCATCACAGTCCAGTTCTTTGCCTTGGGGATTAGTAGGCTCCATAACTGCCCAGCAGGGGTTGACAAGGGGGATTTTTGTTTTTCTTTCTTCAACAAGAGATTTTCCAAGCAAATCAACAGAAATGTTTGTATGGGAACAGAAGCTCTGGGGACCCTTCTTGAATTCCTTCTATTAGTTCACTGGCAACAAACTTCTTATAAGTTAGCCAATCTCAACCCATAAGACACTGTGCACGGTTCAGCCCTGAATCAAATCAATGAGGGGTTCTGAAGGCTCCTGTAATTTTGTGCAGAAACAATGTCTTAAATTAATATTTTCTTTGGTTCAAAAGTCTGCCTGCGCCTTTGGCTGAGTTCTCGGGCTGCGCAGGACCAGGGAGTAACTGGCCAGTGGACCATGCTACGTGGGGACAAAGGCCCCACATACACATCAATAATGAGAAAATATCTCACCCGGCGGCATTAGTCCACCAAAAATGTTTTACATCAGTTGAGCACAAAAATCAATTCTGAAGTGCAATATATCACGGTCATAAATTACATGTGTCCAATCCAAAAAGTGAGGGAACTGGGCAAAGGTGAGGACACGAGAGTGCTCACCGGAAGAGGCGGCTACTGACATGGCCCTGCTGTCATGCCTGGGACTCCATCATCATGTTCCTCTGGGTGACAAACCCGCCTGCCCCTGACTCCATGGGGTGGGAGGCCCAGGCAGGGTGGAGCGCGGGCCTCTGCCCGCACCACTGATTTGTTCTAGAAGAGCCTTGAGCTCCCCAAGCGGCCCTCACGCCTGCTCTGCCCACTCTGCCTTTGGATCTGTCTCGACTCTAGGTTAACACAAGGGAAGGCATCGTCTCGGATTGCCTAGTCTCCCCTTCCCTCCGAGTTTCTGGCTGGGGTGTCCAGCTTTTAATGGGGCTACGTTTTAGGATCCGTAGATGTTGTTGAGTGGCAGCAAAAATGGCTTGCAGATGGGAGGAGATGTGTTTCCTTTTTGGAGTGGGTGGGCTTAGGAAGTCCTTGAGATGAACCCCAAAGTGGATTTGCTTTCCCAGTAGCCAGTGGGGAGCCCATGTGATGCTTTCCACAGACCAGCTACCCCCCAGTTCTGTCCTGCCCCAGGTCCTTTCCAAGGACCAGCCCCCCCGCCCGGCTGCTGCCCACCTCCCCCAGCTCCGGTCACCCTGTAACTCCACGGGACTAGTTACAGTGGGTGGTCAGTGCTTCCCCAGCAGCCTGTGCAGCGCCCCGTCTGCTCTGGACAAATCAAGAAGCAGCCCAGGCTGGGAAGCAGGGCATTTGTCTCCAGGCACAAAGTACTCTCCCGTACCTCAGTGACGTCGCCCCACAGACCCATTCCATTTTATTCTATACTGTTTTATTTTCAGATTCATTCCATTTCAGTGCCAGAATGAACCTTAGAGTTTGTCCTGTCTGGCCCATTCTTTGTAGAGATGGGGAAACTGAGGCCTGCAGCAGGCATGACTGCTCAGGTCGTAGGTTGAGGAAGGTCTAGGATTAGGGCAGCTGGAGTCCTCCCCAGAGCTGTCCTGTCCTGCCCAGGGCAAAGGTAGGGGTGCTGGGGAGAGCTCCCCCTGCGGGGAGGTGGGGAATAGCACCCACAACCACCTACGCCCCATCCTTCCTCTTTTCAGCCCAAGGGGGTCTTCTTCTCCGAGGGAGTGGTGACGTCCCTCAGCTCCAACTTCCTCCTTTCTGAGTGAACACCCCTCTGTTCTGTATGAATCATGATGTTAACTGGAGCCCACTGAGCAATAGGATGTCTCCAAGGCTTGGGAAAACATCCCTTAGACTAAGCTTCAACCCCGAATAGTGACCAGATCCTGTCTGGGTGGTGTCTCTGATTTGGGAGGAAAGGAATCCAGGGAACAGGTGACCCACCACCCACCTCTGCCGACAGCGAAGCCACGGAGCCTCTCAGCCTGGCCGAGCTCAGAACCACCTGTGTGGCCTTGACACTGTGAGATGGGTGTGACCCCCTTTGGGAGGGTGGTTCCTGCCAAACCAAGGGCTCTGCTGCCTGCCTCTCCTCTCTGAATAGGGTCATCCTCTGAGTCGCCTGAAGTCCCTAGACCCACCCAGGGTGGCCTTGCACGGGCAGGTGCAGAGAGATCTCCCCACTCCCTGAGTCTTCTGTGAGGCCAGGTCTGTGCTGGACCCCGAGGCTCTGTAGAGAGCAATACCCAGCCGCCTTCTCGACGGACCAGAGTTTCACAGAGGGGGTCCGACCTGCAATCAAGATGGGGTCTCCAGGCTCACAACTCTTCCATGTGGGCATTATTTTCTCTCCATTTTAATTCATTTACTTCTTCAGCCAGTATTTATTAGGTACCAATATATGTATAGGGATGTTGGGTGAGATCCCAGGGATGGAACAGTGGCTGTTACCCTAACTCTACTGCCTTCCTGGAGCCCACAATCTAGCCCCCCCCACCCCTGACCCTCCATGCCTTGTACTCAAACCACACTGAATGAGTACCCTGGGCCCTGGCAAACCTTCACAGGGGCTGACTCCCTGCCTGGGCCACCTTCCTCCTCTGTCACCAACTCCATACTATCCTTCTGAGGTCAGATCAAAAATCACTCCCTGCCTCCCAGTCTGGATGCCCTGGTGGAAGGAGGATCCTCAGGCTGACACACGACCAAGCTTACCAGGAGGTTCTGTGATTCTTTACTTAGGAGCCACCTCCCCTGCAAGTCTGGGATGGCAGGGGGTACTGTATCTTGAGCCATCTTCCTACTCCCTATCGCTTGCCTGGAGCCTTGCACTGAGTAGTCCTTTTTTCCACATTACTATTGGATTGAATATCTAGTACACACCAAACAGTCCTAACCCCCACCCTCCCTGCTTTGGTATGGGACTGCATGCAGGCAATGTGTACATGAGACAGTGATCCATTTTTAGACATGTGTGTTTGCATTGTGGGTTGGACAGTGAAGATTAGGGAGTTAAGAAGGAGAACCCAGAGCCTGGTGCCCCACTAGGGTCACTTTCTCCAGACCCTGTCGCATCATAAGGGCCTCAATTCCATGGACGTGAAAGGTGCTAAGGGCCTGCTATTTCTGGGCCACCCGCAGAGCTGAAGCTGGCATCTGGACACTGGTAGCCCTCTGCTGCCTGTTAGGAATGCAGAACCCCACTAAAATGGGCACCGTCTCCACCTCCGTGTGGTTCTTATGTCTGCTCAAACCCCCTCCCACCAGCTCATGAATGGTGCTCAGAACTAGAAGAGTTTGAAACTCTTAATTGATTATATGAATGAGCGGTTGATTAAGGAAGAAAGTCTAAGCTGAAACAGTTGACGAAGTGAAATTATGGCTCTGTCACGCAGTCATACAGGAAGATTAATGCACTGACATCTGTGGAGCCCCCAGCATTTCAGAAATGGGTCAAGCCACCCAAGCTCTCATTTCAAGGCTGTGGAATCTAAAGTCCAGGGAGATCCAGATACTCCCCCAAATGCACAAAACCAAGTTTATTTGTTCATTTATTCAACTAAGATGTATTGAATGTCTTCTATGACCAAGCACTCTTCTATATCCTTGGGATTCATCTGTGAATAAAATGGACAAAAATCCATGCAGTTTGGAGAAAGAGACCATAAGCAGTAATAAGTTTGTGAATTACATGGTATGTTAGAAGGTGAAAAATATAACGAAGGAAAAATAGGCGAATAAGAGGACAGGGAATGTATATGTGTTGCGGAGTTATGCATGGGCGTGGGTGTGACTTAAACAGGGTGGGTAGGGCAGACTACATTGTGCAAGTGAGGCTGGCGTAAGGATTTTCAGAGAAGAGAGGGACTTTGTTTCTAGTAACATTATAGGTTCTTTGTGTGAGTACTCAGTGAGTGTGTGCTTGGCATGCCATAAGTGTTCCTCAAAGGGCAGCTGCTCTGGAAATTACTGCCATCGCTACCATCCTTGTAATCTTCATCATGATTACTTTGAACTTTTATGCTTCCATCTTTAAGGATTTTTTTCCTCCTCTTATATCCCTTTTCCCTCAGAATGACTAGGTGGGAAAAGCATTGGAAGCAATGAGTTCCCAGTTCCCCCTTCTGCCAGTTCCATCTTCCAGGGTAGATTTCATGGGTTTTCCCATCCAGAGGGATTTCTGCTGCTCAAGGATGAAGGAAATTGTTGGGAACCATTGTGGGGGTGGGGTGGGTGGTTCCAAGATTTCCTCCTACTTGCAAGTTGACAAGGTAGTCTCCTGCAGTTTCATGGATGCCGGCAGGAGACACAAGACTCTGGGCCAGAAACCAAGGACAGTTTATTACTGAAAGCAATAGTAGAAGCTAGAGTATCAGGATCCACCCCACTTCTATAAGACCCAGGTCCTATAGGGCAATGTGATGTGGGCCAGGTGATGCCCTGCATGGGGAATGAGTTGCATTACATGAGAGGGGCACTAAGCTGAGGAACCCGGAGCTTTTATAATGGGCAACAAGCTTGCTTAAACTTGGCGCAAAGGCAGACATCATCTTATGGTACTTGTCAGTTAACAAACATCCCATTTGCCCTGGAGGGAGGCCCTACCTATTTCCCAAGGCTGTTTGCAACACAGATGTCCTTGGCAAGACTGTCTGGGACAAAGGCAGTCAGTGCTTCCATCCTCAAGACATGCAGAAACACAAGAGACCCGTGGAGAGTTGTCTTCCACTAGGCTTAAGGAATGAGCTTGTAAGATACATGTAACAGAGTCACTATTGGAGTTTAGTGTTTGTCTGTCTCTTGGCAACTCCAGGATGAGTGAGAATCCAGGCTCATTACTTAGAGGCTTCCGTGCTGCTGGCTCGTCAGGGAGGCAGTGTAGTTCCTGCCTCTGGGTGTAGTGCTGGCTTTGAAACCCAGCTCTGCCAGTTTTCTGCCTGTATCCCTAAAATGGGAATAACAAGGGGACCTGCTTCAGAAGGCCATCAGGAGGACCAAATGATAGGATGTTCCAGCAGTGCTTAGCGCAACGCCAGGTACGTGACACCAGCCCAGCCAATGATAAAGTTGGCAAGGATGATGGTTTTCTGTAAGGGGAAACATGGGTCCTAGGAAACCAACTGGAGCTGGGAGGTCTAGCCAGCTTGTAAACTGTGACCTGGCCCTCTGATGCCAGAGGTAGGGGAGAGAGAATGTGTTTATGCTTACCTACAGTGATTGCTTTGGGCCTTTAGGATTAAGTTCTGTTTCAGACTTTATAATGTCCTGCAACTTGTTTATACATGTCTTCTGAAACTGTGTCACGCTCAAAGCCTGAACAAGGGTGCTTATTTCTAGAAGTCTCTTTAATAATCTCAGAGTTGAATCCAGGGTTTTCAATTGTTCTTAGATACAACATGGAGATACATGGGCTACTGAAGATTAAATATGTCTGCAGATCCCTGAGCGGGCACAGATTTTCATAAACCATATGTGCTAGAAATCCCAAGGGGATGGGATTTTGTTGAGGGAAGAGTCAATCACCCAATATATTATCTCCTGTATGTCTGTTGTGTGCCAGGCAATGCGATGGGCAGAGTAGTTGACCCAACAGTGTGAGGGGCACAGGCCATCTCACAGTGAGCTCGTAAGCACATGGGACCCCTAATTCTTACTGAATGCAAAACTTAAATGCCACAAATAGGTATAACCGAAGAGATATGCAGGGTGAGAGGGAAAGAAAGAGGATGAGAACAACAGCAAAGAAATCATAGATGGCCTTGGGCAGGGCTGCAAAGAGCATGGTGTCTTAGAGGAAGCCAAGTCTTAGGGTGGGCCTGGATTCAAATCCCACCCCTGCTTCTGTGACCTTGATCAGATGACCTAGCTTTCAGCTTCTCTGAGGCTTTCTCCCCACTTGTGAAGAGACGATGTTAAAAACTACCTTGTAGGACTTTGCAGGGATGAGTGAAATGGTTTATATGCTTGACAGGAGGTGGGTTCAATAAATGGCATTTTTATACCTTGTGGGCAGGAATCTTAGACCAGATCCTGGAAGCAGAGGGAACTTTGCTGGGAGCGCCCTTGGGAACTGCAGCACCTGGGAAGTATGGAAGGTACAGGATAGGTAGTGGGGACCATCTCTGAGGAAGGGCATAACCTCGGGCCAGGCAGATCCCTTGGCAAAGGGCAAGTCCAGGAGAGGGCCTGGGCAGTGTCAGCAGACAACTTTGCCAGCTGCTGGAGGAGTGAGTGCCTTAGCATGCTGGTGTCCCCTGTGGCAAGGTAGACCGTCAGTTCTAGCTAAATCCAGTGGAGGGAAAGTATTCCTCTCGGTATTTTACCTCTTTCTCTGAGGTCTGAGCCAGAAAGAAATTCAGAGGATGCCTCATGGGCTGGAAACAGGAAGCTCTGCTCTGCTTCTGAGCACCTAGCTCTGGGCTGGCTCTGGCCTCACTCTGCGTTCCCTCTGAGCACCTTCCTGCCCACTGGCCCTCCTGGAGAGCCAGCCCCCTTGCCCCTGGCCTCACTTTTTCCTTACTTGTGGACTTTTATTTTCTTGAGAGGATCAGGCATGGCTGAGTATCAAAGAGCTAAGTGCTACTTCTCAAGGATAATGAGAACATCTCTAGAAAGTTCTAGAAATCACGTCAGCTCGAGCACAGACCCCATTTGCAGGGCCAGAAGGGGTCAGGGTTATTGGCCTCACCTGGGTGGTCAAAGCAGAGAGTGGGACACTGACCAGCAGAATTAAGGCAGTGTTGGAAGCCCCCGCATCCCCGGGATCTTCCAGCCCCAAACTCCACTGGTGTTCTTGCCTATGGTTTCCGCAGTTCCCCTGCTCCGTCTCAATACACAGCATTGTGCCCCATTTCTCCCTCTGCTACAGACATGGCGAAATTTGAACTCTCCTCCTGTTTACTGCTTAAGGACTCGGGCATTCTGGACTTCAGGCAAGACTGCCCATACACCGCCCTTCGGGGATCTTCATTTGCATGCCGCGGGAAGAGAAGTCCACTAACCTAGTTAATAATTAAGCAAAGCCTCCAAATCCTTTGAGAGACACTCCAGAGTTTCTGGCCCCTCCCAAGGCAGAGGAACTAAGAAGGACGTTTCATACGTGAAAATGAATCCACTGTTAGCTCTGATTTTATGGGGGTCAAACGTTATGGTACTTGGGATTCACACTCACCCTGACCTAGGGCATTTGGCATGGTTCCTCCTTTCCAGTGCCTCTGGATTAATATTTAGCCATTTTATGGAGCTAGAAACTGTCAATTAAGGGCAGTTCTCAAATAGGTAAGTAATATGGTCATTTACCCAAGAAGATCTAAACACTCCTGAGAACTTTCTATCATTCATTACTGAAATTCCCTTGGGAATAATAGCTCCAAAATCAAGAAATTATCCATTAGGACCGTCCCCTCCCCATTCTCTAACACAGATCCCCGACTGTGATTCTAAATGCAGACAGGCATCGCTCCCCTCTTTTCCCATCCCACACCCTGTTTGTCATTGATTAATGCAATCAGCGGCTGAATTTTGGCCTCTTCAGAAAGTGCTCGAGTGTATGTGTGAATTTAGCTTCAAGGTCGCTCCTCGTGGGGTTCTTTTCATAAGAAATATCAGAAAGAACTTACCCCTAATAGCGTATTCATTGAACAAACTGTGGCAGAGATATTCATTGGGAGACGATGCCATCCTGAAGAGGGTATTACAGGAGGATATTCCAGGGCAAGCCACATTCCAAAATGTTTATGGGGCAAACCACAAAGTAGCTCGTACGGCATGACCCATTTGTGTGAGTACAGGTGCGCACGCACAGGACAGGTCTGGAGGAAGATCAGCGCATTCTGGCTGTTCTCCCTTAATGGCGAGAACTGGTGATTCTTTTTTCTTCTGTTTTGCTCATCTCTTTCTCATTTTCCTGTACTACACATGTATTTCTTGCGGAATCAGGAAATCAAAAGTTATAAAAAGGGGTGCAGAGGAGAGGGAGTACTCCTTCCTGTTGAAATGTGGGCTCTCAGCATACGGAGAAGCAGTCTGTGTCCCCAGAGCCCAAATTCTCGCCATCACTAGCCTGCCTTGCATTAGGTCCACAACCTGCAATGTGGGAGGCCAAGCCCTTTTGTGATGAATATGGGAGAGGTGCTGCAGCAGAGGGCAAAGGAGGTGTTAGTCTGACCTGTTTCTACCTTCTGGAATGAAATCTGCAAGAGGTGTCACGCCCTCTCAGAAACCCTGCTGGCTTTGATCCCCAACCCTGGGGCTCTTCTGGACAACTCTGTGATTCTCAATAGTCGGGACATATCTCCAAGGACATTACCCCACAGGCAACATTGCCACATCCTCTGCCACTGTTCTGGGGGACCTGAATGCTGGGGTCAGGACAGGCACCTGCCCACGCCTCGAGTGCCCCGCTGGGTTCCCCGGCTCTCTGACATTCACAAGCCCCCAGGTGCCAAGCCCTGAGCTGGCAGGTGTCCTCTGCAAGGCGCACAGGTGCCTCCTGCTTCAGGGCCCTGAGTGGGGCGGGCGCCGGCCCCAGCGCTGGAGGCGATGTCACCGCTTGCTATCTGCAGATCTTGCTGTGGCTACGGTTGCGCGGTTTGCAATTAGATGAGAGGTCCGGGGGCCCAGGAGATCATTTCCTTCAGCAGGTTATCATTTGGGCAAAATCAGGGACTTGTCAGGCTCAGCTCACTGGCTCTGCCTGCTCTCTCTGCCCCTGCCCGCCCCTGCCTGGACAGCCCTGGTACTTTGTGCGGCGGCAACACTTGCTGACTTCTCCCCTGGCGGACCTCAGGCCTTGGTGTTGTCGGAGCAAACTGTGCTGTCCGGTGGTCCTTTCTGGGACGAATTTCCCCAGCCACCACCTTCTCCACCCCACTAATCCAGGACCCCGTGCCTCCCCCTCCCCCAGCTTGTGATTATTTATTCATTGGATTATGTGTCACTATTTTCCCCACTAGACTGTGGACTAGGCTGTGTTCACCCTTGTCTCCCCAGCACCTCATCTGGAGCCTGGCACAGAGTAGGCTTCCACAACGAGAAGAATGACTGAGCTCACGCACGCGTGTGTGATCTGCACATGACAGTCACCAGTAACATTCTGACCTCAAGATGCTTCTGGTTGGGATCAGCTCCCCTGGGTGCAAGCCCACGTTCGACACATCATTAGGGAGTGACCATGGGCCAGTTGCATGACTGAGATGGTTTCCTCTCTGGTAAATGTGGATGCAAATAATTTTTTTTTTAATTATAGGATTGAATGGAAGATTAAATGAGATGATGCCTGGAAGCACCAGGTGCGGGCACCATGCGGTGAGTTTCGTTCTGCTATTGTTAATTCCTGTTAGCTTTCTCGTCCTGATGATCTGTCCTCTGAGCCTTTTCCAGCCAGAGCTGGAGGTCACCCTCAGTTATAAAACCTCTTTTTTTTTTTTTTTAAGATTTTATTTATTTATTTGACAGACAGAGATCACAAGTAGGCAGAGAGGCAGACAGAGAGAGAGGGGAAGCAGGCTCCCCGCCAAGCAGAGATCCTGATGCGGGCTCGATCCCAGGACCCCAAGACCATGACCTGAGCCGAAGGCAGAGGCTTAACCCACTGAGCCACCCAGGTGCCTCAAAACCTCTTGATATCTATGTAGCTCTTGGCCTCTTTATCTGCCTGCATGTCATGTGTCGTCCACACTCAGTGTCCTTGGGTTTGGAAGGGGACAGAGAGAATGAAATAGGCACCCTTCACTGGATGCCACCTGGAACTTAGTCTGATTCTGGGGAGGAGCCCTGTGGGGGGTCGTCAATCCAGGAGCAACCTTTCAGGAAGGGGACACTGAGTATCACACAAGATGTGCCAGTGGGCTGCCCACTCCTTCCTCCCGGACCGGGCCCCACGGAGGGCTGACTGCTGTGGTTCAAGAAGGGATCCAGATGGGTCTGTTTCCACCTGGATATTACTGTGAGGATGGCGACCCTGGAAGGGCAAGCAGACTTCAGAGAAATTGGATTCTGTTATGGGGACACAAGGACCCAGGGATGGACTTCTCTGGGTCAGAACATCAGGAACATTTAAGAGTCTGTTTCCAGCTCCTGAATTCCAGTGGGGAGGCTCAGAGAGGTAACGCACCCTGCCATGGTCCCAGAGCTGCTCAGTGGCCGAGGCAGGACTTCTGAGGGGGTCTGCCTTTCCGAAGTTTTTCCTAAAGCCACACTACTTCTGCGATCAGTATTTCCATTCCAAGTTTATCTGGACACCAGTTTTAATGACTTACCATCATATGGTGGGAGCACTCGTGCATGCAATGTTTGATTGTCAAGTTTAGTTAATTAATTTATTTAGATTTTATTTATTTATTTGACACAGAAAGAGAGGGCCCAAGTAAGTGAGCAGCAGGCAGAGGCAGAAGCAGAGGGAGAAGCAGGCTCCCCACTGAGCAGGGAGCCTGATGTGGGGCTCGATCCCAGGGTGACCTGAGCTGAAGGCAGATGCTTAACTGACTAAGCCACCCAGGCACCCCTGACCGCCAAGTTTTAAATGCCAGGTCCTGGCTGAAGCCCAAGAATACAAAAACGAACAAGACCAGCTCCTGGTCTTGGTTTCACAGAAGAAGCCCTGTGTTTAAGCAAAACTGTATCTCACTTAGATGTTCCCACGGTCCGATGTGGTAAGTGTTTATCTCAACTGTATTCATTTTTCCCCCCAAGCAAGTATTTAGTGAGCACATACTTTGTGCTACCCAATCTGCTAGGAGGTTAAAGATAGAACCCTGGGCAAGAAATAAAGACTGAACGCTGCCTTCAATGGGACTTAGAAAGAAGAGACATTAAACAAGCATTCAGATCAGTGGGTTAATCATCACAGAAAAGGGGGCTCTGTCCTCTCATTTGCTTCCACCTCTGAGGAATCAGAGGAGGCTTCCCTTCAGAGCAGACTCTGAACTAAAGTCTGGAGATTGAGTGGAATGTAACTGCACAAAGAGGGGAGGGAAGATCATTCTAGGACAGGAGAATGGGCTATGTCAATGTCCTGGGGCAGAAAGAACACATGGGAGTTACTGCAGGACAGCCAGGGAGGCAGGAGAGGAGAGGCAGGACAGTCAGACAGGGAAGTTTTGCCTCTACCCCCAGAAAAGTGGGCATCCATTGCAAGATTTCAAGCCAGGCAATGACACAATTAGATTTCCATTTCCAAAAGATTGCTCCCGCTGTGGAGTGGGCTCCAAATTGGCAGAAGGCAGGAGAGGAGTGGGTGGACCAGATGGAGACCATTGCCAAGGTCCTGATGAGCAGAGATGGTAGCCCAGAGTAAGGTGAGGGCAGGACATGGGTGCGAGAGGACAGTGGATTATAGAAATGTTGTGGGGAGCTGGCAAAGGAACTAGAACGCAAGAGACAGAGGTGGGAGTTGATGCGTATTACACCATGAAGACGAGGCAAGAGGGGGCCAAGGAGGAAATGATGGGGGGCATTGGCTGTGGCAGAGAGGAGAGATGATGACTGAGTGATGCCTGTTGGTTCGAGTGACCCGAGGCCACTGGGGCCCGTGCTGAGAACTGTTTCAGATGACAAAGCCCAGGGCTCAGCACGGAAGGGCGACTCAAGAAAGGGCTGAACCAAGTCTTGAACCCTGGTCTTCTGACTCCAAATCCAGTACCCTTTCTTACATCTGAGTGAGGATTTAGCCTGGGACCATTCTGTAGTCTACCAGAAGCTGTACGGTCAACCCAGCTTGCCCACACTAATGCGTACCCCCCAAATCTCAGTGGCTCATAGCAACAGCAGGGCTCTCCGCTCACATTACCTGTAGACGGAGGGGCAGGGTGCTCTGACCCCGTGTCTGCTCCTGCAGAACCCAGGAGGAAGGGGTGGCCCTGGGTGGGACACGCCTGTTCTGGTGGCCAAGAGATGAGTGCGGTGTGCCGCCGTCGGGTGTGAGAAGGCACAGAGCGAGGTGAGCATGGCCGCGTGCCTTCTCAGGCCACGTGCAGAAGCCCCGAGCTGCACGGCTGAGTGGCTCCTCCCACTCGATCCATGACTTTTAGGTAAATGAGCATGATTAGCTCGTGCGTCATCGCACAAAAGCCTTGTTTCGTTTTTAGGTGGATTGGTAGGTAGGGGACCACTCTGCTGTCCTTGGGCCACAAGCATTGAGTAACACGTGTTCCTTGTACTGCACTTGCTGGTGCTTGGTGATTGTTTGTGATTTCATATGGGTTTTCCTTTTCGTTCTGAAATGCAAACCTGCTATTAACTTGGAGTTGGGTTGACTCCTGCTGTGTTTGGGCCGAGAGCATGCTTGAATTCGCACGGGGCATCCGTCTGCCTGCCAGCGCGGGGTCTCTTCCCACCACGTGACTGCTTTCCAAGTCAAGCTTTGCTAAGCCCTGGAGGGTCAGGCCAAGGCCCGTTGCTGCAGGA
Source organism: Enhydra lutris kenyoni (assembly GCF_002288905.1). Lineage (NCBI taxonomy): Eukaryota > Metazoa > Chordata > Mammalia > Carnivora > Mustelidae > Enhydra > Enhydra lutris. The sequence continues at coordinate 72,870,504 of NW_019154096.1, forward strand.
AAGACAGGGGTGTGGGAGCTTTTAGAGCCTGTCCTCACGTCTCCATAGAAGGGGGCTTCTGACACCCTCTGCCGTGGCAGCTCAGGGTGGAGGACAGGACAGGGGTCAGCATCTCTTGGAGCAGCAGTGGCCAGTGGTATTAGTGATACCCTGGCAGCCATGAGCCGTTCCCAGAGAGCCCCACACTGAAGCTTCCGGGTGGGCGCTAGCTTTTTCCGCTTCCCGTTCTTTCGGTCTCTTTTGTCTGCTTGGGCATGGAGGGCACTAGGGTCTGCTAAAGGGACCTCTCCTCCCCAGCTTCTGCCCCGTAATCTGCTTGAAGAGGTCAGGCTTACCAGTCCCTCATATCTAGAATGTGGGACAGGAGGTGGGGGGCCTGCTGCGTTCCCGAGTCCAGCTCGGGGAGCACCGGGGGAGCTGTGGGGTGGGCTCTTGGTTGCCACTGGTCACTGGGGTCTGTATCTTCTACCAGTCAGAGGAGGGGGCAATGAATTTGTACCCCCAAACCTCCAATAGACTGCAGCAGGAGACAGCTATACTCTTCCTGTTTCTCTTTTGTGCTTCTGTTTGAAGGACTCTCTCTGCGAGAAGTTTACTTTGAAAGCCGAAGTGCACTGGGCATTTGAGGTACGAGTATATCAACTCTTGGAGTGGAGAGCTCTGTGGGACAGATGGAGGACTTTCTGGCCTTTTGAAACCTTAATACCCGGTGTTCTTCCAGGCTCCTAGCTTGGGAAGAAATAAGCCATCCTTCTAGAACCTCAGAAAGATTTACTTCAACATCTGTGGATGTATTTTAATTTCTTCCTTCAGTAGGTTCAGCTTGGCCAACTGAAACAGTGTTTAGACTATTTTAATCATGTTAATAGGAAAGGCAGCCTGCCAGGAGACCAGGAGGAATGCCTCTCTTCTTTGTGCTGCACAAAAGGAGCTCCCTCGGTCTCCCCTCTGCTTGTGTGTTGTGTGAGCCACAGGAATTCGTTGACTTAGTCCTCCAAGCAAATAGACAGGCAGGTATATCTGTCTCATTTACACCTGAAGACATCTAGGCTTCAAGAGATTGGCAAGCTACGTGGCTCAGTGGGGTTGGGGGAAGGAAACACACACATCTTAAAATGTATGACCTGCCCTCAAAGAACCGACCATACGGTAAAGAGATCCTCAACTAGCAATCGGCTGGTATAGCTTCCTCATTTTATAATGAGGAAAGGTGAGGTCCAGGGAAGGGGAGGGGTTGCCTGAAGGTAGAGTGTAGCAGTAGGTATCCACCAGCAGAAGGTTCCAGCATCCTTTCTGGTGTGGCCATGCAAAGAATTCTGGCCAAGAAGACCTAAGATTTCCAGGAAGTACAAAAAAGGAGGGGGCATGCCTGGTTTGCTTTTTCAACCCTCTGGCTTCCTGCTACCTGTGTAGAGTTCCAGAAGCCATCTGGGGCCAAAAGGACTGGGCTACACCCTGGGAATCCAGGAGGGGAGAGCCAGAAGGACCCTGGGTTCCTGCCAACTTTACTGAGCTACCCTTGACTGGGGCCCTGGACTCCTACTCTGGATTGACTTCATATAAGACAAACAAACTCATTCTGGGCTTTTCAGTTCCATGCGGTTAAACCTGCAGAGTTAACAGGGGACCTTGAATTCTTGAAGGAACCTTGACTATTTGGTGAGGTCTTGGGGAGCAAACCACCATTCTCACGCCAGTGACCTTGCTTCCCTGTCCAACGTCCCTTTCGTCCTTATGCTATTTTTTAAATCACTGTTTTTCTCTGAACATCGCTGAAGCTTTCTCCTGCAAATGAAAATGCCAAATGAAAAGGCCTATTAACAAAATTTAAGATACTCAAGCAAGTAGCTTTGATCTAGAGCCTGTCCTGTGTCTCCCGTTCCCTTTGGGTTGGGTGAGCAGCCGGCTGGGCCTCACGTAACCTTCTGCAGCTCAGCTTCTGTTCCTGCCTTCCCCAGACATCATCTGAAGAAAGGACTCCCTTTCTTTAGGAATTATGCGGAAATAATTCTTGGGCAATCGATTCAGGGAAATCACAGTGTGAAATCTAGAATCAGTCTATGCCCACATGCATCCCACAGGGATTAAAAAGAGTTAAAATGACTTGTTCCAGCTACATCATGAAAAGCAACAAGAGTTACAGAAAAACATCTATCAAAAATGTTAAGTAGCAATGAAGCATTAATTCAAATGAATGAAGGATTAAAAGGGAAAAGATAAAAAAAAGTTAATAACACGAAGTTAAATTTCTGTACGGCAAACCCCAATAAAACAGACCAACCCCCCTCCAAACAAACCCCAAACCCAAACTATGTAAGCAAATTGTTTGCAAAGTAGGACATGAGGTAGATAGATTTAATATATTGTAAATTCATTCAGATTGGTAAAGAATCACCATAATATTGATGAACAATTGGCTTTTTTAGAAAAAAAAAAAAGATATATCCACACCCCCAATTACAGATGAATAGCATACATTGAAAAAGATATTTAAATTTACTTTAAAAATCAAATAAATATTAAAACATCAGAGAAATAAATTTTAACATGTCAAGTTGCATTTTATTTTATTTTTATTATTTTTTTTTTTTTTGGTCAGAGAGAATGGGAGAGAGAGCGAGCACAGGCAGACAGAATGGCAGGCAGAGGCAGAGGGAGAAGCAGGCTCCCCGCCAAGCAAGGAGCCCGATGTGGGACTCGATCCCAGGATGCTGGGATCATGACCTGAGCCAAAGGCAGCTGCTTAACCAACTGAGCCACCCAGGCGTCCCTCAAGTTGCATTTTAGAATGAGAATTCTGAACTTAGCAAGGGCACCGAGACACAGAAACTCTTATCCTGGTACAAATTGGCCCAACTTTTTCATTGGAGACACAATTGAGCAACATATCAAGCGTTCACATCCATTAAATGAGTAGGGCTGCCTCTGGGAATGTATCCCAAGAACGTAACATGAACGCAAAAGGAAAGCTCTGTGGTCAGAGATGCGTACCGCGGTGTTATTTGTCAGAGAAAAAGGCAACTGCAAAGACATCCAATTGCTGATAACTACCTTAAAATTTTTTATAGAACAAGGTAGAGCATAATGGTCAATAAAAAATGAACAATTATTGCACATCCAGACCAAACACCATTGTACAATAGCCCCCCCTTATCCGCGGTTTCTTGGGCACTAGTTCCTCGTTATCTGCGGTTTCCCTGTCCACGATTTCAGTCACCCGTGGTCAACCTCATGGTAGTAGCCCTCCCTGTGCCCCGTCACCGTGCCCACATCATTCACGTCCCTTCATCTCATCACGGAGGCGTTTTATCCTCTCCCATCGCTACACAAAGTAGGGTTGAGTGCAGGACAGGAAGTTATTCTGAGATAGAGACCACGTTCATAGAACTTTTATCACAGTTTATGTTAAAATTATTCTATTCTGTCGTTAGTCATTGCTGTTTATCTCTTCCTGCGCCTACTTTGCAAATTAGACTTTATCAGAGATGTGTATACACATAGGAAAAAACATAGAGTTTGATAATATTCACGGTTTCAAGCATCCCCTGAAGGTCTCGAAGTTATCCCCCAGACATAAGGGCAGCTCCTGTACCATTCTTTCTTGCAAATCCTTTGCAGAGTTTTTCTTAAAGTCTTTATTGAAGAAAAATTGACATACCCAAAGCACACGCATTTAATATGTACAACCTGAAAAGCTGTGATATGTGTGTGTCTGTGAAACCTGTACCACAATCAAGATATCCAGTTATTGCCCAGCCCCAAAAATTTACCTTGGGCTCTTTTCCAATATCTTCCTCCCATTCCTTCCTAACCCTCTTCATCGATCTGCTTTCTGTCACTGTAGATTCATTTTCATTTCTAGAATTTAATTTGGAAACATACAGTATGAATTCCTATTTGTCTGGTCTCTGACTTATTTGTCTAGTGTGATTATTTTGGGAACCAGTCATGTCGTGTCATATTAATCCTATTAAGTGCTTAGTAGTTTTCCTTTCTCTAGGTGAATCACCATTTGTGCGTCCTGTCCTGTATAGATGAACATTTGGGTAGTTTCTAGTTTTGAACAACTACCAATAAAGTCACTATTAATAGTCACATCTAAATATTCTCTTGCTGTTCCTCTTTTCCAAACTTAATTCATTTATTTTTTGCCCGTTAGTTTGTTCAGTCTCTCGGTGAAGGGAGACTCACCTGTATCTTATTCTGTATTCACTCCATAACAGTTTCAGCCCTGGCTCTGTTACTAACATGGTGTGTGATCCTTGGGCAAGTTATGTGTGTGTCTAGGCCTTTCTAGTCCTATGAAAGCTTTAGCCCGGGACCAGTGCTTCTCAACGTTTAGACTACATCACAGTCCCCCGCAGGAGACTTCCCCGGTTCTGCCCTTGGACTTTCTGATTCAGCTGGTCTGGGATGGACTTGAGATATTGCACTTTGACAAGTCTCCTGGGGATGAACATTCATGCTGCCCGTGCAGAGAGCACTCTTTGCAAACCCTGGACCTAGGCCTTTGAGATAACCACGAGCTGTGTAATAATAAACGTAAGACACAGAGAACGCTTGTTTTTAATATGTGCTTTTGATAAGGGGAGCGTTAAAGGATGCATTTTGCAAGTTGGCTTTATGCAAAATTCAAACATTTCTAAAACAAAGAAGGGAGAAACATTACCTCCGAAAAATTCTCAGGATTTACATATATAGGCAAATCCACCTAAGAATAACTCATTGTATTCAAATGGTGATGTTTACATATTTTTAAGAGCTCCGTTAGAGACAGACGGCTCTTTCAAATCTAATCAAACTGAAGGTAATCACTTCTCTGCTTATTCTAAATGACCCCCTCATCAACCCTATTTACATGGCAAGAAGTACTCAGTCTTGACATTGGATTATTCTTCACGATTTATGTGGTTTGTCCTGAAATGTAACTCTTTGCAATTGGCTTTTACTGGGCAGGGACACTATCATCTTTTAAACCAGATAATTTTTATTTATTTTTTTTTAACCTGTGTGACACAGTGTGCCCGATAAACCATTTCTTTCATGACTTTAATCTCCTCCGAGGGCAAAAGTAGTATTTGCTGAAATAAAAGTCCACCCCAGCAGAAAGGCGATGCTAATCCTCTTAGTTTTAATGGTTTGGAAATGGTTGGAGTAAGAAGGTAAACATTGTAGTTGATTAATAGGAAGGAAGTCAATTGTCCATGTAGCCACTACTCTATGCCATACTGTACAATGGCGCTTTCTTTTTATAAAACCCCCAAACAGGGTCCTTCTCCATTTTAACGTTCTTACTTGAAAAGTGATCTACTAGCGCCGTGCGGTTCTAAGTGTTTGATTCCATTACCCCAAAAAGCAAGCAGTGCACATTTCAAATCGACGTCAAACAAGTCCCACTGATAACTGGTGTCATATCAATGGCTTATCAGGTCTTTTTTATTGAAAATAGTCGGATATAATGAGTTGCTTCACATTTAAAAGTCTTAAGTCTCTGAAAGCTCTAGGCCTAGATGGTTTTGATACTGGCTTATTAAACTTGCACCGGGAGAGAAAGCAGGACTGGGGGCGGGTGGGAGCAGGCCAGAGAAAGAAAACCGGAGAGGGACAGAGGTGGGAGCTTTCCTTAGTCTATGGTTTAACCCCGCGCTGGCCACAGAGAAAAGATTGTGTTTGCCGATCACTGTTTCTGGGAGCCCGTCCAGGCTGTAGCCTCGCAGGAACTCACCTACCATTTTTGCAGGATCGCATAGTTTTCTTTGCGTAGCGATGAGTCCAGGGTTCGGGACCCTGTAGTCATGTCCTAGCCACTAAAACTCAGCGTTGGACAAAGAAGACCTCTGACCCACTTTACAACTCAAGTAGTGGGAAGAGAGCCTTCAGGACGGAGGAGGGAGGGACCTTCAGGAAGGTTGAGACTCTACCAAGTACCACATGTGAGAAGATGCCCTTTTGCTCTGTGTAACCCCTCTCATGTTCCCGCTGGGTCGGTGTGGACACCTGTTCCCAGCTGAGGAGAGTGAGGTCCCGAAGAGGGGAGGGAATGTCTTATGGATTGACCAGATGGGTGATTCTCAAAGTGTGGTTCCCCATCAGCCCAGCAGCACCCCCTGGGGACTTGGCCTCCACCCAGACCTACTCATTCCGGAACCCTGGTGGTGGGTCCCGGTAGTCTGCATCGTGAACCCTCCTGGAGGTGTCAATGTGTGGTCAGTGGGGGTGTCCATGTGCGCCCAAGTTTGCAGGTGCCCTGCTGCCTCGGGCCCAAGGTGCTGAAACCTCCTTAGGGGTCGCGGCAAGTAGGAAGCCGCACGTTTAATTGGGAGGGATGGGGGGGGCATGCGCCCTCCGGAGCTTTGCCCCTTCACATGGTGGGTTGGGCAGGTAACCAGGAAACGGAAAGCAACGAGATAGGATTTTAATGTCCATCTGTCAAACGATGGGCAGTCGAGGGTCCCATCCTGCCTGTCATATCCGAGTTGAGACGTATTTGCTGCTTTATGGGAGTAAAGGAGGGAACTGAAGGCTTGGAGTGATTCCCTTCTCTCCCTGCCCGCATCATCAGTGCCTTGCTCATGGAGATGCTTCTCATGCGGGTCCCAGAGGACCCACTTGCTCTAAGGATGATTCCGAGAGCCGTGGGTCTAAGGGCGCCCCGGAAATAACTGTATCATCTAGCAAATTCCCAAGTATGATTTCTACAATATCTGCTGTTGCCTGGAGCAAGGTATGGGTCATAATAGTCAATCAAGGGGGAGGAGAAGGGCCCCGAGGAGGCCGGGCTCCCCCCAAGCACACAGAGGAACTCATTTCTGTTTATTTCGTTTCTTAAAAACGATTATTTATTTGTTTGAGAGAGAGAGAGAAGGAAGAAGCCGACTCCCTGCTGAGCAGGGACCCTGACTTGGGGCTCAATCCCAGGACCCTGAGATCATGACCTGAGCTGAAGGCAGACACTAAACCGACTGAGCCACCCAGGCGCCCCTCTGTTTATTTCCTTTGCTGCCGTTCCGCCAACCCCCCGAGCGGCCCACCCTCCAGCTCTTTATCTCATTGGCTCCCTCGCAGGCCAGTTGAGTGCTGAGTGAGCAACTCGCGGGGAACCTGGAGGTCAGCACCACACCCACACCCACATAGAAGCTTGCGTTTCTGATGGAGTGCACGCCGCCAAAGACAGAGCAAAGACAAGTGGGCAAAAGTGTAGACTCCAGGTGCCCATTCTGCCCATGCCAGTGCTGTGACCTTGGCAGGTTATGGCTTCTTCCTTGTCCCAGAATCACTGCGGTGGCCTTGCCTCTCCTTGCCCACCCAGTGCAGATGTGAGGGTCAGGTGAACTGTGTGCGGGTGGGTCTCTGAGGCTCCATAAGGACAGTAGGTGCGCCTCGGGGCAGCCTGAAGAACCCCCAAGAGAGCCCACGAGGAGGGCCTCGAGCGGCCAGCTGGGGAGTAGGCTTCCGGTCAAGGTTGCAGTGAGAAGACCAGAAGTGCAGGCATAGCTCTGAGTAGGGTGAGCGACTTGACCTGGTCTGCCTGGAACTTTCTTGGTTTTGATACTGAAAGTCCCAGGCAAAGTGGGACTGTTGGTCACCCGAGCTCAAAGCTCCCTCCTTCCTTTACTTGTCATGTAACCTGGCCTCTCAGCGACATGGTTCCATCTCCCGAAACGCAGCGGTAATAATCATACTAACACCAGCGTAACAGCAGGCACTCGACACGCTCTGCTTATTCCTGCCCGGGAACCCCACGTGTCTGCCGCCCCTGCTCCCGGCAGCTCCCCGGATCCCGACTTGCCTGCACAGGGCATCGAGTCTGCTTTATGGCAACGATGGGCTTCGGCCCTGTGACCCCAAGTCATGGAGGAGCTCCTTGAGAGCAGGGACCAAATCTTGTTCGACTTTGTTCCTCGGTGCCTAGCTCGGCACCTGCTGCCTGGAAAGTGCTCAATAAACGTTAGTTAAAATGTCCGTTACTGACCTCTCACACCAGGAGGACAGCCGGCGTAAAGCTGTAACCTGGGAAATTCCAGGTTTCAAAGAGTCAGCAGCAACAGCTGCATTTCCTCAGTGATACTGAGTGTCCAGCAATGTGTTCAGCCCTTTACTTGGTTGGTTTCATTTAACCCCTCCCCACCCTCTATTTTATGTCCCAGGAGCCCCGGACTTAGGTGAAGTGACTCGCCCACGGGCGCGCAGCCGGCAAGTACAGGAGTTGGGATTCAAGCCCAGGTGGGTTATCTTTGCCAAACAACCTAGAACGACCCACGGCTCTGGGCAAAGTGGCCTGAAGCACTTTGTAGGGCGCTTACAGATGCCTGGAAAAGCCCCCTGGTGTCCATGTTGTCCCCCCAGCTCTTTTCTAGTAAAAACCCGCTGAGGGCCGCCACCCTCCCCAGCTGTGCCACCATGGCCCCGTTTCCATGAGTCCTCAGTCAGCCCTCCTAAAGGGCAGCCTGGCAGGTCACCCCGACTCGAGAGCGCCAGAGACCATTTTCACCACCTAATCAATAACCCTGTTATTGACTTGGTGTTCCCAGAGGACGGGTTTATAACTTTATCGAGCACTATATGCGGGGGCAATTATAAGGATAATGGGAAATCATCGACAAGAGGAGGCTTCTGCATTGCAAATTCACATCTGCTCCAGGTAAGAGAAGAGCCGTGTTTTAGTTTCGGGATCGGAAAAAATGGAAATGCCTGTAAGACAAACTGTGTGATTCATGGTGGGTACCCAGCGGGGCACCACAGTCTGGGTCTTCCTCTCTGGCCTTGTCCTGAGCTCCCTGTGACCGTGACAGTCCCCACATGATGAGCTCATTGGGAGTGTCCGACACCTTGTCCACAACCACCTGTCATCCTGATTTCCTGGGTCCTGAAACAACTGCACCCAAAGTCCTCCTGTCTCGATAGTGGGCAAGCCTGGAAAGACCTTGGCCTCGTCCCCTGGAGGGTAGGCGTGGCTCAAGCCGCCACCCAGTGCTCCTCACACAGCTGGGACGCACTGGGAAGGGGGACTGGTCCCAGACTAGGGGACCGTGTTCCAGTCTTGGTTCCACTGGCTGTGTGGCTCCAGGCAAGCCGTTTCAGCTCCTTGAGCCTCACTGTGTCCATCTGTAGAATGGGGTTATGACACTGTCTGCCCTGGAGGGTCCTTATGAGGTTAGAGGAGCTCGTACCTTTGCAACTCACAGCCTCATATTACAGACTGTGTGTCCAGCCCCCGGCCTCCGGCACGCTCTGCATGATCGTCAGCATCTAGGACAAGAGAACGAGATAAAACCCTTTTGCCTTTGTTAGGTCATTCCAGCTGCAGAAGAGTTGATCTGGGGGCAACCACAGAAACAAGATTTACGAAAGACCCACCAGGGGTGCCTGGGTGGCTCTGTTGGTTAAGTGTCTGACTGTTGATTTCGGCTTAGGTCACGATCTCAGGGTCGTGAGATCGAGTCCTGCTTTGGGCTCTACACTGTATGTGGGGCCCTGATGCAGATTCTCTCCCTCTCCCTCTGCCCTTTCTCCATCCCCCATGCCCTGCTCACTCTCTTAAAAAGAAAGAAAAAAAAATAGACCCCCAAAGAGCAGGTCTACAAAGCACACTGAGCTCTTCCCAGGGCAGACAGGCCCGGTTGGGTTTCTGCTGCGTCTGTCTGTTTGGCCCCGGTGTCGTCTAGCATCCTGGGGCGCTTCCTCTGTGCCTGGTGCCGTGCCCAGAGCTGTGGGCTCATTCTGTCCGTGGGTCCTCCTGCCAGCTCGAAGAGGCAGGTATACGCTCCTCATTTTCAGGTGTGAATCCCAGAGAGGGAAGCTGGCCTGTGTGTGTCACACAGCATGCGAGTGGTGGCTAGGCCAGATTCTGGGGCTCTCCTGACTCTTAGACAAGGACCCAGAGGGCCCAGTGCTGCAGGTGCCTTCATCCCATGGCAAGGCAGAGCTCCAGCCAGCACCCGCACGTCCTGCCTCACAGCCCTCATCCTCCCACAGTTGCTCTGCGTGGTTGGCCCCATTTTGATCCCTTCAGGTCCTCCAGGACCCACGTGAGCCAGCCATCCTGGTTCTGGAAAGTCTCTGGTTTGGTTATGTCAGGGGACAAAGGCTGGTGGGTACACAAGGAGGCTCTGGGGGTTGCTTACTGTCCCTTTGAAAGAGTGCCACCCTTGTTGATGAATGACCAGAAAGAAGCAGACTCTCTAGCTGGAGGAGCAGGGAGCTGACAGACAGGGAGAGCCAGACTGTTGGCCTTTGCATGAGGCTGTAGTGAGGGCCCTGGAGAGACGATGGAGGCCCAGAGAGAGAAAGGACTCAGGGCTATTTGGTGTGACTACAGTCAGGTACCGGGAGCCCCTCCTCCCGTCTTGGGGCTACTGACTTATTCCCGTGTCTCCTTGGCCTGCACCCAGTTCTCTGGTTCAGCCACAGTTATGACCCCGTGCAGCTGGGGTCCTGTCCCCAGCAGCATCCAGGAGCCCCAGGAAAGGCCCCCACTGGGGGAGTGGAGGCTAGTAGTCCCCAGGCCTGCCCCGCGATCCCTTCACGACTGATCCTGCAAGACCAAGTTTTCCTAGGGCACCCTCTTGGTTTTTTTTTTTTGTTTTTTAATATTTTATTTATTTATTTGACAGACAGAGATCACAAGTAGGCAGAGAAGCAGGCAGAGAGAGTTGGAGAAGCAGGCTCCATGCTGAGCAGAGAGCCCGATGTGGGGCTCGATCCCAGGACTCTGAGATCATGACCTGAGTTGAAGGCAGAGGCTTTAACCCACTGAGCCACCCAGGCGCCCCCCCCTCTTGTTTTTTTACTGCCACCCACAAACCTTCGGGGACAGGCTGGCCACATAGGTGGCCTCAATTCTTCGTGCCTTTCCGTGGCCACAGTTGCTTGGTGACGTGGCAGTTTCTCCCATTAAGGAGGTGGCGTTGGGTCTCTCTACCCCTTGGATCTGGGGCTTGCTGTGCTCCATAGCCTGTGGCAGATACGACGGAAAACTGGTCCTAAACCTGGTTCTGAGGGACTCGTGTGTTTCTGCTTGCTCTCACTTGCGCTGCTGGGGTCTCCCAGGAGCCCTAGAGAGGCCACTCTGCACCGACCAGCAGCCAGCGACTCTCAGATTTGTGACCAAACTCCGCCAACATCAGCTAAGCCCAGCTGAGATCAGCCAATCCCCAGCCTTGATTCATGAGCTCTACATGATAAAAGATTATCATTTTAAGCCACTGAGTTTTGGGGCTGGTTGTTACTTCGAATTAGCTAGCCAGTAAACCCTTCTGAATGTACTTACCCCCATTGGGCACTTACCGCTGCTTCAACGGATGGAAAAATGTGGGGTTGCTGCTGACCACGTTCTGAGCATCCTATGACTGTTGTCGTCGTCATCTTGGTACGGCCACATACTGAACATCACTGGTCCAGGCTCGTGCCCCAGACTGTGTGTGTACTCGATGCTCTGATCTTCTCTACATGCCCCGAGGCAGGGATGACCGCTCCGTGTTTGATCCATAATGAAGCAGGGATGCAGAGATGCTCACTGGTTTCCCTGAGGTTCATACACCAAGTAGCAGCATTACGATCGGTCCTGTCTGACTCAGGCGGAGAGAACATTCTCTCGACCTGAGTCAGACAGGACCGACCCCAATGTTGCCACTTGGTGTATGAACCTGGGGGACTAGACATCAGGGCTGGAAATGGCCTCTGCACAATTAAAACCAGAATCCCTATGTTAAAAAGTGTGAATAAGATTTTTACTTTTTTCGGGGACAAACGCACTGATCAGAAGACCTGCCTTGTCGCTCTCCCCGGAGCCCGTGTGAACCCCGTCCTTCCCCAGGGGCTGCCTGATTTCAAAATCCAGGCAGGAGCCTGCTGCAGTTCCCCTCGAGTGACTCAGAGTCTCTGAGAGAGGCTGTGCTCAGGTCTGGTTAACCTAATGTGCACAATAAAAATTTTTATTAAAAAGAGAAGAAGAAAGCAGGGAAATGGCAATTGGCCATGGAAGGACATTATTTTTTATTGGAATTAGAATTCCTTTATTTAAAAAATATATAAACTCTCAATCTTCTTTCTATCCCTTGGCTCAGCAGCCGTGGCAGGCTTCCGAGGGCAATTCAGTATTGGCGGAGGGAACAGCCCTGGACTGGCTCGCTTTTCCTAAGCTGTTAGGGGGATGGAAGCCGTGGCCCCGAGGGGCGCCGGAGCGCAGGACCCCACAGCGAATGCCACAGAGCCCGGCTTTGAGTGGCCGGCCGTGTCCTCAAGCCTGGGCCCGAGAATCCATCCAAAGTCGCCCCTGCATTCTCACAGACGTGCTCAGGGTTTATTTTGCCAAGACTTGCTGGATTTTAACAAATACATTTCCAGAGGTTTTGATGTAAAAGTAAAATTCCTGTGCTTTGCTAAAAGGCAGCAGAAAGGTAGCTGTGCTCACCTGAGAATTCCAGGTCCTTGGGAGCCACGTGCTCATCCAGCGTGACCTGCCCACGCACCCCACGTCCGTTCCCCAGGTGGCCTTTCCCAGGCTGTGTGCTAGGCACTCGATAGTCCCACATCTTCTCACCTCATCCCCGCAGCTGCCCCTTCGAGGCACGTTCTGTTATGAGTCCCCTTCGAGGCGGCAGAAACTGAGACTCCACAATGTTATGTCACATACATTCAACTGACAAACGCGTATGAGCATCTCACACGTCAGCTGCTGTCCTGGGCACGAGGGACACGGTGGGGACGGAACTGACCCGGCAAACGGGTCCCACGACCGTGGAGCCCGCAGTGGTGGCGCAGGATACCAAGTCTGTGGGGCTCCAGGACACAAGCTGTCCCTGCTGTACGGAACCCCTGACTGAGGCCAGGTCAAGGACTTGGGCTAAAAACCAGCATGGCACACGGGGTGCATTGGGAACGGGCAGCGCACATCTGGATTTACACCCCATCAGTTCCTCAGCTTTCCAGCTGTTTGAACATGATTTCAAAGGGAGTAACGCAACAGAAACAGCATCGGACGTTTGCTGAACACCAGTCAGTGGTCAGGTAGACGGGATGGAGGGGATGCGGGGGGCTCTCCTCCCGGAGACTTTCAGCCGTCCCGGGGATAGATGCCATTTGCCACGTGCTTTTTGCAGATGGAAGAACTGGACGTGGGGAGGCAACATACTCCGCTTGGAGATGCTTAGCAGACAAGTGCAGAAGCGGGGTTTGGACGGAGCCCGTAGGCAGCCTCACCCCGGGGCAGAACAGCCCCCTGAGGATTTCCCCTGCGGGCAGGGTCCCGACACCCTGGGTCTTGAGTCTGGAGTAGTCACCCGGGGTATAACCCTCTGCTCCCCAATAAGACCCCCGGCTGGGGAGGAAGAGGGGGATGGGGGAGAAGCATGACCAGCAAGGGGAGGGGGAAGGCAAAGTGGGGGAGGAGAAGGGGGGAGGAAGAGAGGGAAGGGGGAGGAGGAGCGGAAAAGTTCTGCTCCTTCATCACACTCCACCCTTTCGCCAATTCAGGCAGCCTCGCTAACATCCCATCTTCTCTTCCTCCAAGGCACGTGGCCTCCAGGTGTAGTGTAAGGGTCCCCGTCCAAGCCGCCATCCCGATGCCTGCTGCCTCAGTGGCTTGTTCCGTCCCAGTTTCCGCCAGTGCTCTGTCCCGGGCTGCCTGTCCCGGGCCGGGGACCAAGAGGGTTTTGCAGCAAGTCATTCGTGCTCAGTGGCTGGGTGTGAGGGACCCGGGGAGGCAGGAGATCCACAGGAAAGGGGGCCGAGGAGGAGGAGGCAGAGGCTGGCCTTGGGCTGGGCCTTGGGGGTTTAGAAGCAGAGGAGGGAAGTGACACAGGCCTGAGCTGGTTCCAGGTTCAAAGGCACAGCCCACAAGATTCACCCCGAAAAGGGCTTCTTTGAGGGAGGAGGGGAAGAAAGGGAGAAGAATGGAGTTTGTCTTTGTGGCTGAAAAGATGTGCAGCCTCAGAGGCAGCAGCCCCGGCTCACGTGGGAGAGCTTGGAGCGGGTCTGCGGAGCACACCCTCCCCTTGGATGGTCCTCTGAGAACCAGCAGGCCCCAGGCCCCTGGGAAGCTCCCTCGGAAACAGGCCCAACGCATGGCCCACCTTCTGCTCTGCAGCGATCACACGGCACGTTCACTGGGAGGCACGTGGGACCTGCAGATGGACGCGGCTTCCCCAGCCTGTGGCTACGCAGGGGTCGGCCCCGCACCTTACAGCCATGGCCACGTCTCAGGAGTCTGGACAGGATCCTCTCCTGCTGCCCTGCCAGGCTCACGAGGGCCTTCAGGAGGACCGAGCCCCCAGGCTCTGGGGCCCGTGGACGCCGGCATTTGGGTGCCCGCTGCCCAGCCGCTCGCTTTTCCATCCAGGAATCTGTCCCCTGTTGGTGTTTTCCTGCTCGTCTCTGAGGCTGGCCTCAGCCCAGGGGTGGGCCTGTGGGCCACACAGAAACGTCTGTTGGTGGCGGTTACCCACGGAAGGAATGTGGGTGGAGCGGCGTCATCCCCATCAGGCCCCAGAGGGGACCCCGGGAGTCTCAGCCCCTGCTCCCAGTGTCCTTCTGATGTTCATCTTAAGCTGCTACCAAGAATTCTACCTGAAACAGAACTTTAGGGGGAATGGTCTTCCCCGTGGGCTCTTCCACATCGTGGTGGGGCCAGGGAAGGCTCCTGGAGGCCAGGGCTAGGGGCTGAGCTCTAGGGGACAAAGGGACTTGGGAGTAGGGACTGGGACAGGGGACATGGCCCTCAGGCAGGATTGTCGGGCCTGACAGCAGTTGCTGACCCTCTATCAACGTCCCGGAACTCTAGCCAGAAGGAGGGACTGGGGGAGCCCTCAGGAGCCGGGGGTCTGTGCTCCGTCTATCCCCTGGATCCTGAAGCCCCTAGGAGGTGGGGAGAGCTGTCGCTGCGTCTGCCACAGACTGGAAAGGAACAGCCTTCCACTGGGCCTGGATTATACGCTAGCTCTGTGGCTTCTTGGCAAGCAGGTGTGCAGCCTGAGGGTGGCGATCTGACACCCCAATGCACAGCTCAGGGACCCTCTTGTCCTCGCCACCCCCCCACGCCTCCTGGAGCGCCGGGGTATGGGGAGCCCAGAAAGCTCCAGTGAGTCCCCAGCCCGAGACTGCTGTGGCTGGGAGAGGGGGTGAGGTGACCATCTTGCAGCCTGGCCCAGCCCAGCAAGCCATGGCCGTGGTCTTCAGTGTCCCTGAATAGCGTCTGCTCTCCACCTTTGTCACAAAAGGGATGAACAAATTAGATAAATAAACAAACAAGTAAAAAATGCAATCTCGGCACCAAGCACCGTCTTCTTAGGGATTATAAAATCGAATTACAGAGGTTGCTGCAAATCACAGCTGGAGAGAAGAGAGACCTGCTCAAGGAAAGGGAGACTCAGGACAGTGAGCAGAGCGACTTGTAGGTTAGCAGACGTGGGGACGGCCGCCTTGGGTGGGGGCCAGAGCCCCATGGTCTGGGACTGAGAGGGACAGCCCTGCTCCGACCCGGAGGTCTGCCCTGGGCCTCCTGCCTCAGCCTCGGTCCTCCCTGGGAGCACCAGGAACAGACCCACCCCACCAGCCAGCCGGCACTTTCAGCCGGTGGAAAAACAGGCTCAGCTTCAGGTTCAAGAATGCAGGGAGACTCCCACCTGCTGTTGCCTCTGTCAATCCCATCAAGGCTGCTTGTCATCACAGAGGAGGGTTCTTTTTGTATGCCTTTTTGTATTTTTATTATTTTTATTTTTTAAAGGTTTTATTTATTTAGTGAGAGCATGCACACCATGCAGGTTGTGCAGGGGGAGGGAGAGAGAGAGCATCTCCAGCAGATTCCCCACTGAGGGAGGAGCTGACCAGCGGCTCAATCCCAGGACCTGAGCCGAAACCAGGAGCAGGTCACTTAACCAACTGAAGCTCCCAGTGCCCCCATGTTTGTATTTTTAAACCCCAGCATGAAATATTTTAGCAGTCGAGCCTTGTCCCTCAGCACAGAGTGTGCCTTCGTTTTTATGGGACCAATAGTCCTGGAGAGTTAAACCTTCCATCGCCTTGTACGAATTGTGTCTTCTCCTGCAGAAAGGCGGGCTAAGACACAGCCAGGTGACATTCCTTACCCTCCTCCCAGGCTACACTCCTGTTAGTAAAATACACAGCCCCTTAGGACACCCCAGCTGAGCACGTCAGTCCTGCGTGGAGCTCCGGCTGCAATCCTTTCCTGAAGGGTGGGCTCCTTTCTGTCCTCACCTAAAAGTGGAGGAAGCTGAGAGCCAGAGACAGCTTGAGGGCAGTGCCAGCGGGGATTTAAATCTGGGTCTGTCCAAACCAAAGTCGTGCTCAGAGCACTGGGGCCGTGACTGCTCCCACTGGGAGGTGGGGGTGGGCTCAGTCCCTGCTGCATGGGGTAGAGTGGAAGACAGCAGGCAGAAACCATCCCCTCTCCAACCTTTGGTGGATCACATTGAGATCTTGCCCTGGGGCCGAGGCTTTTCAGGACAAAGACCCTCAGTGCCCAGGAGACAAGAAACAAAGGATACTAAGGGAAGACAACCACTGGCTTCCCGCTCCAGGATTTTCAAAAGGTGCTGGAGGCTCAGATCCACCACTTTCCCCAAAGAGGAAATGGAGTGATTCCCCGTTATGGTGCCTGTGGGGCCCCAGGTGCAAGGAACCAGGTAAGGCCCATACAGCAGTGTCTGTGCCAGGCTTGGGACCCGGGCGCCCTCGTTCGTGAGACTCTCGGGGCAGGCAGAGATGAAGGAGCAGCTCAGACTCGTGGCTGCCCTGAGCCACACGAGCCAGTGCCCCAGGTAACCTTGTTGCCCTGTCCTTCAGCAGAGATGACCGCCCAGGCCTGGAATGCAGATGCTATCACCTCCAGCATCACAGATGGTAAACTGAGTCCCAGCAGACTTGCCCACGCCCACACTGCTGGAATCTGACCTCTGATTTGCCTTCAAGTGCGTGCCCTTCCATCAGACTCTGGTGCTGCCTCTCGAGCCCGGTGGGTGGGCTTTGCTACAAGGCACATAAAGCTTTACTGGGGCCTCGGAGCCTAATTTCTTTCAGGCTCAGACTTATTTCCTGATCTGGGCCGAAGGCTGACGCTCAAGATGGAGCCCCACTTGGGTGCACTGCACACTCTTCCACCTGGAACGGAGTCGCCGGGCTCAGGTCAGCAGTGTCTGCTGCTGGAGGCCAGCTGGGAGGGGGATGGGAGAGCAGGGAGGGGATGGAGAGGAGGGGTTCATAGCTGGAGGAGCTGCTGTGTTTTCTTGAGTGGAACTAAACCCACCTTCACAAGCCAGGACAAATGGCTTCTAACCATAGACCGTGCCAGAGTCTAGGCCCAGCCTGGGGGCTTCCGACAGAGTCCTGGGGGTGGGGGGGTGGGCAGGGAAGACAGATGGGGTCTGGTAGGAGGGATACAGCAGGAGCCTAAAAGGCAAGTTGGTGGACAGCACTGGGGAGAGGGAGCAGCAGGTGCAAAGGCCCTCAGGTGGAGAGTAGCCAGGGAGTTGGGAGGATGGAGAGAGGCCCATGGGCTACAGTGAGTCAGGAGAGTGGAGGTGAGGTTGCCATAGGGACCGGCTTGGCTGATCCCACATTAACAGAAGTCCCAAAGCCCGTGCTCACCAAGAATATGTCCCTGAGCCCTGTCCCTCCACTGCAGTGGATGAGAAAAGGAGATGGAGCCAAAATTCCAGCTAAAACCCCAGCTCACAGCACTCGCTCACCAAGTCTGGCTGGATTAAATGGGGTTACAGTAACCAGATGAATCCCTGAGACTAGAAGAAGGAAACTCCAGGTGGGGGCAGGCTGGCCTGGCTGCGGGAGCAAGACTGTCAAGGGCACAGGTGAGAAGCACCACCTGTGAAAGATGGTGGGGATGGCAAAGGTGGGGAGAGGAGAGGGGTCCTTCCATGCCAGCACCCCCCAGGGGTGACCAGCAGAGAACCATCCGGCCTCCAGCCTAATCCCAGTTTCCCTGGGCCACCGCTGGAACAAAAGGCCTCAGTACAGACAATGAGCTCTTTATGTGGATGCCTGCCCCAGGCTGGGCACAAACACTGATTCATTAACATTTCAGAGCCCCCAAGACCAGGTAGGGTTCAGCTAAGAAGGATGCGCGGATGGAGAGAATTACAGCCTCTGGCCTCTTCGATGGGGAAAGGCTGCCCCCTGGTGTTCTACAGGGAACTGCGCATGACCAGGCCTCCAGGACCCCTGGGACACAAGGATGGGAACATCATACAGAGGGGGAAACTGAGGCCTGGGACAATCCAGGGTCTCATCTGAGGGCATTTTCTTGAATATGAAGTGGGATTCGGGCTGGGGGGGGGGGCGTGCAGCATAAATTCTTTCCCCTGCCGTATTCAACAGTCTAGCCCAGGAAAGCACAACAGGGAGATACCAGCTCTTTTCCAAAGCCCGTGGGACACATGTCTTCCCAACTCGGCATTCAGCGCTGTGCCCATAACTCGAAATCAGCGATGGCAGAAGTACTTACACAATGGAAACCAGCAAATGCCACCAGGACCTGCCTAAAGCCTGGTCCGTGCAGGAGAGCTAGGTCTTCGTTGGCCTGCACACCACGGCCCAGGGACCAGTCTCAGGTCCAGAGCTGGGGGTTAGCAGCAGAGCCCATGGTCTTCTTGAACCTCAGTTTCTATACCTGTTTTTCCAGGTAACCAAGTGGCTCGCCTGTGCTAGGCCTCATCTTCTGTGTTAGGGATATAAGAACAACATGAACAAACTAAAAGTCCCCACCTCTGTGGGGCTTGTATTCTGGTGGGGGGACAGAACATAAACCAGAGAAATTCAGTATGTCACGATGCAGGCAGTGAAGACAATACAGCAAGGAGAGGAAAAGCACGTGAAAGTGATGAAATGAGTGGTGGGGGAGGGGTGGGGTCAGGAGAGGCCTGTCTGAGGAGGGGGCATCCGAGCAGGAAGTGGCTGAAGTGGAGGAGTTGGCCATGGAGGGGAGACACCCTCGTGGGAGAACGGTTCCAGCCAGAGGGTAAAGGCCCCAAGATGATACGAGCTAGAGATTCAACATGCAGAGGAAGCCAGTGTGTCCTTGGTGCTGGCACTGAGGGGCCCGCCGTGGGAGATAAGGTCTCGGGGGTGGAGAGAAGGGGGGCATATTGGGACCCAGCATTTCAGTCTCCAAGGACAGGAGCCCAGGGTGCTGTGCGGAGGGAGGCAATATGACCCCACCCGGCCTTTAAAGGGGGACTTTCTGGGCTCCTTGGGGAGAAAGGACATGGGGTGGGTAGTGGGGGTGCGGGGGGACTTTGAGGCCTGAGGGTGAGCCCAGGGCCTTTCTGCTGGTGAGCAGCTTACAATAGTGCCAGGGGGCTCCCGGGCATTTTGGGGGAGACCTTCAAGGTCAGAGGGGGCCTCGCATCTCCAGGCATCCCCAGAAGCCCCCTGCCCTCCCCTTGAGTGTACAATAGTCTTCACCCTCTTCCAGGTATCCTTCCGTGTGCATTTTGCCATGTTTCTTCATGTGTGTCATTTTCCCCATTTGCTGGGTGAGGACCTGGGGCTCGGAGAGACTGGCCTGCTCAGAGGACACTGTCGGCCAGTAGAACCTTGATCTGCCAGGTCCCCAGCCAGTAGTCAGTAAGCCTGCAGGGGGTGGCCTCAGAGGGCTAGGTTCCTCACTGTTGCCAGTCAGGACCCCAGCTCTGGGGCCCTCTCCCCCTGTGCTCCCCTCGCCCCACATGGCTCTTTCTCCAGCTCCCGGGACCACCCTCAACTCTTTCTCATAATTGCCCCTTTTCCTCCTAGGATCCTTCCAATCTCCTCAATCCCCAACAAAGATCAAGAACTAGGAGGTATGCCTTGGTCTCCCCATGGGGACATCTCACACTGTGATCTTCCTGGACCATAAAGTCCTGCAGGACAGGCGCTAGGCACACTCCCCTCTATGGCCCAGGGAGGCCCCGAGTGGGACGTACGTGCTGGGAGCTAATGGTGACACCGGCGTTCGTGAAGCATGTGCTGCGTGTTGGGCATAAGAACTCGGTGAAGAAGTCGAGGTTATCTCTGCTGGGGACCTGCTATGTTGGTGAGTGGAGTGAAGTACAAAATGAAAATGTGGGGCCTCGTGCTAAAAAATTCTGAATTTCAAGCTGATGGCAGCAGAGCCTTGAGCCAAACATGGAATCCTTCTAAGTATGCCTGCACAGGTTTTTGGTTTTGTTTTTTTTTTTTTTTAAGTCTTTATTTACTTGAGAGAGAGAGTGAGAGAGAGAGAGAGCATGAGAGGGGAGAGGGTCAGAGGGAGAAGCAGACTCCCTGATGAGTAGGGAGCCCGATGCAGGACTTGATCCTGGGACTCCAGGATCATGACCTGAGCTGGACGCAGTCGCTTAGCCAACTGAGCCACCCAGGCGCCCCTGTCAGCACGGTTTAAACACCTACGGAGCTGGCCCTGTTCTTCCGAACAGGGTGGGACTCACCCAATTAGGGGAAGGCCTGAATAAAACAAAAAGTTAGGCCCATCTGCTTACCCAAGTAGGAGGGAGCTCCGCTAGCCTTCCTGCAAAGGAAGAACAGAAACGGGCTCCTCCTGGGGCTTGAGGCTCAGGCACTCGGACTGCAGCTGTGCCCATCAGCTCTTGTGGGGCTCCAGCTTACCCTGACTCACCCTGTAGATCTTAGGAGCTGTTGGCCTCTGTAATGATGTGAGCTGACTCTTTAAAACAAGTCTCTTTTACACACACACACACACACACACACACACATACACACACACACACACACACACACATTGGTTTAGTTTCTCCAGAGAGCCCAAATACAGCCCCATCCAGTGCTATATCATACTGACTGGGGTTGACTAAATTGAATTAGCAAAAAATACAATGGCCATGTCTACTCATAATCTGGGATTTTCACGTTCACAGTTATCTGCCCATATTGGCTGCATGACTCCAGGGAGACACCAGGCCCCATGCAAACTCCAGACTATGGCCATCAGACCTCTCCCGCTGTAGCTCTCAAGCTCATTCCCGCGTTTCCAACCATGCCAACCTCCTCAATATTCCTCAAACAGGCCAGGCAAGCTCCTGCCTCCGGGCCTTTGCACTTGCTGTGTCCACTACCTGCTCTTCCCCCACAGGTCTGCATGACCCCTTCCCCCCTTTACACCTTTACTCATATGCCCTCTTGTCCCTGAGGCCTGTTCTGTCCTCTCCCTCTGATATTGCCCCTCCTCTCTGTGTGTCTCACCCCTTCTCTACCTTGTTTTTCTCCTTAGCTCTTATGACTCCTTGAGTTGACCTATTTTACTGCTTTTTCTTGTTATTCGTAAGCTTCCGGTAAACAAGGATCTATGTCTTTTTTTTCATTGTCTACTCCAAAACCTGGAACAGTGGCCAACAGGGTAAATAATTATTTGCTGAATAAAGAAGGAGTTGGAGGCAAGACTTGGGCCCAGACTGAGGCTACTGCTTCAAGTCTGTGCTCTTCCGCTGGCCCAGCACCTGCCTCACACTATGAAGCTGCCTGAGGCGAGGGAGTGGTGGGAACAGCTGCCCGCCATGCCCTCCTTGGGCATTCCCATAAGGTGGGGAAAGTGCCAGGTCCGGCCCCCCAGAACTCCTCCAGGACCCCAGTACTGGCAGGCAAGGGTGCCTTTGGCCCCTGGCAGCCGCAGACCTCTGAGAAATCAAGAACCAGCCCTGCTCTAGGGAAGGGTCTTGGACCCTTAAGCTGGGGATGCTGTAAGGTCTTTCTGTCCACAAGATAACATCCCAGATGTCCTCTCCTGAAGGGCCGTGAGACTTTGGGTCTGGGTCTTTACCTCCCTGGGCTGGCACTGTCCCAGCCAGGGACCTTGATCCTGCCTCCCTGGAAACACTGGACCAGTTCATTTCAGCAGATCCAGGCGGTTATTCACTGTTCTGTGCTGGGAGGTGACTCTGCAGACACTTCGATGCCCCAAGTCCCTGGGAAGTGCAGTATCGCCAGTGTTGCCAGTATCAGCCCCTGCCTGTCAAAGGGCATGTGGTTTGGGATTGTTTTCAGGGCCCTGAGCCCTCGATGGCTCACTTTGCTCCCAGGGCACTGGCCTCGGAGTCCGGGTTGGGTTGTTCCCCTAGTCCACACCCTGTGTTTCTGGCTTCCTCACTGCCCCCTTCTGTCTTATCCTGCCTGGATCTGAGATCCCTGAAGAGGAGAGGACACTCCGAGGTACACCAGCACTGCAGGAACCATGAGACCGTCTGGTCCACGGGATGCCAGGCCCCAAGAAGCGCAGGAACTGGCCTGAAGCTATGGTGGCCCCGGATGGGGTGGGGGGCCTGTGTGAGTCATGGCACACCCCTAGTTTTTAACACCTTCTTCTGTCCTTGAGAGGATGGACAAGGTCAGGATTTTCCAAACATTTTGTTTAAGCACGAGAACGTTTTTGTTCAAAGTGAAACTCATGTGAAAGCTAATCTCTAATCAGATATGGTCAAAGTGGTCATAGAAGAGCCCACATGAACTAGCTGGGTTCCTGGCTGGGCACCACGCTCGGCTCTCCAGGGATCGGCTTGCAGCCCTCTCCCTGCAGCCCCATGGGAGGAGACGCTTCATCCTCATGAGAAAGAGAGAGAGGGACAGGTGTCAAACCAGCCCAAAGGCACAGCGGCAGAGCTGGAGGCAGAAACAGAGCCAGGGGAGTCCCTGCGAGCAGAGAGGCCACCATGCCTAAAATTGCTGATGGGGGACCGGCACCCTGGCCCCGAGAGCACCCCCCCCCCCGACAAGCCCTGAGGCACCTCCTAACACAGTTTAAAAACCCACTGGTCCATCTGGACCTACTTCCCTTTGCAAAGGGACACACTATCTGTTTCGGGTTCAAATCTGGTATCAGCGATGTCGTACAGCGTGCGTTCTTCTGCAAGAAGGGTTTTCAGGCAGTGCTGTGTATGGAATTGATCTGAGCTGATGCATGTACTGCTGATTCAATCATTTTTACTGTGGTGTAATATTCCATTATATGAAATTTCTACAATTTATCCATTCTCTTGAGTAAAGGTTGACATTCTAAAAGCCTGGCATTTAAAACATTCCCAGTGGCACTTTTCAACTCTTTATAGGATGTCTCTTCCTATCAGCCATCTCTGCCATTGTCTTCTGTGTCCTGAACGCTTCCAGGGACCACCGGCGTCTCCCCCCACCACCCCTGTCATCTCATCCCTATTGTGGGAAGCGGACTCTGAGTAGAAGCAAACTCTTTCCCACCTGTCCAGAGCCTGGCCTAATGCCTGTAGGGCTGGGGGGCTCTGTGCACTGTCTGCCCCACAGACGGAACCAAGGAGGACTGTAGGAGCCAAGGTGAGTGCATCCTCGGGGGCCTGAGGGAGATGAGGGGCAAGAGGTCTTCCTACGGGCTGCTGCCGGCATCTCTGGGATGCTGAAGAGCTGAGCTCCCCCTGACCAGCAGCAGGTCACTCTGTTTCCCTCTGAGATGCTGGGCGGGGTGAGCTGGGTGGGGCTTGGGGGGGGGTTGCAAGCATTGGGGAGAGGGGTTGGAGAGACAAGTTCACAAGCATGGTTTTTAATACCATGTGCGTGTGCGTACACACACACACACACACACACACACACACAGAGTTCTGCAGGAGAATGGGTAAATGGTGAAAACTTCATAGAACAGAATATTTACAGTGATTAAAAGGATTAAAACAGAACTACATGTATCCACCCATATAATCCCCACTAACAATGTTGAAAGAAACACCATAGCCGTGAAAGAATGTGTTGTGCACACTATACAAATGACATCATTTATATGAACCTTAAACCGTATAAAGTAATACTAACTGTTGTTTAAGCTGCAAAAATGCATGGGATTGAGCAACACCTGATTCCGGGGACAAGAGCCCTCTGGCAGGGCGACAGGACCCAGGGGGCGGGGTGGGGACACAGGTGATTTTAGGGTACCTGCAATGTTTTATTTCTTAAGCTGGGTCACGGGTTCATAATCATTCATAATCCAGGTTCATAATTTAAAGAGGGTATAGCTTTTTTTTTTTTTTTAATAAAAGTGAAGAAGGAAGGGCGAGAATAGAGAAAAAAAGAGAAAGAGTAAAGAAACGGGGAATTGTTAGGACCAGGAGCAGAACCACCTTCTCTAACTTGAAAGTGTTCAATCCGGAGCACAGAAATGTTCTCTGAAATAAATAGACACGTCCCCACGTCCACCTCTGGGACGACAGCCCATCCACTCGGGCATCTGGGCAAATCCGAAATTCCCCAGCAGCGAGTGGGGCCTGCCAGCGACACCCAGCAGACGTGCGCCTGTCCCGACGGGGCGAGGGGACATAAACAGAGCTCATTCCGAAGCTGTCGGATCTGGTTGAGCTGCAGAAGCTGGACAACGAGTCCCCTGCTCCCTCTCCCACCGTCGTCTACACCCTCTGCCCAGGGATTCTCAGGACCGCTGGACGTTGATGCACAGCACGAGCCATTTTCTCTGAGTCTGTTCGGGCCAGAAGCTGCTATGTACCTCGTCCACAACCTTTACCCATTACTGTGTGAGAAAGGATTTTAATGTCAAAGACGGACACCTGAACTCTATCCATTTTCCTGTTTTATTTCTGCGCCGACCACATCCAATGGGCTCGTGCGCGTGGTCGATGGGGGATGCAGTCACCCCCCAGCTTCTCCGGCCGCCGCTCCCCGGTTGTCTCCAGCCTGCGAGCTCCGTGGCGAGATCTGTTTCTGGGGTGTCCTTCAGCGGGCGGCCTGAGCCGCGAAATCAGTCACACAAATGACCCACCATGTATAAAAAAACCTCCCATACATCAGCAGGCCTTAAACCAAGCAACAGTTAAAACAACTACTAGATCAGTAGCGGTGAACGCGCCAGGCAGACACAGCGGAAAAGGCCGGTCCGGGGCGCTTTGCTCCTGATTTATGCCCCCACTTCATTCTCTATTCAAGGTATGAGACATTCTGAACAGCAGATGCTAAACAACGGGAAAGATTGCCATAACAAGATGAAGGGCGGGCTGCCGGGCCGTCAGGAGGGAAATATTTATGTCCCCGAAGAGATAATTGTCACCACACCTTGCCCATGTGTCTTCCACCGGGGCGCGGAGGGCGGGGGAGGGCAGGGGAAGTAGCAGCCTCGCCTCCACGGATGCATCGATGCGAACCCGTCCTGCTCTGGCCCACTGAGTTCTGCCCGGCCCCACCAGGGAGCGGGGGTCCTCCACGTGATGTCACAGAGGCATCAAGTCAGCGTAATCCCGGACTTGGCATCTGAAGAACAGCTATGCCATTCATAAGCGCTGTGACACTGGGCAAGTCATTTGCCTCTCTGAGCCTCAGTTTCCCCATCGATACAATGGAGTCGACGATCCCCACCTCAGAGTGAGACGGGGTCCTGGACAGGAACCTTCTCTGAAACCTGAGAAGCTCCCCAGGGAGCAGTATGGCGACCACACAAGGACTGAGTGCTACCTCTCTTCCCCGATCTGCCCTCCTCTTTGTGCCTGGGGACCATCCAAGCACAGCTGAAAGGAAGGACCTCACCGCTGTGTGTTCTTGGGCAGGCTGTGTTCCCTCTCTGCTCTGTGGCTTCCTCACACAGACCATCTAGGGAAGAGCAAATGAACTTGTGGGTAGAAAGGGACTGGGAGATAGCAAACATGCAACATGTTTGTTCCTATGAACCTCTCAGGGGCTCCTGGGCCAAGTGCACCAAACATGGAGAAATTGGTGAAACTGACACACGAGCCACAGAGACTGTCATTTGGTCCCGTCGCTCAGATGCAGGCTGTGTCGCCAGCATGGGTCATGGGCTCACGACCCGCATGACCTCATCTGTGACCCCCAGGTAGTCATTACCCCCATTTTACAGAGAAAAGAGCTGAGGCTTGAGGGCATTTATGAAAATCCTGGCAACAGGTGCACAACCCGAGCAAAGGAGCTGGGGCTGCACCAGGGGCAGGTGTTTGTCCCCTTTTAACATTTGTGCCCTGCCCACGGCAAGCTGGGGGACCCACCCGGTGAGGTAGGAATGCCAGAAGGGACCCCTGCAGCCCTCACCTCACACTTTGCCCCTGCCCCTCAAAGGAGGAGGGCTTGTGAACCTGCTTGGCAGGAGTCTGCAGCGTTTGCTGGTAGGTAAGCTTCCTGTGCATCAAGGTCGACTCCCAGGCACCATCCGAGCTCATGAGTTTTCTCCATGGGGGATCAGAGCCCCTCACCCCTTGGTCCCCTGCAAAAACACACCCCTGCCTGCACATCCAGAGCTTGTCACCTTCTGCCACCTTGTGAACATGCAGGTTCTGCCTTGGCTGCTCTGAGGAGGAGCCAAGGTCTATGCTTTTCCCCTGTCTCCCAGGCGAGGCAGGATGTTGGTTGGGGAACTGCATCTGAGGGGCAAGGTTTTATGTTTTTTGTTTTTTTAAAGATTTTATTTATTTAACAGACAAATCACAAGTAGGCAGAGAGACAGGCAGAGAGAGAGGAGGAAGCAGGCTCCCTGCTGAGCAGAGAGCCTGATGTGGGGCTCGATCCCAGGACCCTGGAATCATGACCTGAGCCGAAGGCAGAGGCTTAACCCACTGAGCCACCCAGGTGCCCCAGGGCCAGGTTTTAAAGGAATATTTTACAATTTCTCAATGCAGCATGAGAATTGCCTGGGGAACGTTTAAAAAATATTGGATCTCCAGCACCACTCAAACAAATTAAATGATGGTCTTTTAGGGGCAGAACCTGGAAAATGGGTATTTTTTAACGCTTCCCAGGAGAGTCTAACATGCAACCCACGTTGGGAACTACTCTTCTAGAAGCAGGCCTGGCTCTGTCCACCTGCGCCTAGGTGGGTAGCAGGCTGATTTTAGTTCATGTGCTGGCATTCTGCTCTCTCTCTCTCTCTCTTCTCCCCTCCTCTCCCTTGTGTGCTGGCACACCTCAGAATATGAATCCCAAAAATACGAGTTGCCCTTGAGCCAAAGCTTTTCTCTCCAATGGCAGTTCTTGTGTTTTGTTTTACCAAAGCTTTGCATTGGTGGTTCTGGGCATCTGACATTTTCCCAGTGACAATTAAAGCAGCTCTTTCTTTCCCACCTGGCTATTTTGTGTGTATGTGTGTGTGTGTGTGTGGGGGGCTTTGTCACTCAGAACCCTGCTGGACCGAGGGGTACAAACATCCAACCCCAAAACACCAGCACTCCACATCTGTGTGTTCTCTGAAGCCCCGAGTTACCCAGAATGGGAAGCTGGAACCTTTCCTTCTGCCCCAGGCAGGGGTGAGGCATGAAATGGAAGAGGTGTGGCCCCATCAGCCCCAAATGTCCTTGGTGCTCCATCTGCCCCCCAACCTGGTAGTCTCCACCAGGCTCTGAACAAGAGGCTCAGCCAGGCTATCGCCCCTCTTCCTGGTCCACTGAGCAGCAAGTAGGTGATTGAAGAGATGCATGAAAGATAGAACAGCTGGAGTGAAGGACCCCTGGTGTTAGCCCAGCATTCCCACAGGCCTTGGAGTAGGAGCTGAGCAGTTCTCATAGGTCCCAGTTTCATAAGTGTTGAGGGACGATTCCTCCCTCCTGGAGTCAGGGCTGGACCTCCAACTCACTTGTGAGAAACAGAGTATGGGAAGGGGAAAATGGTAGCTAGTACAGGGTGGCATCAAGACTTCGGATGGATTTCACTAATATATCATGTTGATTTCATGCACGCTCGCTATGATGCAAAGGGAAAGGTAGTCACTTTGTGTACACTTCTCCCAAATCCATAACCACACTCTATTCATGAGAAAACATCAGACACACCCAAATCAAGGCACATTCTATAAAGCACTTGACCAGTGTTCTTTAAAACTGTCCAGGTTATGAAAAACAAGGGAAGACTGAGAAAGTGTAACAGGTGGACTGTCATATCCTGAACTGGATGCTGGAAGAAAAAAAGGACATTAGTGGGAAAACTAGGGAACTCCAAGTGAAATGTGTGTTAATAGTACCAGTGCTCATTTCTTAATCGTAGTCCGTGTAAGACGTGAATGACTAGGGAAGCTGGGGAAGGGTGTATGGGACCTCTCTGTAGTATCTTTGTAATTGATCTGTGAATCTAAACCTATTTTTGTGTTAAAAGTTGTTTTTAAAGTATTGAAAGAAAATAAAAAAGTTGAAGCATGGTCTCTCTGTCCGTCCGTCTGTCTCTTTCTCTTAAACACCGTCTGATCTAGAAGGTAGAATCATGAAAAGAGAGAGCTGGACTGCTAGCTGGAGCTGAATTTACTGCCAGAAAACAGGTCTGCTTTACTCTCTTTCCTGTGATTTACAGCCCAGGACCTGGAACCCCATCGATCCTCCCTCTGAGCCCCCAGTACAGGCGCAGGGTCCTCTGGGCAAAATCGATGTCTGGCGGCGACTCTGTGCATTTCACCGCCATCACAGGAATCCAGATTTATGTTCTGGGCAAAGATATATCCCACGGCAATGGGAAGGGGGCTGAATGAGGAGGCCCAGGTTCCAGGCTCAGATCTGCCTTTTACATCTGTGTGATTTAGAGCTATTTCCTTTCCCTCTCTGGACCTTAGTTTTGGGAAATGGTCTCTATGTCCTCTTGGAGCTCATATCAGCATGTTTCTTTGATTGCGAAGAACAGTATATAGCCATGGGTAGAAAATCTTGAGTACAAAAGAATGTAATTGGAAGCAATCTATGGAACAGCTGGGGGCTCAGGAAGGGACACAACCAGTATTCATCAAGGCAGACTAATGGCTGAAATGAGCAGCCCAACATTCAGTGGCTTAACACCGTTCAGTGCGTCACAGCCTCATCAGGTGGTTGTTGCTGTTGTTGGTGATAATTGTGGTAGCGGTGGTGGTAGTTGGGGCTATTTGCCCTAAATTGTGGTAGCGGTGGTGGTAGTTGGGGCTATTTGCCCTACACAGTCATTCAGGGACCTGGGTTCCTTCCACCTTGTGGCTCCTCCCTGCTCTATGTCCTTGGCATCTTCTCCGTTCAATCATTAGATGATGAAACACAGTGAGGACCATGAATGGGAGGTTTGTCATGGGCCACGTTGGAAATGGCACACACTTCCATTCACATCCCACTAGCTAGACCTAGCTGCAAAGCACCTTGGGAATTGTAGTCTGAGTGTGTTCCCAGGAAGACATGGAGACAGGGACCCTAGAGAACACCTGTCATTTCTGTCACAGGCAATGAAAACTACTCAAGAGATTTGCTGAGGTTTGACCAATACGATACATAAGTTCCCACCACTGAAAAAATTTCGATCCTTACATCTCTGTGCCCAGATTTAGAGTCCAAGAAGATAGTGCAATTGGCCCAGCTTGGTCTCATGCCAACATGTTGGCCTAAGAGAGGGCAGGACTCCTACCCGGATACTTCCCAGGTGGCACACAATGGGGGGAGGGGGAATTCCCCAAAAAGAAGCACACCCACCAAATCCCATGAGATCTGGATGAGAACAAGGGCCTACGCACACTCCTCTGGCCACAGGAAGGAGCTGGAGTCCCTAAGAGAGAGTCCTGATCCTTCAAGACCAACAAATGATCTGTTGATCAAAGAAGATTTAGAGATCACAGGAGAAATGAGGAAGGTCCCCACAGAGACCCACTTGGTTTCCATAGAGCAGGGCTTGGCAGACTGTGGCCTCTACGTGGAACTTCATGGGAGGGAAGTTTCCTTGGGACACAGCCAGGCTCATTCCCTCACATACTGCCTGTGGCTGCTCGCGCGTTTCAACACCAGATCTGAGGAGGCGCGACAGAGACTGCACAGCTCTCAAAGCCAAAGAGATTTACTCTCCAGCTCTTTAAGGAAAACAGCTTGTCAACCTCTCCCACAGGGGAGGCAGTGGGACGGACGGAAGGTGGCCTCAGCTTCTTAGACACTTCTCGCATTGAGAAGTGCATCTTCTTGCCTCCCTTGGCCTGGGATGGTGGAAGCGATGCGCTGTCAGCATCAGCCTAGACTTTCAAAGACTTCCTGTGTCAGAGCCCCGAGCCACCAGGTTTGACTACCCGGCTGGAGAGAGCACGTGGAAGGAGAGAGAGCCCCAGAGAGCCCAGCCTCCCAGTTGTCCCAACCAAGACACCAGGCCTGAGAAGCCGTCCTGGACCCTCCAAGATCAGACTAGCCACCAGCTGTCACTTGAGTGACTCCAGTCAGTGCCACCAGGAACAGAAGACGCTCCCAGTCAATCCTGCACTGAAAGTCTTGTCCATAAAACCATGAGATGTGATGAAATGGTTGTCACTTTAAGTCACTAGTACTGCTGTTCGTTCAGCAGCATTAGAGACCCAGGGCCGGCAGGCACAAAAGCAATTGTGTTGACACGTCCTTCCTTGTGTCTATGACCAGGAAGAGGTAAAAGAGAGGTGGAGGGTGGTGGAGATCACTGAGTTACCCCGTGGGGGACCCTGGAACTTTGGAGATGAACTGTGGACCAAACCCATTTTCCAAACTTTGAAAGCAGAGGGAAGCAGGCTGCTCCTTGAGAAAGCTCATGAAACACAAGGCACCGTACCCAAGGCTGCAGACCCCCAGGTCCCCATCGTTGGCCAGTCCCTCCTCCAACATGTTGGGAACAACAGCAGAGTCCCAGGGGAGTACGGGAGTAAATCCTACAAAACCAACAGAAAAGAACAAGGGTGTGAAGGGGATTTAGAGAAGATGGAGACAGAGAAGACAAGCAACATGAACGTCACTGGGCATAAAAGGGGACAGAACCACGTCTATTGCACCTCTCTGAGCTGGCAGGAAAAGCTCTCCATTTTGGAGGACCCTCTCAATTACACTAGGCACACCCACTCCCCAGAGAATCCAGAAGGATCTTTCCATTTCAGAGTCCTTAATCTAACCCACCTGCAAAGCCCCCTCTGCCATGGAAAGTAATGGAGTCGTAGGTTCTGGGGGTTGGCATGTGGACGTCTTTGGCAGGGTCTGTATTCTGCTCAGTGATGTTTATTTCTTAGAATGAGAATTTTTCTATTCTTTCAGATTTCAAAGATTTCATAATGACTGTGTACCGTTTTATAGGAAAATACAGATTATTGTTTGAAAGACAAACCAACTTCCTTGCCTCTCTTGGGTCTGGTTACTTCCCCCAATGAAAGCCTGCATCAAAATACCCATAACCAGCAAGTTTCTGTCTAGATGTCCCAGAGCATTTGTCACGGGGTAGTGTTTCTCCGTCCCCATCTCTCTGGATGTGTTAGTGGGACACCTGGACAGTACAGGCCCCACATGAGCAAATCTGGAGGTTGAGAAGGTCCCTGGATGTCACAGCAGTAATTGCCAGCCTCTGGGAAAAACGATGCTGGGCAAAACACTCTCCCTGCATTGTCGCACCTGAGCCTCACGACATTTGTCATGAAGACTAGGTTCTGTCATCACCTACTTTACAGTGGCTCAGAGAGGCTGAGCCTCTCCCCTGAGATCCGAGGTCACTCAGCTGCAGCCCATCTGCCCAAGGGCATGGGGAGGAAGTGGCTGCCCCCTTCTATTTCCACAGTGCAGAAAGGGACCAGTCCCCACCCGGTAGGGCTTGGGACATTGGTCACCAAATGTCTGGTGACTGATGTCTGTGCAGCTTCTCCAGGACCTCACTGATTGTCACCACCGTGTTGGCCATTGTGGATAGAAGTGAGGATAGTGACAATTTTCCCAGCCATCTTTCCTCCTTTCCCTTCAGTATCAGTGGACAGGTGAGGAGTGGTCTCTTTCAAAGGGGCTCTGGATGTCCCCCTAGCTCCTCTGGAACTTGACCTTTTGATAGAAGCCCTCTCAACTTTGCCTGACCCCCCTTTCCTTCTCACCGTTGAAGACATACCAGGTCAGGCTCCTTTCACGTGACAAGCAATCCCTCGTTGGCCTGGGTCCTCAGGTAGTTCCCTTTCTCTTCCACCTCTTCTCTCAGCTCCAGATGTGGGTATCTGCCCACCCCCAAGTTGTTCACAGACATCTTGGACTCATGTGCAAACAGACTTACCTCTCCAGCCTTCCCCTGGGACCCCTGATATCTGGTTCCCTTCTTGTGTTCCCACTCTTGGATGCCACCTCCAGAAGCCAAATCACCTGAGGGAGAAACTGCGTCCTTCACCCAAGCTGTCCCGGGTCCTGGGGATTCCATGCCCTGTGAGCTTCTGACGTCCATCCATGTTCTTCTCTCCCCACGGCTGCCCCCAGTTATGGCCTCTGTCATTTCCTAGTGTCCCTGTCAACCGCAGCTCTACCTTCCTGGCCCTCTGGCCCCACCTGGGCTACTCCATTCTTCTTGAACTTCATCCTCCAACGAGCTCACAGTTGTTGAAGTTTCCCATAAAGACTCTGATGTCATTGGTTCTCTCTGGTCCCTCTAACAGGAGTCTCCAGCCCATCAACACACACACACACACACACACACACACACACACACACCCCCATGGGTGGAGAGATGATAGAGATAGATAGATAGATAGATTTGATATCTACATCTGATCTCCCTCTCTTTCTCTCTCCCCCTGACACTTTTCAACCCTCTGCTCTTGGGCTCATAGCTCTTCTCCTCCTTCACTTGGCCCCCTTGTCTCCATAGCTTTGGTGTCCCTCCTCTCTGCCCCCATAGCACCTTGACCTTCTCCTGCTGGGATACATACTGACCTGTATCTGTCCTTCCTGCACAATTGTAACCTCCTTGAGATGGAGGATGGCGTCTCACTCACCGCGGTGCCCTCAGGACTTGGCTCCGCACAAGCATTTAGAGGTTTGCATGTTTGCAGGGTCAAGTGTGACAGCAGACCCCAGACCTGCTCCCTCAGCCCCTTCCTTCCCTCGCCTTGGTCTCACCTCAGGACAGAACAGCCCACCCATCTGCTGCTCTTCCTCTGCACCGCGCATTGAGCACAGCACCCTGCCAGCTAGATACCACCCAAAGCCCCTTCTGATGGAGGGAGAAACTGAGGCTCAGGGTCCTTCAGTGAATCGTGCACAGCAAGAAGGCAGAACATGCGTGTGTGTGAACACAAGTGTGAGAGCATGAGTGTGAGCATGAGTGTGAGAGCGTGTGTGCAAGACCATGTGTGTGAACATGTGAGTGTAAAAGCACGCGTGTGTGTGATCATATGTACATGTTCATGCTGTACACATCTGGACCTCTTTGCACGTGCCCCTTACTTTTCAGCAATCTGTGGACTTCCTGTGATGCCTGTACTGAGGAGAGGAGCTTCGTCTCTGTCACCGCACCCGGGACATGCAAGGCCTTCATTTAGGATCCAGAGAGTGACAGGGGCCTTCATTTAGGATCCAGAGAGTGACAGGGGCGGTCGTGCGGCTGGTGTGGGGCGGGGAGAGGGCCCTCCAGGGGCCGGGTTAGGGAGGAGCCTGTCTAGGGATACAATCCAGGGTCACCATTGGAAACGCTGCTTGTGTCGGTCCCAGGGCCTTGACCTTGCCTGACCTTGCATGGGAGTCAGAGCTGAAGGTACATACAGTCCACCCTCACCCCTTTCCCTTAGTAGGGTCCCAGCCTCCTGTCCAAGAAATCAGCAGTCAAGGCCTCCCGGGCTTCGGGCTGCGAGCAAGACAGCCACTGGGGGGAGCCCTTGAGCCATAAACCGCCAACACCGTACTTGGCTGAACGGCTGAAGGGGTGTGTGGCTGAGGGGGAACGTTTGTAGCCCTGGAAGGGACTAGGTGCCTTAATGTGTTTGTGGTTCTCTTGTGTCCCACAGCAGCTGAGAATCCATCACTACTCCTTCAAACATGCTGTGGCTCCTAACAAGTCCCCTGTGTCCTTGGGCTTGGGTGTGTAAACATCAGGAAGGATGCTCTAGCTCACCTTCGCCCCGGGGTGGGGGTGGGGGTGGGGGGAGGACCAGGGCCAGTAGCCTAAGCAGGTGGAGGGCAGCTCTGTCTGCCACAGATTTGCTGTGTGACTTTGAGCAAGCCCCTTGCCCTCTCTGAGCTCCAGCATCTCGATACTACTCAAGATTCTTAGGTAGAAATGACAGAACTAAGAATAAGTGAAGCTGCGGGGCAGCTTACATAATTCAGAGAAGGCAGAGAGCTGGGCAAAGCAAGAAACGAAAGTGGCTGACAGCCCAGGACCGAGCTGGGTCACCCCAGCGCTGCGTGGCTTGGGCTGCACCCACCAGCCCCGCTGAACGACTCTGGCTCTGTCACTGCTGCCAGCTGTCCCCGCATCTGTGTGTCCCTTCTCTGGGTGGGGTCACATGGTGACGGTCCCTCCACATGGGGATATCTGCTCCCTCCGATTTCCACAGTGCAGGAAGAGGCTAACCCCCAGTAGGAAGGGTTTGGGAGACAGGCAGCTAAAAGTGACCGCTTTTGCCACCCTTCTTGTCCATATGGCAGGGGGCTGGATTGGCAGAGAGCTGGCACCTGAAATAGTCACTACGACATTCTCAGACATTATACAGCATCTACTGCGGGTCCGGCATTATTCCAAGTACCTTATGCATATAAACTCATTCAATCCTCACAATTCTACGAGACAGGTTCTATGATCATTCTCGTTCTGCAGACGGGGAAACCGAGACATGCAGAGCTTAACTAACCTGCCCGAGCTCACACAGCTAGTAAGGGGCAGAGCATGGACTTGAACCCAGGCCGTCTGGTTCTCTTCACCCCGTGCCCGGCTACCGGGCCGGACAGTCTCCTGAGGTGTCTCCAACGACTCCTACTCCCCAGGAAACGGACCAAGTGGCAAACACACACAGCAGCTTGGAGTCTCTCTGTTTTCCTAAGCCCTCCTTGTCTCTCCGGTTTAATGACAAAACCACTTTCCTGTCGGAAAATTTTGTCTTTAGGAGAAAACGTTCTTATTTTGCTGAAAGGAAGTCAGCAAAATGTTATAGAAACCGCAGCCTGAATCGGGAGTAGGGGTGAAATATATCTGTTTGTCCAGGAGGTAAGAAAGAACACGAGCTTCTTTCTCAGAGGCTCCCCGTGATCTGCGGGGCGCGTCGGGTGGGGAGTTGGTGTCTTTGCAGGGACTGACCGCCAGAGGGCAGACCGTGCCTCGACTCGACCCCGTTGAATTTTGACTTGAGAGATGGATCCACGAGTGGGCTTTTTCCAGAGCAGACTATTTGCAAAACAGCCAGGAGGTGTGGCTCAAGGGACTAGAATTGTATTTTTATCTGCTGCTCGTTTTCAGCGATCTGGCAGGAGTCTCTCTGGCGCACAAAGGATGTGCCCGCCCCCTGCGGAGAGGACGGGCATTATTTGGGAGAGGGGGTCTAGCGGGGTGGACCCGGGTTCCCAAGTATTATCCCAACCCCACCCGTCACAGAGGAATTGATCTCTGCCCCTCCCCCTCCCCATCCCCCCGTGGGACTGGCTGGGGTCCGATGCCTCTGCCCCGCTTTACAACGTGGCCGGAGGAGCTGACTCAGGGCGGACGGCCACTTCCCCGCTGCAGCCTGTCCGTCTGCCTGCAGACGCCTGGCTCGGCTCAATACCAGGCTCGGGGGGCCAGACGGAGCCCTGCAGCCCTCCTACCTGCAGAAACGGGAACGGACGGGCATCCCCCAGCTGGAGAGCGTCGCGGGGCTAGAGTTCCAGGCGGGAGGCTCTGGGGCCTCCAGAGGCACTCCAGGCAGCCAGTCGTGTGCTCTGTCCTCCAGGGTGCGGTGTCCCCCTCAGAGGCCACAGCTCATGTCCCTTGATGTTTCGCTCCTAAGACCCAGGCCCCAGGTCCCACCAAGAGGACCAGAGAGTCACAGGGCAGAGGACGCCTTACCAAAGGTGATTCCCGTGGACCCACCTTTTGTTTTACTTTACCGGCCAGCTGCTAGAAGAGACACCTCCTCCAAGAAGCCCCCCCTGACTCCCTTGCTCCTCTGAGGTAAACAAACATGCCTGAGTCCTCCGGGTTCCCTCCGCCTGGCTCAAGCCCAGAATAGACCAGGGATAAGGGTGAATGACTAAATGCCACTGTGTTCACATTCGGTGGTAGATAGGGGCTGCCCCCGCCCACCACTGCTGCCATGCACTTGATGTGCACACACGCACGTGCACACACACGCATCTACCCATCCCGGTTTCCTACACAGTAGCATTACTCCTCCGTGTCATCTGCCACCTGCTTTCTTATCGAAACCCCTGCAGCTGCCTCCTGGCCCATCCCCTGTCTTCAGTCAAGCACCCAGCCAACCAGTCTCCAAGGTCAGATCCCTTTGGTGGCTCCCCTCTTGCCCATGGCTGCCTCTTGGTTTCCCTACCCCACCCCTGTAGCCCAGCCACAGTGGGCCTCTGCCCTGCTCTCCACACACCTGTGCTTTTTAGCCCCTGCGGACACTTCCCTTCCTTACTCTGGGGGAATGCGAGCTCACCCTCCAGAGTTCAGTTCCAAGGTCCCCTCCCCTGGGAAGCCTCCCAGGATTCCTCCAGAACCACATGTAGGCAGAAGAGTCAGGGCTATGCCTACACAAGAAGTGGCAGAGGTGTCCTGGGAGACCCAAGCCTCCTGGCTTGGATGGAGAGGCTGTCTTCATCCTGCCCAAGCTTTGGAAAGAAGTACTAAGTTTCTGCGCATTCTCACTCTGCTAGGGGGGCACCGCAGAGCCTACCATGTTACTTAGCCAGAGAAGAGAAGAGAGACCCTGATTCATAGGCCCAAACACCTGCAGCGTCTTCTGCATCTGATAAGAGTGGATATTTAGGAAAGACCTACTGTTGTTCACGGACTGCCAGGCCCTGGAGGAATATCAGGGAACAGAACCTGCCTTTGGCAAAGGCTCCATCCAAGTATTAATTCTTCAGATCATACGAGGAGGCAGGACAGAGAGAATGAGGAGAGGGCAGTCCCAGAGAGGCTGGGTGGTTGTTCAAGGCTGCACCGTTGGAAGACTTCTTACCCGGCCCTGTATCCTCACCCTTCTCTCTCCCACACTCCTGAGTCCCTGTGCCGTGGGTGAGTGGGGGACACTGAACAGCGCCCTGTGCAGTCATCCTGAGTTTCCTCCTGCCCCCAGTCAGCATCTAACACCTGCCAGGTGCGGACCAGACCAGTGCATCTTGGGAGCAAAGAGAACTGGGGAGGCTGGGGATCGCTTTCGACGTCTGCCATGGCCTTACCTGACAAGTGTAGGGCAGAGGGATTTTCGGAAAAATGAGATATTTAAAATGCTCTGGTAGATCTCCCCATTCAGAGGAAGTGCATGGTGACTACTTCTCTAATGCAGATATGTCCCGATTTATCTATTTGTCAGTTTGCCTTTTTGTGCCTTGATTCGAGGAACTTTTTTCTTTCTCACAAAGTCAGCGAGGCCTCGATCCCGTCTGTCCAACCTGTGGGTTTCTCTTGAATTTGTGCAGGGCATTTTGTACAGAAGTTTCCAACTGTTCGGTAGAGACATTTGTCAGCCTTTTCCTTTGTGATTTCTTCCAGAGCCTCAAGGTTTAGGAAAAACCCACTCTTCGAAGGAAGTTATAAATATTTAATTTCATCAACTTTTCTAGGATTCAATTTTTGCCATTCATCCTTTTTTGAAATTGTTGAGAGTTGTGTTTGAGATGTGACTCTGGGTATTGTTTCGTTTTTGTCAGACTGCAAGCCAATGGCCTCAGTTGTCTTGTGTGCCTACTTTGGCACTGGCTGCTTAACCGTGTTCTTTTTCACTCCCCCTTCATTCCCACTCCTCTCCTGCCGGCTGTGTGCACATCCTCCAACTGTCTGTGCATTTACACACACACGTGTGCATAAACACTCTACCTTTCTCTTGTACAAATAGAATTCTATTCTAGGCACGATTATCGCTTCTTCTCCTCACTTACTCCCACTTGGAACCTTCCCATGCTGTGCACAGAGCCCGCTCCATTTGTTAATGACCACAGAATCTTCCAGGGGACGGGTGTGACATATTTTATCTAACCAACCCCCTGTTAATGAACATTTGGATTGTTTCCAGTTTCTCCCTATTGTAAACAATGAAGCAATGAACGTCTTTGTTACGTGTGTCTTTGGAGGTAGGCGAAGCATTAGGAATGGATTTCTAGAAGTGGAAATGTTAGTTCTGGAGTTTAGCTAGATAAACAGTATCAAGAGTTTGATAGATATATATTACCAAATTACCCTCTACAACCCAGTGTCCATTTCACTTTCGTGACAATGTACGAACATGTCTCTTTCCCCAGAACCCATGCTAATGTTTGATATTCTCCTTCTCTTAAATTATTGATTATGTTATGGGTGAAAATAACCTCTCGTTGTTGTCTTAATAAGCATTTCATTTATTGCCATTGACTGTTGCATTTGCTCCCATGTGAAATGCCTCTGTTGAATGACTAGACAGAAATGAATGGAATATGAAGTTCTTGGCAGACATGGGGCACGGTGAGGGCGAGAAAGAAGAAGGAAAGCGGATTAGACTCATCTCGGTAGGGGAGGAATAGATGAGACAAGGGTCCCTCACAGGGACCACCCCACCACTCAGAGAGTCCTGGTGGATAGGGCTGAGTAGAGCACAAATGCTAAGGGCGATGGACAGGTGGGACCAGCCAAGCAGCCCTCTAAGCTGTAGCCTGACCACAGCTGCCCTGCCAGTGGGGTCCAGGTGCGGCTGACTCCAGGCAGAAGTCAGCCGTGGAGCTGTGGACCCTGGCCAGGGGTTTCAATTCAGAGGAAGCTGAGACTTCTGAAATTCACCTGCCTGCAGGGGGCGCCTGCTTCTAATTCCTGCAAAAGCTCCCGGTGTGTTAATGATGGCTCTGGGACATCAGCAGGTCAGTGCATCCCTTGGGCTGCCTCTGAGGCCCATTGTCCACTTGGCTCCATCTCCTGTTGGAGACCCATGTAGTTAGGGAGCAGGTAGAGACAAGGGCTGCAGGGCAAGGAAGACCTTGGAGGCTGCTGCTTACCTCTGCCAAACCTCTCCCCACCTTCAGTGGACTACTGAGGCATCCGCATCCCAACATGCAAATTCCCCATCCAGACCCATGTCTCATTTTTTCCAATTCTGGAAGAATATAGCTCAAACTACAGAGAAATTCATGATCTGGGTGCATCTTGAACAATC
The DNA here is from genome assembly GCF_002288905.1 of Enhydra lutris kenyoni. Taxonomy (NCBI): domain Eukaryota; kingdom Metazoa; phylum Chordata; class Mammalia; order Carnivora; family Mustelidae; genus Enhydra; species Enhydra lutris. The sequence continues at coordinate 72,909,481 of NW_019154096.1, forward strand.
TGGGGTGGGGGAATGAGGTGAACCTCCCAGCATCCAGCACCCAGACATTCTAAGAGAGACCTCTTGCTTGACCTTGAACGTCAACAGCACCGTCTGTGTCCTGCAGCCAGTTTTAGCTTTCTAGATCTCCTACGTTTCTCAAAGACACTGAAAAAATATTCCATCCTTTTGCATGCTTCGGAGACGTACCAATATTTTATCTCATTAGCATTTATTTATTTTCTGGAATCCAAAGAGCTAAAACCAGAACAAACCAAGTTCCTGTGAGTGTGGGAGAACAACTTCATAAAGATGTTTGGTTAGGAAATTCAAGTTGTTAGTTGTTTGGGGCCATGTGGAAGGCTGCCATGGAAGAGATAATACTTTGGTACGACATTTAATCAATTCCATTATTGTCCAGTGGAAAAGTGTAAATAATTCGGCTCTGTTAAAACTTAGGAACAGAATGTTAAGGGCTTGTGGTTTCCCAAAATTTACAACATGGTTTTAGCCAGACATTCAAGGGATGGACTGAGAGAATTTTGGGAAGTATTCAGCAGGCAGTAGTGTTGGCATAATGGACAGGATCCCGGGCTCGGTGGTGTGGACGACAGAACGGCATCTGGCACTGATACACTGATGGGTTTGCACAAGACTCTTCCCTACTCTGGATCTCGGTTACGCTGCTCAAAAAATGATAGAGACTATACTTCTAGTCGTGGTGGAGTGACAGCACCAGAATTTCTCTCTCCTCTTAAACAAACAGAAAACTGAACAATATATGTGATACAGGAGGCAGCAAAGGACATTGATGTAAAAGAAAGGAAACAAACAAGGTGAAAACAACAACAAAAACAGAAACAAAACAAAACAAAAATAATAAGACAAAAACAAAAAGCGGTGAAGCCGAAACCTGGTCCTTTGAAAGATCAATAAAATCGATGAACATCTAACCAATCTAATGAAGTAAGAGAAGACACAAGTTGCCAATATGAGGAATGTGAAATCAGACATAATTTTAGATGTTACAGGCATGAAGAGGATAACAAAGGAGTATTAGGAGCTCTTAATTGCAATAAATTCAGCAACTTCTATGAAATGGGCCAGTTTCTTTAAAGACACAAACTAATAAATCTCACTCAAGGAAGAATTGATAGCCTAATGTCCCACATCTATTTAAAATTGAATTTGAAGTTAAAAAATCTTCTGACAAAGAAAATCCAGGCTTAGATGACTTCAGTGATTAATACTACCAAACATTTAAGGAGAAAATAACACCAACGCTACAAAAACTCTTCCTCATCCAGAAAACAGATGTTAAGGGAATACTTTCCAACTAACTTTATGAGGCCATCATTATCTTGATACAAAAATCAGACAAATACATTACAAGGAAATAAAACTACAAATTAAAATTCCTCATAAACTCTAACATCCTTGACAAAATATTAGCAAATTGAATGCAGCAGTATATAAAAATAGCATGCCATGACTTAATGGGGTTTAACACAGGGATGCAAAATTACGTAATTCAACGTATCAACAGAAAACCCCTCCACAAATGCTTAAATCAGTATGTGCAAGAGTGCATGCAACAAAATTTAATACGAATTCATGACACAAACTCTCAGCAGATAGAGATAGACAGGAACGTCCTCAATCTTATATATCTTCAGACTCAGTGGTAAAAGCCAAATGATTTTCTCCTAACATCAAGAAGAAGGCAAGAATATCTTCTCTTATCACTTTTATTCAACATTGTATTGGAGGGCGGAGCCAGTGCATTAGCACAAGAAAATGAATTAAAAGGCAGATCAAAATGAGAAAACTAAAACTGTCTTTATTTATAGCAATGCAATTGTCTACATAGAAAAATCCTCAAGGGACGCCTGGGTGGCTCAGTGGGTTAAAGCCTCTGCCTTCAGCTCAGGTCATGATCCCAGGGTCCTGGGATCGAGCCCCGCATCAGGCTCTCTGCTCAGCGGGAGCCTGCTTCCCCCTCTCTCTCTGCCTGCCTCTCTGCCTCCTTGTAATCTCTCTCTGTCAAATAAATAAATAAAATCTTTAAAAAAAAAAAAAGAAAAAAAAAGAAAAATCCTCAAAAAAGATTTTTTAAAAACCAGCAGTAATAATAAGCAAGTTTAGTAAGATCCCAGGATACAAAATCAATATACAAAGTTACTAGTATTTTTCAACACTAGGGCACAAACAATTGGCAATTGAGATTTAAAATATCATACCCTTCACAATAGCACTAAATATTAAGGGATAAATTAAACAAAAGATGCGCAGGACATGTATACTGGAAACTGCAAAACTTTACTGAGAGAAATTAAAGATCTAAACAGAGAGATACACCGTGCTCATGGATAAGAAAACTCATTATTGCTAAGATACCAATTCTCCCAAATTGTCCTGTGGGTTAAATGTAATCTCAACCAAAAGCCCAACAGGTTTCTTTGTAAACATCAATAAGACAATTCTAAAATCTATATAAAAATACAAATGATGCAGAATATCCAAACCAACTTTGAAAAAGAAGACCAAGATTGGAGAACTTACACTATCTGCTTTTCAGATGTACTAAAAAGCTTCCATCATGAAGCCAGCATGGATTTTGGCAAAGAGGGAGAAACATAGGTCGAGAAACATAGGTCACTGGAAGAGAAGAGGGAGCCTAGAAATAGACTTACTCATGCATATATGCCTAGTTGATTTGTTACAGTCTCCAAGGCAACTCAACAGGTCATTGTTGCTGGAACACAGACATCTACATAGAAAAACAGCAACAACAGCAACAAACCTTAAACCTTCCCTTGCATCAAGTCAAAAATTAATTCAGATAGTATTAAACTAAATCTAAGCACCAACATTATAATTTGCCTGGAAGAAAAAAAAAAAGATGCTCTCAGTAGGCTTCCAAACATCCTGAAGGTCCAGCCTTGCCAGATTCTCACCTGCATCCATCAGCCCCGGGGCTGGGGCTTCCCTGTGCCAGGCGATCCCGAGGCTGAGGAGGCTAGAAAGGACATCCGCAAGGGAAGCTTGGGCTCATGTGACATCCGTGGGGTAAAGAAATAACACACAACTGACTATCGAGTCTCCTGCATGCACTGGGAGGTGACGGGAAATCCTTCTTCTTTTTTTTTTTTTTAATTTTTTTTTATCAGAGAGAGAGAGAGAGTGCGAGCGAGCACAGGCAGACAGAGAGGCAGGCAGAGGCAGAGGGAGAAGCAGGCTCCCTGCCGAGCAAGGAGCCCGATGTGGGACTCGATCCCAGGATGCTGGGATCATGACCTGAGCCGAAGGCAGCCGCTTAACCAACTGAGCCACCCAGGCATCCCGAAATCCTTCTTTTTGAACCATTTCAAAACCCCCTCACCTCAGAGTGAAAAACAGAAGTATGGGTTTTCTTATCCCAGAACGTTTGGGGAAAGAATTCCTGAAACCATTCTCTCTCTTGCAGCGTGAAGACCTCGTCTCGAAGATGGCTTTTGTCTCACGTGGGTCGCAACGGATGGTGCTCTGTGAGCTTCATGTCAGCAGGTTTTCTGCCCAAGGAGGGGGATTCGCAGGTTCCTTCTGTGCCTGGGAACGGGGGAGGGGGGCAGCAGGAAGACGCTGGGCATCTTGCCTGCTGCGCTGAAGCTTAGTGATGGGAGGTGGACCTACCATGTCAATGAGCAGCCACCTCTGGGCATGGACAGAAGCTCTCAGCCCCTGAGACACCAGGGCTTTGCTCTGAAAGCGACTGCTTCTGGCCTCGAGGATCATTTCTTCTCCAGCACTAGGCTGGGGCAGCTTATTGAGTTTATTTTATTTTAAGATTTTTATTTTAAGTAATCTCTATAACCCAATGTGGAGCTCGAACTCACAATCCCAAGATCAAGAGTCACATACTCTACAAACTGAGTCAGCCAGGTGCCCTTGGGGTAACTTAGTTTTAACAATAGGCTGAATGGCCCGGATGGTGCAAGTTCATTACCACCTTTGTCACCACTCAGGGGCAAATTCCACTGTCCCCACCCCCCAAATCCCCACACCCCCCAGGGTGGAGATGACTTTGCCATCTCCAGAAGCCAAGGCTTCCTGGGTGTAACGAGCCACTACCAACACAGCAGCTCATGAGCTCACATTTCTGAAGGTGAGTAGCTCAGCTGCAGCGCCGCGGGTTCCTACCAGGCTGACATCCGGGTGCTGGCTCCTGTGCCCTCATCCTCCAAGCTCCTGTGAGTGCCTGGCAGGGCTCAGATCCCCTGGAACACGACTGTATGGGAAATAGCAACCCCTTACTTGTGTAAGTCTCTATTCGTCAGGCTGTCTGTCCCCCTCACCCGAGCGCGATTGCTGGCTGACTTAGGATACAGTTAGTGTCCTCACTCCACAGGGGCAAACGTTGCGGAACAAGGGGTGCTGGTAGACCCTCCCCCTGGCGCTGTATTTTGGTGATGGAACTAGGTCTTCTCGGCCCCACTTCACAACTTCACACGGTATTATTTCATTAAACGCTTATGGCTCTTCTTCTGATTTTTTAAAATCCCTTTCTTACAGATGGAGAAACTGAGGCCCAGAAAGACGAGGTAAATTTCCCCAGGACCTTTAACCGCCTAGGGGAGCTCAAAGATGGGGCTGGGTCTTTCTGACTTCTAACACAGAGCTGGGTTTTCACACCCCATTGCCACCCTGGCCCTGACCTTCAGCCCAGCTCCCCTGTTGGCCGCCCATGGTCCAGCCTCAGCACCAGCCCTTAGCCTGGAATAGCACCCAGGACCTATAAGAGGAGGAGGCTGGTGTGTCCTCTGGCAGAGGGCAGAATTTGTCCTCAAACATCTCCAATGTCATCATTGTGTGCCCTTGCCTTGCTCTAGCGGTGGCGGCCTCACATCAGAGGGGAATGATAGGATCGGACCAGGCTTTTGCTGGCAGGGGGTGGGGGAGGGTGCAGACTCAGTTCCTACATCCCCCAGACTGGCCCTCGGCTGGGGTTCCGGAGGACCATTTTCCAAGTGCAGGCAGATCCTTTGCGCCTACCAGCACTTCTTGGAGCAGACTGTCAGAATAATTTGCATATTATGGGTTCTGGGGGGCTGGGGGGACCAGCTGTTACCAAAATGCCTGGGCTAATTTTAAATCTATTCATTACGCATGATTAATTACCAAAGCCCTGAGAGAGAGAAGTGAACAAGACTCCTATAGCATGTGTCGAAGTCATGCCAGGAATATATTACCGGAGTTACCTGTCTTCTTCCTTCATTGTTGCTGTTGGGGCAAAACAGTAATCTTAGGATACATCTAGGCTGATACAAAAGTCGTGAAGATAATACAGAGTTTGCACTTAGCCCAGATCTATCGCTGATTAGCCTGTTGGCTAAGATCACCTTATTCACATCTCACAGTGTGTAAGTGGTCACTCTTCATGCACCTGTATTAGGAACTAAAGTCCATACTGTGTTCAGATTCCCTTCATCTTTGCCTAATGTCTTTTCATGGTCCAGAATCCCACCCAGGATCTCACATCACCTTTGTTGTCATGTCTCCTTGGGCTGCTCTTGGTTCTGACAGTTTCTTCAACTTCCACTGTGTTGGATGACCTTGACGCTTTGGAGGAGTGCTGGCCAGGCATTTTGTAGACGGCCCCTTTACTGGGTTTGTCTGATATTTTTATCATGGGTAGACTGGTGGTATGGGTTTTGGGGAGGAAGTCCCCAGAGTTGTGTCATTTTCATCACATTGTATCAGGGATGCACCTTATCATCATGCCATCACTATCAGCCCTGACCTTTGATCTTTGATATCAAAGATCTCTGATCTTTGACAGTGATCACGGTGCTCACTATCAATCTTTTAAAAATATATTATTTATTTATCTGAGAGGGAGACAGAGAAAGCATGAGCAGGGGAGGGGGAGAGGTATGGGGAGAGGTATAGGGAGAGGGACAAGCAGATTCCGCATTGAATGAGGAGCCTGATACGGGGCTCGATCCCAGGACCCCAGGATCATGACCTGAGCCAAAGGCAGACACTTAACTGACTGAGCCACCCAGGGGTCCCTATCAACGTTAATCTGAATCACCTGTGGAAAGTAGTGTTTGTAAGATTTCTCTATTATAAAGTTACTCTTTCTTTTCTTGACCTCCTGGCCATACTTTACTCTTTGAAAGAGAGTCACCACATGAAGGTCATTCTTCAGGGCTGGGGAGTTACGCTCCACCTCCTTGAGGAGAGAACATCTATATAAATGATTTGGAAGTTTTCTCCGTAGATTTGTCTCTCCTCCTATTTATTTATTTGATCATCTAGTTATACCCATATGGACTCATGGCTATATAGTCTATACTTTGGGTGGTAATCCAATACTACAGTACTTATTTTGTTGCTCAACTTGGGAGCACTTGGGTAGGGTTGTATGAATCATGCCTTCCCTCCCAGTGTCCCCAGAGTGCTAGGACCTGGACCAGTGCCTGGACCGGAGCACTAGGGAGGGGCAAGGTGGGGCTGGCCTCAGCGAAGTATCCCACTTGCGATCATCTGATTTTTTGCTGACACAGCACCCATCAGCCTGTGTGGTTAGCAGTGCTACCCTGTGATGGCAGAGGTCAAAGATGACAGGTTTTGGAGACAGAACAGCCTGAATTCATCCTTTGCCCAGTACTAACCAAGTAACCATAGGCACTTACCTGAATCTTTGTTGCTCCAAGTGGCCGGCGGACCAGCAGTGTCAGCAGCCTCTGGGAGCTTCTGAGAAAGCTCAGACCCCACTCCAGACCTACTGAATCACTTTAGCCAGATTCTCAGGTCATTTACAGGCACATGAAAGCTTTAGTGAAAAACTGAGCTAGGGAGTTTCACCATTTGTAAGATGGAGGTCCCAGTGCTCCCTTGGGCTCCCATTCCTACCGCTAATGCGATGACATACCCATCACAAACTGGAGACTCAGTTTCCTACGGCAGAATTGAAACACAACGCTAGTTCAATGTCCCTGTATGCCAGTATTTCCCTGGGCTCTAGACTGAAATGGCCTGAGAGAGAAGACCCTAGGGGATCTCCATCTCCCGTTTTTCCCAGATAGGAAAACTGATGGTGCAGAACCTTGCTCAAGATCCCAGAATGAGCTCACAAAGCTGGGCTGTGGGAAGACACCCTCCAGATTCTTCCCAGCGTTCATCAGTCACCCCTGCTTCCCCAGCCTGGCTCTGTCCCTGCTGGATACTGACCGAGGTCCCTTACCTGAGGGGGGGGAAGTGCCTGACCACCACGGGGTCCTGGCCGTCCTGCATTCACATGTTGGGACTTTCTTCTGGAGTTATCTTCTGCTGCTGTTGTTTTTCTGCTCCTGAGCTCATTTCCAGAAGGTCATTCTCACAGAAGCTAGAGATCAACGCATCTAGATGGGAAGGTCTATGCTTCTGGTAGAGAAATGTTACTTGGAGAATTTCTTCTCTCAGCGTCTGTCCTTCCCCAAAGGGAAGACACCCCACCCCAACCTGTTTGTCACAATTATCCTGTTGGCAGCCTTCCAGCATCATGGGGTAGGGGCTCAGGGAAACCTGAGCTTGTCATCTTCTCACCACCCCTTTGTCTTTCCCTAGAAGGTGGTGATCTCTGCCAGAAGCACCTGTTGCACCCACTTAAATCTGTCTCTACCCCCAGGCATGACATGTCTTCCTTAAGTGGAAACCAGCTCTATTCCACTTTTCCTTCTCATCCCATCCTCCACAGCCCTCCTATTTTATCTGAGTCTCCTCCATGGTGTAGACAGGAGGCATGTAGCTCACAGGGATCTTCCTCTGTTCCAACTGTCCCAGACACTTGCAGGCAGAGGCACACAGGATTCCAGGATTAATTTAACTTTTCATTCACAGATAACCACATGAGGCTTAGAGAGGCAAAGAGACTTGTTCAAGACGCATGGCTTTTTGGTAAATAAGAATTGTCTAGACCAGCTGTTCTGTCATGAAGTTCCATACCTATCTATCTGTCCAAGCATCTATCTATTCAGATCTCCTCTCAGCAAGCTTTGCTCTCTCCCAGAGTGGCAAGTGCAGTTATAAACAGGCAAGGATGCTCGCTCAGCCCTGGGGTATCTGAGAGGGCTTGTGCACCTGTGGAGGATGAAGCCCCATTGGAATCCTGAAGGAGAGCTTCCCTCCCACGCCTTCTGTGTCACCAACCCCCACCTCCGGCAGCCATCAGGACCCTCACTGGTCTTGGGTCAGATGTAGACGTGCCCCTGTCCCGGAAGCCACTGGAAACTGTGGGGAACTTTGGGTCCCCACCTTGCCCAAAGAAAGAGGACTCTCAGTTTCCTTATCTGGACAATGAGGAGGTTGCAGAAAGCGACTCTGAAGAAGACCTTTGAAACCATTGCATTCCACCTGTTAGAAATGCAGAACATCTGCTTCTCTCTCAGTTCAGGTTCAGTGGGGTTGATATGGGATCACCTGTTTCTTCCTACCAAGTAATCTCAAGGGTTCCAAGACCCGACACACCTGGAAATCACAGTGATGGGCCGTTTTGACCTCAGGAGAATCTGCAAGGGACAATTAGCTATTTTGAAGACCAGGGCTGATAAAACCACTTGGCTCCCCCAGTCCACCTGCCACCAGCTATGGGCTGGGGTGCACAGAGACTGCTGGCCTGGGGTGCTAGGCAGCCCTGACTTCTGTCATGTGTGCTTCTCTCATATCAGAATCCAGAGAGCCAGACACTCTGTTTCCAAGCAGCTCCAACTCCTGACACTCTGCAACCAATGTGCTGGAGTCAAGTGCTTTGGGAATGTCCATTGCCCAGATTCAGTTTGATGCCATAGTGTTCCTAAGAGCACTTGCTACTGACAATTAACTAATGGAAGACAGATGTTTGGAAAAATCTTTGCAGAAAAGTGAAATTGCCTGGATTCAGGGAAGCTACTTAGTTTGCATATTTTCTCCCTCCCTCCCTCCTCTCTCTCTTCTTCCCTCCTTCCCCTCCCTCTCCCTCCTTCCTCTGCCCTTCTTCCTTCCTTTCTTCCTTCCTCCCTTCTTCCCTTCTCCCTCCCTCCTTCCTTCCTTATTCTTCCTTTTTTCCCCCTTCCCTCCCCTCCCTCCTCTTTTACTTCCATATCCAGAAAACATTTTAATTTTGGAAAGAAATGCTCTGAAAGCCAGTTATGTGATATGTGAAAGTATGGGATGTGGGAGGGGAGATTCAGAGGGAGGCATCTCAACACCTACCAAGGCAAGGAATTCGCTTTGAAAAGCATTCTGGAAAAACAACAAGCTAAGCCACCATCTTCAGAGGCATCCTAGAGACGGCCCCAAAGTGTCAGAACATGGAACTGTGCAGTGACTCATTCAGATCCTAGGAACGGACTGACCCTCATCCTAGGAAAGGCTGGGGACAAGAGGGAAAAGAGTGCATTCAGCCCTCCACCAAGTAATTCAATCAAGTGTCGCTGCACCCCTAAATCCTCCCGCTCTTGGCTGAGACTTTTAAAACATGTGACTGATAAATCCTAATCTGAACATTTGGATTGTGCAAGAAAGTCCTAGATCTAGAGGTGAGGGTGAAAACCAATTTCTCAAATAAGTAGGAGCAGCTTAGCTCCTGGGACTGGAATGGCAGTTGATCAGTTAATCAAAAGGCTACACTATAGGGAGAACTGGCTTGGGCGGTATCAGGTGACATGTTTTTCTAGAGAGAAAAGAGGGGTTGGTTGAGCTGGAAGCTAGTTATGCAGAAGTTGATTAAAATAACACCCATTCCATTTGAGAATTCCCAAGTAACAGCTCTCCTTGGTGTGGCTGTGCTTCGGTCTCTAGCTTGCTCCTAACCCCCCAGTGGGCACCCCGATGGCCACTGTTTCATACACCTGTTCCCTTCCTCTTCCTGGTTGGGCCGAATGCCTCCAAGGGTCAACTGTGCTTGTTGTCAACAAACAGTGTACAAACACAGTGAAATAAGAGGGCCCAAAATGAGTTGTTTCCACAAAAACTTAAGTTTAATTCTTTGGAAAGTCTCTTTCTATAAAGGGAAGTCACTAAAAATAACGGCAGTTGAATTAGGTGTGGGCGAGGTGACTTTAAAAGATGGAGGAGAATGGTATAAATCTAAAAATACCTGCACTTAGAAGACTTTAAGTTCTCACTTGTTTTAGAGAAACCAAAATTGGAAATTAGAGAGATGTGTTTGGGGTGGGTTTATGTAAGAAAGAAGACTGGAAACTCCAAACAAAGGACTTGTTCTCAAAGACAAGCTCTTGATAATCCGTGAAATCATAGGTTTTAAGTTAAATAAAATGTTTAATGTACTATTATTTTATGATTAAGGAGAATCATAAAAATCATAAAAATTATGACGGGTTGTATGTGGCTTATAATGTTTAGATTTTTCCTGCAGCAACGGGCGGCTTGTGGAAGAATTCTAAACAGGTAGTGAGATGATTGGTTTGGCTTCCCAGGTAGAGAGCACTGACTGTGTATGGGGAATGAGTTGGGGATGGTAGAGAGGGAGAGATCAGAAGAAAGGGATCAACAAAGGAGCCAGAATCTCAGGTGAGTGGAAAGAGCTTTAAATCAAGAAGCTGGAGACGGTAAGAAGGAGACAGGATAGAGGGATATTTGGGAGGGAGAACAGACAGGAGGAGGTAACTAGATCTGGAGCTTTATGGTCTAGCAGCCTGAGTGGATGGGGATACCTGTGATTCAAGGTGTAGCAAGCAACAGGGACAGAGCAAAGTAGCAGAGACAGAGCAAAAATGTAATGAAAACAAGACAGGGGTTGGCACATGCCATGTGCTATATCTCAGAGGAAATTCCCTTTCCTATCTGTCTTCCCCCAAGCCAACATGGCTGTTCAGATCCACATGGAAGCCTCCAGTCTTTGAAGCCCTACCCCCAAAAGGAGAAGATCCCCTTAAATGGAGCTGCACCCCCACTTTGCCTAGAGCTTTTACATTGTAGCACTGAGCTTGCTACCCTACATCCTAGAGTTCTTTGCTCATTGCTCTTTCCTACTAATTGTGAGTCTTGATGCCAGGGGCGACATCTTCTTCAACTTTGTGCCTTTAATTTATAAGCCCGTGTCAAGCGCATACTGACATCTCAAATGTGTGTGTCATGAACTGATCAACGGTGTCATCTTCCAAATGATTATTTGAACTATATTTGTTTCTCTGGCAGCCTATAGGTTGTCATAGCTGTCTCTGCTGATAGTAACTTTTATTAAAAATTTATTAGTTCTCCCTACCACCAACCTCCAGAAAGAATATGATGCAATGTTTATAAAACACGAATGATAATCAGATCACTCACTTCATAGGAAGACTTCATGCAGATTAAAAGAAAAAGTAGATTTATCAGAACCTAAGATTTTTTGTGATTTAGCATTGAATTTGTTCCTGAGATTCCCGAGAACTCAGTGTTAATGAGGAAATTATTTAAGCCACATATGGAATTTTTCAAAACCACATTTTGCAATAGAGTTTTGTAGGACATCAGTAGACCATGGTGGTGAAGGAGGGGAAGATGGGACCTGCAGATCTTATTCCCAAATTAGGTAAAAAAGTTAAAGATGTCCCCTTCATTATAAAACATCCCGAGGGTTGGGGGGTTCTAGATCTTGGGGGTTGGGGAGAGGTACTGAAAAAGTCTTGATACCTTCTTAAATGTCCCAGTCTGATGCCTTACAGAATCCCAGCCCAGGGAATACTACAATGTCAGGAGAAACAATTATTTCTGGAAGTGAAATCTGCAAGGACTTTTGCAAATGTCTCCTACACAGGGGACATAGGCTGTAGGTAGCATTGTAGGAGACAGAAGGATTGCAGTCTCTTAAGACCCCTGCCTCAGACAAACTGATGTTCATATATACCAGCAGGTGCAAAAACCTTCCCTTACATTCTGTGCAATAATATTTCTTCCACTTTATTTTGAAGCAAAATGTACATGTAGTAGAAATCTCCCCCTAACCTCTCACTACTTTAGTGTTCATTTCTCCCAGTTTTGACAAATGTGTGTAGTGGTACAACCATCATCACAATCAAGATATAGTATGGTTCTATCAACTCCCCCAAATTCTCTGGTATCCCTTTGAAGCTTACCCTTTCACCCATCCCTTGCCCGTGGAAACTAATGATGTGTGTTCTGAGTTTTACCTTCCTAGAACATCATATAAGTGAAATCATGGTGGGAAACCTTTTAAGTCCCAATCCTTTCACTCAGCATAATGTTTAAGAGACTCATCAATGTGGTTGCAGGGGTCTGGGGTTCATTGCCAAGTAGTATTCCCTTGTAGGGAACTGTTTATCCATCCAGTAGGTGAAGGACATGTGGGTTGTTTTCAGTTTCGGACTATGACTAAGAAAACAAAACTCCTATCAACATTAGTGTATAGGTTTTTGTGTGAACATAAGCTTCAAATTACTTAAGTGTATTTAAGAGTTGGAAAGTGTATGTTTATACCTTAAGAGTGGGAAAGAGTGGGAAAGTGTATGTTTATATCGTAAATGTGTATTAAACTTACAAGAAATGGTCATGCTGTTGCTCAGGGTTTAAGGCTTTTGTTCCATAGGTGAGCTGCATAGAGGGGGTGGTGGGGGGAGAAGGTCTGGGAGGCTTTTCTGTCCCTCCTACTGCTGTTCCTGCCTCCATGGGGACCACACTAGAGAGGCTTTCCACCATCTCTGGTCCCTAATCTTTTGTGGGAGCCTCTGGTGAGGTCCCTGGAAAGACCCCACCTGGGTATGAATTCTTCTTGTGTCTGTAGTCCCAGAGCTTCTATTGTCTCTCATTTGCCCACACTCAGCTTTTAGCAATTCCTTAAAGTGATAGCTGAATTCTCCTCAGGGGTGGCTCGTTACACCAGTGCTCAAAAGCCATCTGAACTTGGACATACTGGTCTTTCCTTAGAGGTCTGGTCAGTTGGTTGCCCTGCAACCTCATCTTGATAGATTCAGGAACAGATGTGACCTTCCGGAATGCCTACCTTTGTTGTAGTGGTTGTTATAAGGGTGGGAATTCTGCCCTTCCCATCTCTCTTTATTCTCTCTAGAAGCTGGAATTTCTGTGGGAGATAATTTAAGCATATGATATGGTATGATATCATATCATATCATATATATGATATGATAATTCAAGCATATGAACTTGAACCCTGGTGTATTACACAGAATGGAAGATTTTTCTGCTTGATCTCAGGATATTCAGAGGAAGAACAGGTGAGGTCTACTGGAAGGTTGCTTTGTCATTCAGTCAGTTAGTTGGTCAGTCTTTGGTGAGCCCTGCTTTGAGCCAGTGCTGAGACAGATACTGGAGATGGAACAGTGAATTAAGGGAGGTTCCTTGTTCTCAGTGGTGAGACAGACCCTGGGCATTTGTCCAACAATGAGCTGAAAGCCCTGGCAGGGGGGGCCAAAGGCGTTTTAGGAGTAGTTGTCCAGTGAGGAAGGGGGTGGTTGTGTAGGGAAGTTTCCAGAGAGTGATATCTGAGACCTCTGTGAAACTGGCAGGGGTGTGGGTGGGGAGTGCTGTCTATGTGGCTGGAGCATAGATATGGGGAACCAGGAGGTTAGAGAAAGTTGAGTCTGGTTTGCTAAGCAGGCAGTTTCCTTTAGGGGTCAAGCATATGGTTCTGGAACCAGCTGGGCTATTGGATTTGAGTCCTGGCCCTGCCACGTAGCATCTGGATGGTCTCAGATGAGTTGCTGAACTTCTCTGTACCTCAGTGTTCTCATGTGTGAAGGGAAGCATGCAGCAGCAGTGCCTATGTCACACATCTATGAGAAGTTAAACAGGTCGCCATGTGGAAGACACTTAGCACAGGGCTTATTCACAGCAATGGCCGTTATCAGGTTAGCTGTGGTCAAGAAGGAGCCAGACCGGAAGAGGTGTCCTGAGAGTTTCAAAATTAGTTCCAGACAAGGTCCTGAGGGAGTTGAGAAGCTACTGGGAGGTTTTCAGCAGGAGAGTGATCTGATTAGATTCACTTTAGGAAGATCCATTTGACTGCAGAACAGGTAGTAGATTATGGTGGAAGGAAATCAGAGCACCTGGGGGACCAGGATTCTGGGGCCTGAGTCAAGGTGGTGGCAGAGGCTAGAGAGGAGTAGAGAATTGGAGTGATGTCGAGGAGGTAGAATGGACGCACCTGCTGGTTGATTTAAATGGAATGAGAAAGGGAGAGAGAAACCACTGATAGGTAGAGTCCAACTTTCTTGTCTGGTGAGGACGCTGCACATTTACAAGAAGGTGTAGAAATGTTCTTAATTTTATCAGCAGGGACCATGTCTTCTGAATTTTCCCATTCTCTGAGCCTTGTGTAGTATCTGGCACAGAGAAGGTGTTCCAGAAATACCTGTTGGTGGAAAGACTGGCTTCCCCACTTGAGTAAGTCATCAAAGTAAATTTAAGTGGAGACCTTCACAGGTTGAGCTGGGACCCCTCACTGGGCTTCCTTTAACTCTTCACTAAGTCCAAAAGATAAAGATGCATGAAATGAAGGGATCCATGGAAACACGAAATGGTAATAAACTCACTTCCCTGAGAGACGTCCAGCATTTGGTAACAAAAATACAGCCATGCTCACAGCTTGTGTCTCAGCCATGACTACAAGACAAACTCCTTCTTCTGTCCATGAAAAAGATGTTCGCTGCTGGGGAAACTGACAAGAACATTGTATCTTTGGGAGTTTGATAAAGAGGATATTGTCTTTTATTGTTCCCTTGAGCTTTGCCAGAGAGGTCGCCAAGACACAAAGACGGCTTTTCTTCCCCCCTCCCCAACACCCATTGTTCCCAGGCCACTGTCCACTCCAGCCAAATATTTCAACTATAAAATTGCATGATTTCCTAGTCAAAAATAGATCCATTTCCCCTGCATGAAAGGCCTCACACACTCATTCAATTTATGAGATGATTATGATACTTTGTCTTTCAAAAGGTCTTCTTGGCTTATGGTGGCACCAGGAAGGAAATACCTAAACATTACTCTTTGAAATGCACTGTGTCTGAAAAGGAATAAGGTTCAGCTTTTTCTAATAAGATATTTATTCTGTATGTTTCTTGTGTTCAGCCAGGAACAATCATGGGTAAACTGAGAGAGACAGACAGACAGACAGACAAAGAGACAGAGAGAGATAGAGATAGGGACAGAGACAGAGACAGGCAGGTTGATAGAGAGCCCATCTCAATTAAAAAGGTGATTTTGTGCATTCTGCCCATGTTTCTCACTCCAGGTTCCAGGGCTCCTGATGGTGTGTTTTGAGGGCTACTTTGTGCCAGGCATCTATCACGTGCTAGAGGGACACAGGAATGATGGGCTGCAGGGCTCCTTCAAAGGATTCCTAGAATACTGGGAGGGGGATCAGACATGTCCAAGTGCTGAAAACAATAAAATGTGATCTGCATGAAGGAGACTGGGGAGGAGATAGAGGCCAACTGGGAGTCAGAGAGAAGCAAAAGCAACTCCCAGTAGGAGCAGCAGGGATCTGCTGGAGATTGATAGAAGGGCATTTTGTAGAGCACTCATCTGATTCTCAGAACACGTCTACAAACAGATGTCACCACCTAGCTCACAGATGAATATGAGGAGGTTCAGAGAGGTTAAGCAACATGCCCAAATTGAGAGTCAAACTCAAGTTTGTATTTTCAAAGGCTGTTATGTGTGGTTGGCAGAATAATGGCCTCTCAAAGGTGTCCATGTCCTTATCCTATAAATATGTTGGGTTGTGTGGCAAAGAGGAAGTTAGGTGTCAGATGGAATTGAGAAGCTAATCAGCAGACTTTGAGATGGCAAGATTCTCTTGAATTAGCCAGTAGGCCAATGCCGTCCCAAGGGTCCTTACAAGTGAAATAAAGGGCAAAAGAGAGAGGACTAGAGAGGTGGCAGCTCAAGAAGGATTTGACCTGCCAATGCTGGCTTTGAAGTTGGAGGAAAAGAATCATAAGCAAGCAATTTGGGCAGCCTCTGGAAGCTGGAAAGGCAAGAAAACATGTTATCCTCTAATGTAGCCCTGTTGACATCTTGATACTAGCCCAGTAAGACCTATGTTGGTCTTCTGACCTCCAGAATGGCAAGATAATACATTTGTACTATTTAAGCCAGTAAATTTGTAGTAATTAATAGAAAACTAATATGCACACTTAAAGCTGGATTTTTAAATTCAACACCATTTCAACAGACATGCCATGCCCGAGAACAACATCAACTAAAAAACAGAGCAGGTGAGTCACTGCCTGATTCAAGTCCCTATTCCACCCATCACTAACCATAGTACCTTGGGCACATCATTTAAATTTTATAAGCCTCTGTTTCCTCCTCTGTAAAATACAGATAATAAAATTACCTGCCTCAGAGTGGTGTTGTAAGGGTCAGATGAAATCATAAAAATGGATTTGCCTAATGCCTGCTGCAGACTGAATGCTCAATAAATTGCAGCTCTCACCACATCACCACCATCACCATCATCACCATCACTTTCGTCGCCACATCACCACCATCACCATCATCACCATCACCATTGTCACCATCCCAACAACACTATCATCACTACCATTATCATCGCCAACATCACACTATCCACACCACCATCACCATCATCACCATCATCGCCATCATCACACCATCATCATCACCATGCCATCATCACCATCGCCATCACCACATCACCACCATCACCGCCATCATCATCATCACCATCATCACCACCCATGCCATCATCACTACCATCATCATCACCATCACCACCATCACTATCACCATCATTACCATCACTACATCACCACCATCATCATCACATCACCACCATCACCACTATCAACATCATCACCACCATCATCAACATGATTGTTATCAAAGAGTGTCTGGATGGAGGGAAGTTGGTGGGGCAGGTCGGGGGATGATGAGAAGGGACAATTGAAAAACAGCAATTGTCTTACCAGCCCTGCCTCCTCCCCTTCCTCTTCCTTCAGTAGGCATCCTTGTGTGGAAACCTCTAGCTGCAACCAGAACTTCTTCATGGATTAAATCTGAGTCTTTCGGACCCAGAAAAGGCTTTAGGCTGAGTCTGGGGCACCTTCTGGCCTACACCTCATGATATATGCAGCTGGGTTCTGCCTATCTGTAGCTCCTCTGCCACTCCCAGCCCCCATGCCTCAGGACCTAGGCCTTCCTTGGCAGGAGCCCAAGAGGTCGGGCAGAGATGTCTCTTCCTATGAAAGGGAACTGCAGCTCAAATTCTTAGAAAGACTGTCTCTGGGGTTTTGCCAGATTTCCCAGAAGTCACACAACTGGACTTCAGAGCCTTGAGTTTTAGGTCCATAGCATCTCACGTCCCTGCCCTATTTCCGCCCTGCACTCTTTGGCTCATGGCTTCCATCCAACAGGACTTCCAATGCTATTGCAGCCAATTGGAGCGAAAAGGCACTTGATTCAGCAGGAAATTTCCATTTGGAGTTCTAGGGTTGCGAGGCATGGGAACATGTTCAAGTAAAAAGAGGTAAGGTTGGGGGAGTCCTGTTAAGATTCCACAACCCCAAAGACAGAAAACCAGGGCAGCTGGGTCTCTCACATGCTAGAATCAGAAGAAATCCCCTGGGAGGCAAGTCTTCTCTCCCATCCCAGACACCAGATGCCATTTCCTCCTTGCTTATCACTGGGGATCTACCATAGATCTCATCACAACTAGGATGTCATTGCTACTAGGCCACAGATGCTACTGAATATATGAAGTCATGCATTCATCCTCATACCTCCAATTTAAAGCCAATGCCATGGCGCTCTTCCTTACCTTTCCTATCCCAAATTTGAATCTCCCTTTACCCACGCTGAGAATCCAAGTTCTTAATAATGGCACTATGTTAATTCATGTGCTCTATCCAACAACATACATAGAATAGTCTCTGACTTACTGCATTATTAATGCAACCAACAACAGACCAGAACATCAGTTTGCTGATTTTTTGTCCGTAGAATATATTGCACTGAGTATATGCATTCTGGGGCTCTGCTCAAAGGCAAGTGCAGGCTTACTGCTGCCGGTGCCAGGGCACCAAGAGTGTCAGAAAGTGAGGTACTTCCCTGTCTGTCCACACCCGGAAGCCTGAATACAACCCTTGATGGGGTGTCCACAGTGCTCAGCAATAAAAACACAGGGGCCAGGCCCTCAGCAAACTGGGTTACCAGATGACTCTATCTGACTATTTTCTGAGAGCAAATAGAGCTTCCTGGACAGACAGGAGTCCACTCCAGTCCAGGCCCAGGTCATGCTGCTTTAGAGGCAAAACAAACACACCTACAAGAGGTGGAACATACAATTTCTTGGGGTATCAGTAGCTATTGCTAAGCAAGTTTCTGCACATTTATTGCCCATAAATAGGCCTTCCCTGCACAGCTGTTGTGTGGTCAGCACAGAGCACATGGCCAACAATGGCCAGCATTTTTTGAATGCCGGTTATGTCCCTGGTGCTCTCCCTAGTGTTCTGTACACATCATGTCATGTATTCTCACCATGCTGCAACCCAGGGGTGAGCACTAATGGTGAAGAAAGAAAAGGTACTGGAGCCAGAGTTTAAGCATAGGCAACCTGGAGATCTCATTCTTCACTGTTAGCCTGGACGGTCTTCCACATGGTGAGAGAAAATCACAACAACACCAGAGCAGCTTCTGATACAACTATATGACTAATTAATCTTGGTTTGTCTAGGACTTTACAGATTTTGGTACCAAAAGTCTCATATCCAGAAGACCCTCAGTTCTGGGCACATTTGGGTGGCTGGTCACTCGATGCCCTTGGTTCTGTTTTAGCTCTCATCATATAGAATCTTGGGCTTGTAGGGACTCTACACATCATCTTGTCTAGGTCTTATGTCAGGCTTAGCCTCTTTTGCTGTGTCTCTGTGATGGGGTATTTTCATCTCTAATATTACTTCTCAGGGGTCAGGGGCTCATTACTGTCCTAGGGTGTCCTTGTCATCTGGCAGGGCTGACTCTGAGCAAGGAAGTGGGACAGGTCAAAGAAAGGACCCTAGAGTCAGACAGACCCAAATCTGATGTTGGATCTGGAATTTACCAGCTGAGTGATCTTGGCTGAGTTATTGATCACACAAAAACTCACACACATACTTCAGAAACCTGTGGTTCCCTCCTCCTGACTAGGTGCTGCAGGCCCTGGACCACACTGCTGGGGCACCTTGGCTGGCATCCTTTCTGAGCTCCCCAGCTTGCTGGCATCCCATTTGGATCCTTGGGCCTGCACAACCCTATTCCCCACAACACTGAACTTTGTCCATGCTGAGTGGACGTCCACTTTCAGATTTGGATGGGAGATGACACCACAGGATTTGGGATAGCTTTCTGAGAGGCTGGATGACACTCTCCATAAGTCTGAGGGAGTCGAGCCCCTGTGGGGCAAGTCCTCACTCATAGGAAGTAGGAACCAGACAGATCAGCTCTGGTCCCTTCTCCCCGCATGGAATGGGGAATGACTGTTAATGAGCACAGGGTTGCTTTTCGGTTGATAAAATGTTCTAAAATGTGATTGTATTGATGGCTGTAAACTCTAAAGATACTAAAAACTACTGAGCTGTACACTTTAAGTGGGTGAATTTTATGGTGTGTGAATTATATCTCAATAAAGCTGTTATAATCGGAGCAGTGAGAAATATGTGTTATTTTTAAAGTGCACACATCTATAATGAAAGATACATAGAAGATGTATATGTATATACGTATATGGAGTGTAAGTAGGGGGAGAGAGAGCAAATGCAGAAAATGTTCACAATTGTGAATGTGGACGAAGAGCAACCTGTGTATATTACTATCATAGGTGCTTATTATGTTACTCTTGTCCTGTTCTTCCAAATTCTCCGTAGGTCTTTGATTTTTCAAAATAAAATGTTGGGGAAATAAACTTGCCATCACTGGATTGGGGAGAAAACGCACCCATTTGAGAATCCATCAGTGGTTCCTGCCTTTTTAGGACTTTGCAAAGCCATTAACTCTACTAACTGCTTCAGGTCCTACCCAATCAGGACCCCCTGCACAGCCTGGGTCCACAGCTCACAGTTAGAAACTTCAAGCTTCCAAAGCCTGGTCCTCCAGGCACACTTGCATTGCCCTCATGTGGTCAGCAGTGCCCTGCTGGCAATGCTCAAGGGCCCATGAGCTCACTTAGTGAGAAGACCTCTTACAGTGCAGTGACCTGGCATGTTTGCTGACCACGCAGATCCTGGGGCTTCAGCCTGGACCCTCCGAATGGAACCTCTGATCCTGAAGCCCACATGTTGAACCAGCTCCCAAGAGATTCTTGCACACATTCATGTTGAGAAACTCTAGATGAGTAGATTGTGTGTGCCTCCATGTGCTTTCCACCTCCGTCTGGCTGTTGGTTTTGAGGATTATAGAGCAAAGATTCTAGGTCCGGAAAGAGAGCTACAGATGTGACTGATAGGTGCAAAATCGAGTCACCCCCCTACCTGGAAACAGACACTGTAGATGTCCACAGAGACCCAGCTGATGTCACATAGCCACAGACCTGACCAGCCACCTGTCAGAAGACATTCCTCTCAACAACATCCTGTTGGGAAGGAAGCTTTGGGGTTGTCCCTTGAGTTCCAAAAGCATGTCTGTGGAACAGCAAGGGCATCAAGATGGCAACATGCTTGATTTTGTTCCGGCTTTGGCCTTGAATGGTCCTGGGAGATGCCCATGGGTCACCACTTGAATTTGCTCTCATGTATCCCCTGACTTTGCCTAACCTCAGATGGACGACTTAGTGGCATGAGGCTGCCTGGCCCAGTAGGAACAGGTAGGTCTCAGAAGGGCCCTGAGCAAGTACATCTGCAGAAGGGCTCGCTTCTCTACCATCCCCGTGCTTTTGAAGGAGGTCAGCCCTATTTTTTACAGTTTTGTCAAGGTGCTTCCCTTTCATACCTACCTCCAACTGTGAGTTTTATTAGTAACCTAAAATATTATCTGTGATTATCTGTAGGTCTTTGACAAGTGTCGGGAGAAGTAACCTCACTAAATCCTCTATTTTTAAACATTTATAAAATGTGTTCCACTCAGAAGTATTTCAAGTTCTGCTCCATTGAATTAGAAGATTAATCTTGGCAGGTGAGAGACATTTAAGTCCATTTACAGAGTTTTGTTTATTTGCTGTTGAGCTGTATACATTTTTTAACAGCCAAGTAAAACCCCAAACCAGTTGTTACTGCCTAAGCACACATTTGTGAAAGCGGCGAAAGAGCTTCCTGGTCTGAATGAGGCCACAATCCTGGGTTGAGGAAGGTCAGGCGTGCCGCTTGAAGAATTTCCCAAAGTTTATTTGAACTGAACGATTTGAAAATGTAAGCAACTGCTAGTTGACTGGTCTATTAGGTGGTACCAGTTCATGTGCTTGCTTGACTTCAAATGACTTATCCCGCTGCCCTGCATCCTGTCAGTGGTCCAGGGACTTTCTCCCTCATTGCTCCATCATGGCAGAGGCTGATGTGAAATGCCCCATAGACAGCTGGTCTTGGAGGACAGACTTCCAGGGCAGAGGCAGGCCTTGGGTATATTTCAGTGCCCTGTCCCGGGCTGGGGAGTGGCCCGACCAGTGATGGCTGGAGCCAGTTCCTTGAGTCCAGGCCACACCAGTGGGAGACAGGAGTCTGGAGACAGAGGAAAGCTTTCTCCCTTCCCCAGCTGGCTCCAGAGGGGTGGTGAGCATCCTGAAGAATTGGAAAGGGGCAGTTGAGATATTCAAATAAAGTCAAATTTGGGGAAAATTGGATCGAGTCACCCAAGATCTTAGCAAAACAGTGAAAGAATTTTCCCAAACCAAATCTTTGGGGATATGCATAGAATCGACTTCACTAGCTCCCCAGAATCTTCTTAACAGAGTGACCTTATCATGGAAATCTTCAAGGTGCCCACCGCCCTTCTGAGCTTTGTTCCTGCCTCCTGCATTCTCCTTATGACCTGTTTTTGGCTTGGAGTACTTCCTTTGCCTTGAATATTCTGGAAACGCTCTCTATCAGAACTATGTGAGTTCTAAGGCCCACTTAGGTTTGACTTCTTCCAGGAAAACTGCTATGATTACTGTATGGAGACACTGTATCTTCCTCCTTTGAACTCTCCTAATAAATCACCGCTCTTTCTCCCTTCCTCCGTCTCTTCCCCTGAAATTCAAATTTACCTGGATACTTATAATTTTTATTTTATTTTATTTTATTTTATTTTATTTGTTTTGAGAGAGAGAAGGGAGGAGGGGCAGAGGGAAAGAGAGAGAGAGAGACTCTTGAGCAGACTCTCCACTAATCACAGAGCCTGAGGCAGGGCTTGATCTCATGACCCTGAGATCATGATCTGTGCTGAACTGCTTCCACCTCACAATGCCTTTCAATGTGCCTTGCTCTTAGTAAACATTCAGTGACATTTTGCTAAATCAAATAGTGAATTATCAATTGATGATAAAGGTGAGAAATGATGCCCTCATATGTTCCTCACCACAGAAATTCTACAATTCATCCTAAATTT
Organism: Enhydra lutris kenyoni; assembly: GCF_002288905.1. Classification (NCBI taxonomy): domain Eukaryota; kingdom Metazoa; phylum Chordata; class Mammalia; order Carnivora; family Mustelidae; genus Enhydra; species Enhydra lutris. The sequence goes on from NW_019154096.1 coordinate 72,931,957, forward strand.
TTTACTCTAGCTGTAAGCACATCTGGTTTCTGACACTCAAACACAAAAGCTTTCAGTTGGACTTCCCCTTTACTTCTGCAGGAAGTGTTTGCACGGTGACCCAAGCAAATTGCTGAGAATTTGGAAAAGATCAGGAAGGAAGGAAGAGATGCATGTTGATTGGTTTACTGCTCTGTGCTGAGCATGTTTATGCTCATTTCTTTTGCATTTGTTAGCTCACCTCAATCATGAAAACCATGTCATTATTCCCATTTTTTCAGATAAAGAAACTGGGGCTTCGAAAGCCAAGTGAGTTATCCAAAGTCACTCAGATAGGAATTGGCAGGCTAACATATGATTATCACTGACTCTAGGCACCTTGCTCTGCCTTTGGTGTGGGGTCCTGGGTCAATGATGTGTCAGCGCTGGCCACTTGATTCACTGACCCACAGTTCAGAGTGGAGTGGGCCAGGCAGAGATTGGAACAGGACAGAGTAGCTTAAACAGATAGCAAGTTTGGTGAAGGTCAGGGCACAGTGGAAGCAGGGCAGTGGTAACGGGGTGCAGTCAGTACCACGGACAGCTTCCTACCCAGAAAATGGTACAAGCTGCTGTCTCTGATGCTGGCGATGGCAACCCCTCCAGACTGAATGCGAATGAAGAGACTGGTCTAGAAGCCCAGGCTTCCTGGGGAGTGAACCAATCAAGTAGAGTGAAGCAGTGGGGCACAGCTGGGCCATTTGGAACATGCAGGCTGGTGGAGATGTGTTCTCACACACAGGCCCCTGGACTCTTCCTCACTGGGTTCCAGCTCCTCCAGGGCCCAGACCACCCTTGGTCTGGGCATGGATCCCACCCGAGAGCCACTCAGCCAAAGTCTTGGCCATATAGTGTCAGGCTGTCCTGGGAAATGTTAAATTCTGATCAAAAGATGGAGTGAGTAACAAAAGAGTCTTTAAATTCCCCAAACTGGGACGCCTGGGTGGCTGAGTTGGTTTTGGCTCAGGTCATGATCCCAGGGTTCTAGGATTGAGCCCTGCATCGGGCTCCCTGCTCAGTGGGGAGTGCTTCTCCCTTTGGCTGCCACTCCCCCTGCTTGTGCCCGCTCTCTGACAAATAAATAAAACCTTAAAAAAAAAATTCCCCAAACTGAAAAGTGGCATCTGGCTACAGCTCCTTAAACAGCATCCCCAAGCCTCTCCCTCAAATACCCACAAAGTTTGAAAAAGACAGCCAGTCCCAATAGCCTGGAGAACTAAGATGGATGATATTCAAGGAGAGGCTACGATCCATCAACCTGTACAAGGCAGCTGGAACTCAAACAGCAGAATTCAACAGGCTTTCTGAAGGGAAAAGCAAATCTCTGACAGTTGTTGCATGTCACACACACCCCCCACACAAATATCACACACACCACGCACACAAATTACATACACACTACACTACAAATATGCGTGCTACACATGCCACACACCTACATCACACACACGTCACCCCCCACCACATATACACATCACACACATGTTACACTCACACCATACTACATGTCACACACACCGCATACACATACCACACACAAGACATACAGATCGCACACACACTCCACCCACAAAGTGAGGAGGGGGCTTTATTGATTATTAAGATTTTATTTATTTGTTTGAGAGAGAGAGAGAACATGAGAGGAGAGAGGTCAGCAGGAGAAGCGGACTCGATCCGGAGACTCCAGGATCATGACCTGATCCGGAGGCAGTTGCTTAACCAACTGAGCCACCCAGGAGCCCGAGGAGGGGGGCTTTAGAGATGACTTTTAGGTATCACATTCAGGACTACATTTAAGCCTCACCTAGGATGATTACAGAGCAAATTAGTCCAATTTAAAATCCTTAGGCAGCAAGCTGATTTACCACTCAGGGCTTAGCCAGAACTCCAGCTGGAAGCAAGGTCGTCTGCCCCGTGAGGTCTCTCGCTATCTGAGCTGTGCAATGACAGGTGTTTGGCGTGTGCACACGGAAGTTGGACAGAACTGGTTCCTGAGCTCCGAGCATGTTTAGACAGACCTAAATGAATGCAACCAACCACTGGTTTGGGGGATTTTTCCACTGCATTAATTGGCTCTTTAAACTCCCTGGAGGAAAAGCTTGGGCAAGTACTGGAGATACTGACATGGACAAAAATCGAGATGCAAGATGAACCCCGGCAGGACCCCCTGGAAAGGCAGGGACACCGGGAGCCGCCCAACCTCGGACCCGGACTTGAGGCTGTGTGTGGGCAACTGCCACGTGGCTGGGCTCACCTCCTTCCCAGGCGGCACATCAGAAACTGGTAGAAATTCTCATGCTTCTGGAGGGCTTCTGACATGGGAGGGCTGCCCCGTAGGAGGGAAGGAGAGCCTGTGGAGGAGAGACTGTGGTGGCGGGGGGAAGAGGAGGCTGGGGCCTGTGCGAGCTATTAGAGTCGCCTTCCCCATCCCTCGCCCTTAGCTGTGACCAAAAGGAGCACGTGGTGTTTGGGCCGTTAGGGCATTTGGGTGGCTGCCAGGGTCTTTGTGTGATGGCATATCCATCATCTTAGTAAATAGTACTTTCTGGGAAGTTTGAGGGAAAGTGCATTCTCATTATACAGACGAGGGGTGCAGAGAGGTGTGGGAGCTCTCAAACAGTTGGTGGTCTGAATAAATTGAGTAAAGCTGGCTTATCCTTCCAGGAAAAGATGGACAAATGCAGTTCTTCCCACCCTGAGAGAAGGCCCACTAAGGTTAGGAGAGACCCTTCCCCACCCCTCATGACACTCTCTGCCCTCTCCTTGGTTCCCAGCCCCACCCCCTTTGAGTCATTAATCAAAACCATTGGCCAAGAGGCCTGTTGGACCATGATTCTGGGGGTCAGAGGCTACTGTGTCAGGATGAAGACATTTGAACTTTTTCTTTCATACCCTCACCTGGAAGCACTTCTCTTAAAATCGTCCCCTTCTGGGTTGCTTCTTTACTCCTGGGGCTTCATGTGGTTGGGAGCAGAGGCTCTTCCCTTCCTTGGAAAGACAGGAAGGGACTGGCTGGTGACCCAGAGGAAAAGAGTTTAGACCAGCAGAGGGGGCTCTCGCAGCTCTGGTGACCCAGCCCAGCTCACTAGAGTTGGGGACCAGAGAGGGACCCTGGCTACAGTCAGCCTTCTCTGCACTCTAAGGGCAGCAGAGGTGCCTGACGTTTCTTATTAGGAGTATTTGTCAGCCTGGGTGCTGAGCCTTTTCCTGGGTTTACCATAAAAACCCTTAGGGCCATCCTCTGGGGTGGGGCCTCTAGTACCAAGGGAGGTTTGGGACCCTGGCTCTCTCCACTCTGCTGCTCACATGCTCTCTTGCCAGGCAACAGCAGCTCATCAAAATGTCCAAGCCCCAGGACTACCAGGTCTCTATTTTAAAGATCGGGAAACTGATAGTCAAAGGAGACACATGGGTAATAGGTGGCTGAGAGAGGACTTCCCAGGGTCCAGCTGCCTCCAGAGCTCCTGTTCCTCGGTCCCCACTCCTGATCAGTAGCCCCTGGGATTCTCTTGCCCCACTCCGTGCACAGCCTGGCATGTGAACTAAACAGTGCCCCAGTGTCCTTATCAGTAAGCACTGCAATCAATAAACACACACATTAAACATGATAATGTATGGAAAGCACTTACTCCCGCGTCCGATATGTAGTGGGCACGCAATGCCTCCCACTGCTGGTACAGTGGTCAGTGAACTAGGGCGGCTGCTGTCCGCAGTCCTAGGGACCCAGCCTGCTCTGGCCCCGCCAGCCAGATGCAGACACCAGAAAGCCCATTACTACATCTCCAAGACCTTTTTACAGAACTGGGCAGCTGGGTGATGTGAAGAAACCACATCCCAGAAATCATAGCTTCTAGCTAACCTGTAAGCTATAAAGGTTTAAAAAGGTTAAAGAGAGAGAGAGAGACAGAGGAAGGAAAATGTCTATTTTGGGGCCTCCAGGCAGACGGTCTTAGCAGAGGAACAGGTCCTCTTCAAAGTGCTCTTTGAAAATAAGTTTCCTATTTTAGCTTAATGACATTCCAGACTGAGCCAAGTGATTAAATATTGAAACAGGACCGGCGATCTTGAGTTTCATCCGGCTGATCAATCTGAGAGGGAGCAGCAGGAGAAAACGCAAATGTCGAATTACGGAATCCGGGGGAGTGCCGAGCCGTTGTAAAATGTCACAGGAGGTAGCCGGGGCATTTGTATATTATTTTGGCCTGAAAAGTAAGAGGCAGAGGGAAACAATGAGGATCCCCCTACCCCGTTCTGCCCGGGAGGCTGGTGCCACCAAGAAAGGTCACCGTGTGAACATGGGTTATAGCCGGCTAACCCGTGCTAACTAGCCACGTCCGCCGTGTGGGATCACAGCCGCAGGGAGCGAAGCAAGAGTAACAGGAACCGCGTCTGCCTGGGCTTCTCCTGGATCCTGGAGCCAGTGTCCGGCAGGTATCAGAAGACACAGGGTCTTCAGGAGAGGAACCCATCCCGGGGATTCACAGCTGACCTCTGCGGCTCGGACCCTGGACCCGATCGCTTTAGGACTTGGGGTTGACAGACAAGGAGAGGATAGCATGGCCAGCATACCCTACAACTGACAACACTGGGGCCATTGTTCACAGATGAAAGACTGAAAGATCCTGATTGTCTATGGGGTCCCCTTAAAGAAATCACGGCACATCTTTTCAATGGAATCTCTTGCAAGGAGAGGGGAGAGAGGTTTTATGTTTTGCCAGCGGATACCCTTTTGTATTGTTTGAATTTTTTAAAAACGTGTGTGCATATCACCTTAAAAAAATCAAAATAAAAAATAATTAAGATGCACAAACAAACCCAAAATATAGTCAAACAAGGTCAAGAATTGCTCTTCCTAAAAATCCGTCTTCACCCCCCTTATCCCTGGCCAGGGTCTAACATCAAAAAAACTGCTTTATGTGGAAAGTTGAATCCAAATAAGAATGATGGCTTAAGAATCGTGTTATTCAAATTGTGGAAATAACTTGCCCAAATAGTTGTCCCAGCAGCCCCATATGTACGCAACTTTTTGTGGACCTGGGTATCTTTTCCAAGTGAAGCCACATCCTTACTCAAATCCTCCCCACACTGCCCCTTCCCTCAGCAGCAGGTTCAGAACCCTCCTCTCCTCAGCAGACAAGCCCCTCTATGATTTGACCCTTAATAGGGTTCCTCGCTCTCTCTTGCCATTTCCTGCCCCCGCCTGTGCCCAGCACCGAGCTTAGCCAATGAATTTTTGTTAGACAGAATAATAAATGAATGAATAGAATCACCTGTTGTATAGAATGAATAAAATCACCAGGATTTTCCTCTAGTCACCTGGACTGACTACTCTCTATTCTGTATAGGAGCCATACTTGGCACACTTCCAAGACTTTGCACCTGCTGATTCTTCTACTTAGGATTCCTTTCCAGGCCCTTCCTTGTCCACTCAGCCAATCCTATTTCATCTTTTCAAGCCCCATTCCAATGCTGCCTACTGTGACTTTCCCTTCACTTTCCACGGAGTTCCACGCTCTGCACTGAGCACAGGACTGGGACAAGAGGGACTGCAGACCGCGTGCTTGTGGCACCTCAGAAATTTGTGGGTCCAGATGGCAGGGCCACCCTCTCCCTGCCCTCCTCACCCAGTGCATTTCACCCATTTGAACCACGGGTCAGTTAACCAAAGCGCCTCGCAGTGAGATACTGGGGTTTTCTTCGGACTTTCCCCAAGATTTAAAAAAAAAAAAGAAGAAGAAATATTTATATTAAAATTTGATCAAATAACACACAGTCAGACTGCCCACAGGAGCCATGAAGTGTCATCCGCCCTGCAGGGACATCTGAAGTGAGTTCCCTGGCATTGACGGGAGGACAGCGGCCCATTTGGGCCAGCAGGGCTGTATTCTGCATAAATCCAAGTGGCTCCACAGAGAACGAGTATCCAGAATTTGGTGACCTTGTATTTTCTACCTCTTACTTCTCAGCTAGCTGTCCTCTGGGAATGAGAAAAGACAAATTTTGACACTGCTCAACTATGGGAGTGAAAATCTTTGACTCGGAGGAGGAAAAACGAGGGACAGCACTTCTAATTTGGCTGAAGAACGGGGGAACACAGGGGATGGTGTGTTAGTGACATATCTGGACTGGCTTAGCTCTTGGTCACTTTCTCTGGGCTCCCAAATCGGGCATAATTCTCTTTTCTTTGCCTCCTGGCAAAGTAACAGGACAGAGCTGAAGGGCAAGTCCAGAAAGAAAAGGCATGTCGTGGGTCAAAGAGGCTGAGGGGGCTGGTGGGTGAGGCCGGGGAGCCCAGTGGCATCTGAATCAACCCAGGGGTCAGAGGCAGATGTGGAAGGGAAGATGTCTTTCAAGAATTTTTTTCTTTTGAAATAATTGTAGATTCATGGGAAGTTGCAAAGAATGTGTAACCATGTCCCAAATTCCCTTCCATTTCCCCCCATGCTGATGTCTTATACAAGCATGGAGCTAACCCTTGAAAGGCCCAGGGAGCATATCCGGATCCCACTCATTTTACAAGCACTCAAAGCACTCACTGTCAAGTGTATGTGTACGTAGTTCTGTACAATTGTATCTCACACGTGGATGTGTGTAACCACCGTCACGGTCAAGATACAGACTTCTTCACGAACAGGGGTCCCTGTAGTCACACCTTTAGAACCGTTCCCACTCACCTCCCTAACTCCCAGCAACCACTAATCTGTGCTCCACATTTATAATTTTACTATTTTGAGAAAGTGATTTGAATGGAATCATACAGGATAGAGCCTTTTGAGGTTGGCTATTTTCACTCAGCATGAGCAGGAATGGAATTTTTTTTTTCTTTTTACAAAAACCAATACTCCATACCAATTAACACAAATAGGACTCTTCAAGCCTCACTGTGTGGCTGTTTGATTTATGGAAAACTTTCAGTAGGGAGGAGAGGTGCAACTTGCAGGCCCACACACCCTTGTTTGGGGAGCTTGGACAGGGGATGAAGATGATGAGGGTGATGAGAAAGGCAGTGGTGACAAGGACGATGATGACAGAGGTGATTGGAGCAAGCACTGAAAACGGACAAGGTAATGATGGTGGATGAGCGTCACAGCCGTGACAGCTAGCCTGACGATGACCTCGATGCTGGCCGCAATGCAGACGACAGTGTGAATGAACACACAGAAGGAAGAACAAGGGTGCCTCTGCCAGTGGTGACGGCAGCAGGACTGGTAACAGTGGTGATGACGAAGACTTTAGAGTGTATAAGGCACCATAATTTATATGTCTGTATTCTCTCGACAACATGATAAACCAGCCACAGTAATCTCATTGCAATTGAGGAAATTGAGTGAAGACTAAGAGAGTCTTCACTCTCTTGTAAGTGATAAAATAAGGTCTTTGCTGTTCTCTGACTCCAAATCCCAGGTTCTGTTTCCTGCACCTTTTGTATCTTGCATTTCCACTGTCACTAATAAAGAACATGAGTCCCGATGTCATGCGGAGTATCGTACTTCTCCTGAGTTTTATTATAACGATTTTTGGTAGGCAGGAAGGCTATCCATGGAACACTTGGGTTAACACGACAGCCAAAGGAGTGTGATTCTTGGTCATTCCTAGGAAACCACTTTAACCTATCTAGATCTCCTCCAGTCTATGTCCTGCCTTTGAGAACCACAGGACTACAACCAAACGTCTGCTTTGTTGATAGTTATGGCACACCATACAAGGGTAGGCATGGGGGCAGCTGGGATTCTTCCCTGCCCGAAGGCATCATAGCTTGCCAACTTTGCACAAAACTCCAAGTCCTTGCTTCTGTGAAATCTAATCTAGAAGAGAGCTAATCTCATGTATACTTGGAGACCAATTGGAAAGCACTGTCACCTACACCCAGAAGCTACCCTGAAGCCAAGTGGGTTCACATACACACACAAACACAAACCCTGTTCGGGCTGATGGCCTTGGCCAGCAGAAAGAAGAAATAATCAGGCAACTCAGGAGTTTGTTTCCGCAGCAAGGTGATCAAGGAAGAGGAGGAGGGATTGGAGGCAGAGGGGCTGGAAGAAGAGCGGGTTGATTGCTCCAGCCATCAGTGTAGGCCCAGATAGAAGCAGGTTGGGTGTGACTGTGAAGCCCGGCACCCTGAATGGCTTTTACAGCAGTTCAGAGCATATCTGTAGTGTTGGTCTCATCCCCTCCATTTTCCATTTTTAGTCCTCAGTCTGGAGGCTGCCCTTCATTATTTCTTAATGCAGCCAAGTAGAGTTCAGTTGTTTGAATTGTGTCTGTATCCTCAAAATCCAGTAGAGAGGAGAGAGGTGGCAAGCAATGGAAAATAAAATATGGCCAGAACAGATGGCCGGAAGTGAAGTCTGTCTGCCCCTCTGCTGGCCCTCAGGGGTGGCAGTGACGGCGAGTCAAGTGGGCCACCCGGCTCCCCACCGTGCAGGACGAGGGGGAGCTGTCAGTGACAACCTCATGGAGATAAGCAGAAGACCCATTTGAGAAGATCTTGACACCTGTCCCTCAGCTACCTCTCCTGGTTAGAGATAGCTATCAGTTCATATGTAAATACGTCAGCACGTGTCTTCCAAAGTTAGGAACACTTTTTCCCCCTGGGTAACCATTACGTTCTAATCAAGGCACATGCTAGGGCCTCATAATCTGCTCGGGGTCCTGAGCTCACCTGAGGTGGGAGGGCTGCTTGTCAGAGCTGGATTTCAGGGGTCCACAGGGGTGTTTCAAATCTTGGGGCATATTCAAGAACAAGAATTTACGATAGTCCCATGATCATCAAATGTCCAGTCAAAGTTTACATTTCTACACTTGTCGCACATCTTTAAAGTGTTTACCATTCGACTTGACTGCCAAATAAGTTCTGTACATCATAATTGGTAGGTGGCTCCGACATCTGGCTTTCCCCCTTACAAGTGCTTTATTGAAGAACTCATCCATGTAATTTGTCCTAGAGAGTTTGCCTTCATCTGGGTTTTGCTAATCGAATCCCTGTGGATTCTGAAGCATGTTTTTTCTGTCAAATTGGTAGTTAGAACTAAAGCTTTTGTCAGATTCTGGTTTGAATCTCCTTGGGTTGTTTTTTTGTTTTTTGGGGTTTTTTTTGGCGAGACTGCTTCACCAGGAGTAATGTATGTTTCTCTTAGAAGGTACATAATGGGGGTTTCCTCCTTGTTGTGATGTTAGCCATCACTGAGAATCATTTGTTCTGGTTTAAAAGGACAAGTTCGTGAAAGACATGAGAAGTAGAAGGAAAGGCATTCCAGGCAAAGATCAAAAGGAAAAGGGCATGGCTTGGTAGGGAGGGCAGGGGGCTCAGCATGGTGGGAGCAGAGAATACAAGGCAAGGGTGGGCTTAGAGGGCCTGGTCCAGTAGGCTCCAGAACCTGGGCTTTATCTGACCAAGTTGAGGAAGGAAATGAGTGGCTATGAGTGTTATCCCAACCCAGAAAGAGACCCGTTCAGGCAGCTCTGCTGTTTAGGCAGCAGTGGGTCATCCCTGGTCCAACTGTGCTCACTAGGACCAACCTCTGGATGGCAGGAGACAGGACCATCTTCTTCCTAGCCCAGGGGAGTTCCTTGGTAGAACCCAATCCTCTCAAAAACACTTTGCATCTTTGAGTCTACCTTAATCCACTTGTGGTGCCATACTACAGTACCATAGGCTGCATGGCTTAAACAACAAATTTATTCTCTGAGGTCTAAAGGCTGGAGGCCCCAAATCCAAGTGTCAGCTGGGCGGTGCTTCTTAGGAGCTTCTAGAGGAGGACCCATTCCTGCCTCTTTCAGCTTCTGGAAGCCCCGGGCATCCCTTGGCTTGTGGTAGCATCACCCCAGTCTCTGCCTCTGCCTCCCTATGGCCACAGTTGACCAAGAAGAGGAGGCTTGGGTTCCAAGCCTCAGAAGTGACTGGGTTCCATCAAGGAACTGCCCTGGGCTAGTAAGAAGAAGGTCCTGTCTCCTGCCATCCAGAGTTTGTAATCTGGGAGCCACAGAGTGGACAGAAATTGAAACTGGGTTCTGAATTGCAAGTGAGGAATGCAGGATTATGAAGGCAAAACCCATAAGGTTACATAACTTGTTTTGAAGGAATTCTGACTGATGCTGGCAGAGTGCAACTATGTAGCAGGCCATTGGCTCATCAGCCAGCAGATGCTCCATTATCTCGGTCGCAGTCCAAAGTAGAAGGATGTGTTCCAGGAGGTGGGCGAAGTACAAGTTGGAGGTGCAAATGAGGTCAAGCTGCAATTGAGAAAAGTCAAAAGTCCGTGGTGTTCCCAAAACTGAAACTGGAGAAGTGTGTAGACCTTGTGCGCTCAGTGCCTTCCCAGCCCTTGTTTTGAATGACTTTTCCAAATGCTTACTTCACCTCTGGAACCTCCGTTCATGCAGTCTTCCCTCTGTGGGTCTCTGTGTCTTCACACAGCCTTCTCTTCTCTGCTGTCTATGCTCAGTGCCTCTCTGTGCCTCTTCTCCTCTTGTAGGGTAACTGGTCCCATCAGATTTTGATCCCCCCTACGCCAGGATGATTTTAACATCTGGTAAGATGGGATTTGCCAGGAAGGTCACATTCACAGGCACCAGGGGGGTGGGACTTCAACATTTCCTGGTGGACACAACTGAATCCACGGCATCTTATTCCCAAATGAATGTCCTCAGCACTGATGAGCACTTTTTTTTTTTTCCAAAAAGGTGATTTTGGAATGATTGATGGTCCCCAAGCTTTTCTGCCACAGGCATTATTTCCTCTTTGGACACCATCCCACAGCCATTCAGGCTGCCTAATAGTGGCCCCATCACATTCTAGCAGAGATGGTCCCATGACATGTGGCAGGCGGGCGAGCCGTCCAGTGGCATCCCCACCAAGCTGATGTTAACTTGGGCATGCAACACATTTATAAAAGACAGAAGATCAGGCCTGTCCACTAAGCTTCCAGTTAGACAGCTGTTTGCATATAATTAGATTCTTACCAAAATACACAGTGTAGAAGCTAAAGGAGCTTTGATGACTGCTGGGAGCAGGAGAGCGAGCCCGTGAGTTTGCAGTGGGCATGGACAGGGCCAGCAGCCTCGCTAACCAGCTAATTGCTAACCAGCAGCCTGGCTTTCAGGGAGCCCTTTGCCCCTGTGATCTCAAGCCTCCCACAATAGTGGGGGGTTAAATTGGGCAGCTGGAAAGGCTTACTCTCCAGTCAAACAGGAGACCAGAGCTCCTTTTAAATTCATCATGACTACTGTGAAGGACAAAATACGATGTCCCTAAATGTCCAGTCTGAAAGGTGGGGAGGGAAAGATGGCAGAGCCTGCAGCCAGAGCCCCTGAGCTAACATCCAGGTTTGGCACGTGCTTCCAGGCTGTACCTGGGAGCTGCTGAGTCTGCTCTTCCTCCCGGAATTTGCACCCCCAACCCCACACCCCGCGTGCCTTTCCATGGGAGTCCTTCCTGCTCCGAACTCACCCCCACCACCAACCGGGGCTATCTGAATGCATGTGACTGTGAGGGCTGCACCCCCCAGAGCTGATCTCAGGGCTCTCGCTGGTGTGGGTACCCACACACGTGCGTGTGGGTACCCACAAAGATAAGCAGGCCTGCCACTTGCCATTTTAAGTTCTTGGGAACTTCCATCCACCTAGGGAGAGTGGACTATTTTAAGCAGGAACAGTCCTGGTATGTGTCCACAGAGATCCTGGGACGATGCCCTAGCAAAACCCAACAGAAGCCAGATGCCTCATCTCCCTAACTTCTGTGCTTTCCTTCATGCTACCTCCTCGTCGCCTCCTGCACCCATTTCCTCATTCAGTCAACACATGCTTACTGTGTCTCTTGTATATCCATGCACGCTGCTGTGCATAGAAACTCTCATTTAATCCTGCCAGTAATTTTGGTCACAACTATAGGTAACATTTATTGAGTGCTTAGTCTGTGCCCCTGTGTACTTTACTAAATGTTCTATAGAATGTTTCTTTTTTTTAATAGACTTTATTTTTTAGAGCAGTTTTAAGTTCTTAACAAAACCGAGGAAAGGTTCAGAGAGTTCCCATTTTTCCCCTGCCCCTCACCCCCCAGCCTCCTCTACTGTCTATATTCTCCCTCCAGAGTGGTACATTTTTTTCAGCTTTCCAAGATTCACTGTTTATGCGCCACATCCAGTGCTCCAGGCAATACGTAGAGTGGTACATGTTATAACTGATAAACACACAGCAATACATCATGATCACCACAAATCTCCCTTAGGAGCGGGAGATGCAGTCCCATTCCGCAGATGGGAGCCCTCAGGTTCAACAAAGGCCAGAGCAGAGGCCTTGCATCTCTGGCCGGGGAGAGACTGGGTCTTTCTCTGCTGCACTGTATTGTTCTGTGAGTTGGATATTGTCCCCATTATGAAGAAAGGGGGATGAGGCTCAGTGTTAATTGTCATCCAGCAAGTGAGTGGCAGAGCTGGATTCTTTTTTTTTTTAAGATTTAAAAAAAAATTAATTTATTTGACAGATCACAAGTAGGCAGAGAGGCAGGCAGACAGAGAGAGAGGAGGAAGCAGGCTCCCTGCTGAGCAGAGAGCCCGATGAGGGGCTTGACCCCAGGACCATCGATCCTAGGATCATGACCTGAGCTGAAGACAGGCTTTAACCCACTGAGGCACCTAGGCACCCCAGCTGAGCTGGATTCTAATCCTATCTGTTGGACCACAGATCCTTCTTGATACCAGCTCACTGTCCCTTCTAACCTTCTGCAGGCAGCAGACAACTAAGATCCATAACCTGGAGGGCATGATGGCAGAGCTCAAAGATGTCCTCCAGCTTGGCCTGTAATCTCTTCCTCCTGCACTGGGGTTTCTCAGCTGTGGGGCAGTTGATATTTGGGCTAGAAGCTTCCTGGCTGTAGTGGTTGCTTGTGCATTGTAAGCATATCCTTGTCCTCTGCCCACTAGACACCAGCCTTCTCATCTTGTGATAACCAAAAATATTCCCTGGGGGCAACCCCTGTTGAGAACCACTGTCCTAAACCAAGGAGTCTCCTTTGTTCTCCTCATGCCTAGCTCCCAGGAAAGAGGACACCAAGTGCATTGATTGGCCATGACCCAGGGCTCTCAAACATTCACTCAAACCTACATCACCCAAAGACTGAGCTAAAATGCAGGTTCTCACTCAGTTGTTTAGGGGTGGGGCTTGAGATTCTGTATTTATAACCCACGTCCAGGTGATGAGGAGTCTGTTGGCCCAAGGATGACAACTGGAGTATAAAGGCCTTAGTAATACCTAAGCAAATCCCTAAAACAAGACTACCTAACGTCTCTGATTAGGACTGTGCAGATGGAGTCAAGCCAGAGGCGAGGCTGCCTGCAGGAGCTCCCAGTCATGTAGGGGGCAAGTTTGGGCACGCAAGTTGCTGTCAGAGATGTTGGGAATTGGGTTCTGCTCCTGACCTGCCGGAAGAGCTTGTGGGAGTCACTCACTCGCTCACTCACTCTTCCACTCACTCTTGAGGCACGCTGACCTTGCCTGAAAACCCAAACGCATTCTGCAGATCCCTCAACAGCCTGTTTTGTCTCACTCAGGTTCATGTGCTTCTTTCCTGGGAATGTGTGCAGCATGGTGGCCAAACTATGTCTGTTTCCTCCTGGGGTTCAGAGGAGGCCCTTAAGGAATGTTTCTTGTACAGATGAAGAAAGAGGCTGTTCTGGGAAGAGGGAGCTGTCAACTTGGTGTTTGTCCACATTTCTAAACTTCAGCTGACCTGGTTAACTAGCCGGCTAAATGAGACTCTAAAGCCTTCTAGAAGCTTATTTTGGAGTCTCAGCTAGAAACACGCTGAATCATAAGATTCATGTGTCACCAGCCGCAACCGAAATCCACCCTTCACCCAGCCCTTCTGTTCCTCCTCAAGAACTTTGTTTTGCCGTTCATTTGTTTGTTCTAAGTTTGTTTTGTTTTTTTTTTTTAAGGTTTATGTATTTGAGAGCGAGAGTGTGAGTGGGGGAAGGCGCAGGGAAAGAACATCCAAGAAGACTCCCACTGAGCAAAGGGCCAACACGGGGCTCCATTCCATGAACCACAAGACCAGGACCTGAGCTGAAACCAAGAGTCAGACGTTCAACTGATGGAGACACCCAGGAGCCTCTCACTTGCTTGTTTTAATGTAACAGAAAAAGAAAAGAAACAAAGCACAGTGACTGCACCCAAGGAACCAGGTTCAGGGCAGGAGAATGGACAGGAGACCCACTGTCCCCAGAACTTCCAGGGACACCGAACACCCCTTAGTTCCCTTCACTTCTTCATCAGTATGGCCGCAAAGCCCCTGAGGACAGGGGGCCCAGCAGGGAGGCTCTAAGCTGAAATGGCCGGGACCTTGCTCGGGATGCTGGGGACCCATTGGATCAGAACCCAGGTCTGGGCACGTGACTGCAGCCCTTGGGCCCCAGAGGCAGTTGGGGACATGGCCATCTAGAGTCTCCCGGCAGAAGGGACAATGACCTGCAGAAGCATCCCCTCTTCCTTTTCCTTTTGTTTCTTTTACAGAAGTAGACAAAGACTTCCTTAACAGATTTTTGGTGTAAAAAGAGCAAATATGTAAGAAATATAATATAAGAAATACAAGAAATATATATAACAAATATAAGAATGTCTCCATTTACCACTTTCCAAATGTCCTCTCCTCCAAGACAATTTTCTTTCTTTGGGGTGCCCCTGTTGCTTTCCTCTCTCACTCTAATTTTATTTCAGAATGTTCCATTTACAGGAGTGGTTGAAGGAGTTGGGACAGGCGGTGTCTCCAGTTCTGTATACTCTTTCCCTCTTTCTCCCCACCGCTCCCCGCCTCTCTCACTCCGTCTCCCCTTCTCTGTCTCTGTCCCGTTAAATTTCCCCCAAGGAAAACCATGGTGCAGTGGTTGTTATCTATGTACATTGGATAAATGCACAGAAGGGGTTTGGAGGACATTTGTGACAGTTTAATAATAGGAGTCTCTGGGTACGTTTGGGGGAGTCTTGTTTTCTTCCTGATGGTGTAGTTGAATTTTCTCCCCTAAGGAAGATGGAGTGTTTATATAATTAAGGTGTTTTTGAAATACTTTAGAAAAATTAAAACCTGTCCCTCTTTTATGACTTAGCATCCTTTATCCTCTAAGTAAAAACCCTCCAAAAGCCAGCACTGGGCAAAGTGTCAACCCGTCAGTCAGTGCCTGGGTGACGTAGGTGTCACGTGCCAGTCGCGGGATCGGAAGGGGCTGAGAGCACAAGGCAGTTTCCTCCATTCTCCAGGTGGGGTGGCAGGAGAAGGGAGGCACACCAGCTCACTCTGCTGCATGGGGCTGGCTCACAGTCAGGTCAGTTAGACACTGCAGGTCCACAGGGGGAGGTGGAGCTGGTTGGAAGAGCGGCAGCCCTCCACACCCGAAGCCTTGAGCTCTGCCTTAGCCCTGGGCCAGCACTATGGCCTTTGCAGTTTTCTCATCTATAAAATGGTTGCGTATATACAGTGAGACCCACATCTCACTCAGCTATTGTAAGAACCCAATGAGTACACAGTTCAAGAGGAATTGGAAAAATTACAATTTCCTCCACAGCTGTAAGGCATTATTATTATTGTATTATTATTTTTATATGACAGATATGTAAGCAGGCAGTGATAGCATATGGACAAAATTTGTAGGCTTTCGAGAGAGACCAATGACATGTTTAGTTCCAGGTCAGCACTTCTTAGCTCTGTGACCTTGAGCATTTAAGCAACCCCTTGGTACCTCCGTTTCTCACTGGTAAAACTGAATTTCCTTTATTAGCATGAGATTCGTACTGCATATTTTGAAATCAATTTTACTGACGTATAACTTATGTAGAACAAATGCATCCACTCTGAGTATAAAGATAAATGATTTTTGACAAATGTATATATCTGTGCAACCACCACCAGGATCAGTGTATATCTGGGACTTTTCCAATCAATTTCGTTCAAACCCTAGTCCCAGCCAACCACTGATGACCTTTCTGTTGCCACAGATTTGACTTGTTTTTTTTTTTCTTTACCGTTTCAGATAAAGAGAATCCTACAGTTGTGCTCTTTGGTTTCTTTCCTTTGGCATCATGTTTTTGAGATTCATCTGTGTTACTGTACATCAGTAGTTAATGCCTTTTTCATTCCTTAGTAATATTCCATCAGATAAAGATACTACAAATGGCTTATCCAGCCACCTGTTGATGGACGTTCGCAATGTTTCTGGTTTGAGGCTATTATGAATAAAACTGCCGAGAGCATAGTGTGGGATCTTCTGTTGCACCTATGCTATCATTTCTTTTAGCTAAATACCTAGGGGTAGAATGGCTGGATCCTATGGTAAGTGTGTTTTTCATTTTTTTAAGAAACTGCCAAATTGAGTCCACACGCGGATGTAACATCTTCCATCTCCACCGTATGAGAGTATGCAGGGTATGAGAGCCGAAGTTGTCCCACACCCTTGGCAGCACTAGATAGACAGTCTTTCTTTTCTTCTTTATATGAAATGTAAAGTGGCATTGCAGTGTGGTTTAATTTGGGTCTCCCTAACAAAGGCTTTAGACTTGTTTCATGGCTGATCAGTCATTCATATACTTTTTTTCTTGTATCTCTTTAATGTATCTCTTTAATCTTATGCCCATTTAAAAAATTTGGGCTTGTGTTTTATTACCAAGGTGTAAGTATTGTGGATACAAGAATTTTGTCAGAAATATAATCGTGGGTGCCTGAGTGGCTCAGTGGGTTAAGCCTCTGCCTTCGGCTCAGGTCATGATCTCAAGGTCCTGGGATCGAGTCCCGCATCGGGCTCTCTGCTCAGCAGGGAGCCTGTTTCCCCCTCTCTCTCTGCCTGCCTCTCTGCCTACTTGTGATCTCCCTCTCTCTGTCAAATAAATAAAAAAATAAAATCTTTTAAAAAAAAGAAATATAATTGTAAAAAATTTTCTGTCAGTATGTGGCTGGCTTTATTTATTTTCTTAAAGATATCTCTAGAAAGAGTTTTTAATTTTGATAGAGTCCACTCCATGCATTTGTTAACAGTTTGTGGTCTTTGTGTGTGTTTTGTTTAAGAAACGTTTGCCTACTCCAAGGTGGTAGATATATATATATATATATATATATATATATATATATATATATGATGCATTGTGATTGTTATTAAATCTAGGTCAAATGATCTATTTCAAATTTAATCTTTGTGCATGGCATAAGGTAAAATTCAAAGTTTGTTTTTTCCACATAATATATTGAAAGATGATTCTTTTCTCATTGAAAAACCCTGCAAACCTTATCAGACTTCAATTGATCATAGATAGATGGATAGATAAATAGATGAATAGATAGTAGATGTATTTCTGGAATCTCTGTTCTATTTATGCTTATGTCAATATCACAATATCTTGATTATGTGATTACTGAAGCTTTATAGTGAGTCTAGAAATCAAGTAGTTCTCTGATTTTATTCTCTTTTCTGAATATACTTTGGCTATTCTAGTTTCTTCACTTTTCCAATAAATTAGAACTCCTTCAGTGTTTTAAAACATCATCAGTAAAGACATCTGGACCCAGAGTTCCCTCTGTGGAGAGATTTTTAATTATAAATCCAATTTCTTGGATAGTTATTAATTTGTGTTGCTGATATCTACACAAATGTTGCTCAGATTTTGGTTAAGATTAACATCTAAAGATTAATATTTGGAGAATTAATGACTTAACAACATGGAGTCATCTGATCCACAAACATGATATATTTCTCCATTTATTTAGGTTGTTTAGGTTTTTTTTTTTTAGGTTATTTGCCTCATTGATATTTTATAGATTTTAAAATACAGGTCATGCACATATTGTTATAAATTTATCCCAAAGTGTTTTATATTTTTTGAGGCTAATACCATGTAAGTGGTATTTAAATTTTGAAATTTCCAGCTGTTTGTTGCTAGTATAGAGAAGGATACTTTTTTTGCTAGTATAAAAAATAACATTAATTTTTAAAATATAGATGTATTTTGTAGATATTCTAAACTCAGTTGTGAGTTATAGTAACTTTTTCTATAGATAAGATTTAAAACCTTTATATAGATAAGAATTTTATATAAACATGATTATATAATTGATAAATGAAAGCAGTTTTACTTCTTCATTTCCAAGCTAATTTAAGGCATTTTTCCCCTGTCCTATTGCACTAGCGAGGGCCACTAATGCAATGTTGAAGGAACAGTATGAGAACATCCATTCTTGCTTTGATCCCAATCTTAGAAAGCATTTAGTCCTTCACCATTAAATGTGATGTTAACTAGGTTTTAATAAAAGAAGTTATCAGGTTAAGGAAATCCCCTTCTATTCCTAGTTTTCTGAGAGTTTTTTTTTTTTTATCACAAATAGATATTATGCTTTCACAAATGGTTTTTGAGCATCTATTGTGATAATCATATTGTTTTTCTTTTTTAGTTAATATGGTGAATTACATTTGTTTACAAATGTTCACCTAACCTTGCTTCCTTGGATAAACTCCACTTAGTCATCATGTACTATCTTTCATTTTATATTGCTGGATTCGACTTGCTAATATTCATCAAAAACTTTAGCGCCTGAGGGACTGAGGAGAGATAGTGGCCTACCATATCCATATGATATCTTTGTTCCTGCTTTGGCATCAGGCCTCTATGTGTCAAGTTTGGATGAGATACCTCTGCTCTATATTCGGAAAAATTTGTGTGGAGTTGTCATTATTTCTTTCTGAACTACTCAAAAAAAAAAATCATTAGTGACGATATCTGCGATTGGAATTTTCTTTGTGAAAAGATTTTAAATTATGGATTTAATTTATTTAATAGGTATTGACTTTTTCAGATTTTCTAATTCTTCTTGAATCTATTTTGGCAATTTCAGTCTTTCAATGAATGTATCAATTTCATCTATGTTGTCAATATATTGCCATAAAGTTGTTTAAAAATTCCCTTAGCAGCTGATAGTGTCTGTAGCATCTGTAGTGATGTCAACTTTCCACTTTCTGATTCTGGAAATCTGATCTCTCTTTTCTTTCTGATCAGTCTAATTTGAGGTTTATCAGTCCTCAACTTTTTAAAAAAGACTATCTTGGGTTTCATTGATTTTTGCTATTGCTCTTTGTTTTCTATTTTATTGAGTTCTCTTAACTTTATTGTTTCATTCCTCTAACTTACTTTGGACTTACTTTGTTGTTGTTTCAGAACCTTAGATTATTAATTTGAGACTTTTTTTTTCTTTTCTATTATATATATTTAATGCTATAAATGTCCCCATAAACACTGCTTTTGTTAAACCCCTCATTTTTTTTTATTTTTAATCTTCATCATCTTCAAAATATTTACTGATTTCTCTTTCCATATTCTTTAATCCATAGGTTATTTAAAAATGTGTTATGTTCCAAATATTTAGCAAATTTCTATGAGGAAATATTATAAAATAATACAAAAGTAGTACTAAATAAAATAATTAATGATTAAAAACAGAGCATGAGAAACATGTTCTAACATACATGTGATTAGAATCCCAGAAGATGGAGAGGAAATGAAGTAGAAGCAATATTTGAAGAGAGAATGTCTGACACTAACACCAAATTGATGGAAGGCATTAATCTATAGTCCTAAGAAGATTGCCAAACCCCAACAAGAATAAAGACTAAGAAAGACTCCCTTAGGTACATCATGATGTAACTGCTGAGAAATTAGGACAAAGAGAAAATATCAAAAGCAGTTAGAGGAAAAAGACCCATTACTTTCAAAGAGGAAAATGAAAAGTAACAGTAATGACTGACTCCCCAGCAGTAAACAGGAAGCCAGAAGGCAGTGAAAATGGTATCCTGAATGTGTTGGAAAGGACAAAATATAAACTAGCTATTGAGAATTTTATACCCAGTGAAAAATCTTTCAAACATAAATGGGAAAAAGGATGTTTCCACACAAAGCAGAAGCTGAGACAATCCAAAAAATGCTAAGGAGAATTCTTCAAGATCTAACAAAATGACCTCAGGTGGAAGCATGATATTGCAGGAAGGAACTGGAGGCAGCAGAGCTGGAGACTAATTATAGATTATTTCCACATAAGCAGCATCATGGCAATTTTGAATGGATTGCAGGTGCTTTTACTATAGCTCAGTGCCTCATTTAATCCATAATGGAGCAATATTTGCTAGCAAAACAATGTCTACAGAAAAAATCGTCATGATTATTTTGTAATAATACTGAAGAACATCATTGCCATTTTCAGAGGACTGTGATACCTGATCTGCATATATGGTTCAGGTATGTTTCATGACAATAATCACTCTTTGTGGGGGATTTATTTAAGCTTTGTTGTAGGCATGAGGAATATCTAAGTAATATTAAATGCTTCTATGTAAGCGTGCGATGTTTACCTCATGTTTTCCCATTTGTATGAAGAGCTTTGGGAGTGGTATGTTTTAAATAAGAATGGACAAAATTAAAGCAGATGAAAGTTGAAAATGTATCTATAGGACAATGTCTACCACTCTACACATATGCCGTAGTGTTGTTTGGTTCATTTTGTTTTTGCTTTTACTTTTTAAAAAAAATGCTTAGGAGAGCAAATATGTCTGCTACTTTTACATTTTAAACCTCAAATTCCTAGAAGTTACTCTCAAAATTCAGAATATTTAGCTTTAAATATTCATTTCCTCCATAAAAAATCCATGATATTTTGTATGGTGTCATTTTAACTTATACTGTGATTTTCTACTCTCTTTTCCTACAAAATCTTAGATTTGTATGTTTTTAAAACTGTTGTGCATTGGTTAAGTTTGAACTTTATTTTGTGGCTGTTATGAATGTAATATTTACCTTCAGAGTTTTTTTTGCCTTTTACCAAAAAAGGAGGTGAGTCAATATCCTGAACTGAATTTTTAAAAAAACAAAACACTATTTCTCTAAAAATGTCTGAGGAAAAGGTAAATTACTTACATCTTCAAAATTTTGAGACATTTGAATTTATTCATAATTCTGTTTTCATAATTCAAAGCATCTTCATTGTAATGGATGTTCACATAATCAGAATTGCTGTTTTGCCTTTAATAAATATAAATCTGAAATGTGTAGAAATGCTTGATTTTGATTTTTTAATCTCCCCAAAATTAGTTAACAATGTAGAAAAGATGCTCTTGTTATAAGCACTTATGTAGTTTCATAATTTTTTATTTGAATGTTCTATAGTGCTCCATAATGAGGAATTTTTTTGTGTTCATAGTAATTAAAACTTAATTGTTCCCATATTCCTATCCCTTACCGGTGCTTTTCTTAGAATCACCACCATTTTAAAGAGAGGAACTTTTTTTTAATAAAGTTGTTCCTCCCGGTTAAAGAAAAATTACCCTAGAAAAGCAGTGTGTAGTCAAAGTGCTGACATAAGCTAAATGGAAAAAGAATATATAAGGTTTTCCCTCCATATCAGCCAAGTGTTGTGACTGAGTGGAATGATTTAATGAAATTTCTAAGTGTTTTTTTTTTTTTTTTTTTAGCTATTAGGGATTCTTTAGTGGGAAATAAAACATAGGTTACCAAAACCAGGTGAAAATAATAGGATAAGAATATATATATAGGGTGCCTGGGTGGCTCAGTGGGTTAAAGCCTCTGCCTCTGGCTCAGGTCATGGTCCTGGGGTCCTGGGATCGAGCCCCACATCGGGCTCTCTGCTCAGCAGGGAGTCTGCTTCCTCCTCTCTCTCTCTCTGCCTGCTTCTCTGCCTACTTGTGATCTCTGTCTGTCAAATAAATAAATAAAATCTTAAATATATCTATATATGTATATATACATATTCTAGGCAAATACTCATAAAAAGAGAGCTGGAGTAGCTATATTAGTTTTATTTATTTATTTATTTTTTTAGCTATATTAGTTTTAAACAAAATTATCTTTAAGACAAAAAGAAAAGGTATTAAGGATAGAGAAGAGAAGGTCAATGTATAATGGCAAAAGAAAAAGTTCCCTGAGAAGAAATAACAATTCTAAATTGATATGTATCCAGTCCCATAGTCTCAAAATAGATCATAGAACAAAAACCAAAAGAATAAAAATCCATCCATCAGGTTGGCAAAAGTGTTCATTTTTTTTCTATATATGGAACCTAGCTAGAGGAAGCAGAAGTTGCAGTAACTTTGGAAAACATCTGCGCGTGGGCAAGGACAAGGATGTTCACCTACTGAAACCTTGCTCCAAATGAGGAAGAAATGGAAGGTGCCTCGGTGCACCTTGATGGGAGAAGCTGGAATTGTCACATGACTAGGTAACACACAGCAGCTAAAACGAATGAGCAGAGCTGTATGCAGCGAGGCGGATGAATCTTGAGAACATGTGCTGAACCATCACGAAAGCCAGGATGGTTTGTCGTGTTGCTTTCCTGGATGAGATTTCTCCCAACTGATGGCACAGGGATTCCTGGCTCCCTGGGCATGGTGACTCAGGGATTGGGCATGGGGTGCCTGTCATATGTCGCCAATGTGTCCTCTGCAGATGTGGCACTGCCAAATAGTGCACCCACTCTGGAGTCCATTGAACGCAACCACTTGGAAATAGGTGCTTCTTTTGGAGAAGTCTAAAGTAGGTTCATGGAGAAATTCTCCTTAGGAGACTCACAGAGAACACCTGGAAGAGACCTTTTAAATCATCGGTGCTCCCACCTTATTCTACAGGTAGACAAAGAAGGATCCCTGAGGCCAACAAGTGTGGCCAGTTTTGTGTGTGGTCAGGTCTGTGAGCAGCACATGTGGATTCTCATCATCGGGGAGACTGGCCAAGTTTTGGGACATATTCTGTATCTTGCACAGTAGAGGAGCTCCTTTTGTCCTTTCTCCCAGTAGAAGAGTGCTACTGTAAACAGGGCAGAATCAGCAACATGTCAGGTGTCTCTCAGGGTAAAGAGAGAGGTGAGTTCTCCCCCCACCTAAGGCCTGGGATGTTCAACAAAGAATTCAAAAGATAGGTTACCCTCGAGCTTACGTGTTTATCAGGGGTGGAAGGTCGGGGAGGGCAGGGGTGGGAGCAGCATTACAGGTAGAGAGAATACTATATGAACATGAACCTATCAGCATGGGGACATAGGCCATGAGTAGGATAGAAGGAGCATAGCACGAAAGTCAGAGGGATCATGATCTCAGTGTTTCCTCTCTGCCTCCTCACCTGTCAACAGGTGATAGAGAGATTCCTGGGGTGGGGGAGCAGGGGGTCAAGCAAACAGGCCTTTGAAAACAAAGCCCAGGACCAAGTCTCTGTGCCACCAGTGTCCCACTCAAGAGAGGGGTTTCAAACAGAAAGTGGCATGCCCAGAGCCAGTGGGACCTGCAAGATTTCCTAGGGGATCTTAGGAAGACACTGGCTTGGCAGGAGTTTCTAAAGAAATGTTATTTTCACTTCAGATAGTAGCATCCGGAAAAATAAGACAGGAAAATCCCAGAGGAAGCAAAAGCTGTTCTACACCAACTCAGAAATGCCTATGGTTTCTCTGGAATCTAGGGGTTCTTTGGGCAACTGACCAGTAGGGCTGGTATAGTTGCCCCAGGTCAGTCATGGCATTCGGTCAAACACCGCTCTTTAAAATCCACCTGCCTTTTACACCAGGTGTGAGTGTAGACTCAGTGAATTGACTGCTCTTCCACCAAAAAGCCATCTTGGTTGGTTTCCACACTACTGACATTTAACTGGTATTTCAGTGACTAGATGGTTCTGACCAAATGACCAGTATCTGAGTATAAATGTATAACCGGTGGGGGCTTGTCTCTGGGTTCAACAGAGCCTGAAGCAAGGTCGGATATATCAGGTGACTCCAGGCATTTCCCAGACATAAAGGCATTTGATCATTTCCTCAATCTGTGGGTCTCAAGCTTGCAGTCTACCACTGACCCACCAATACTCCCAGCAGCATGGATACCAGTGGAGTAGACCACGCAATAGTCCCTCTCAACAGGGAAAAGATGGAGGGTTGGGGTTGGGGAGAAGTGTGGAAAGAGAGGAGGTGTGCATCCCAGTGGATAACCAGTGCCCTAAAGGCACCCTTCTTGCAACCTTACTTTGGAAAGTAAAGATGCGGCAAAATGGAAACTCACTGCCCTTGAAGTATCTGCACATCTCTTTGGGATGAGAGAAATATCTCCATTTCACAGATGAATACACTGAAGTCCAGAGAGCTGGTACAACTTGGCCGAAGTTACACAGTAAGAGAAGAGCAGAGCTGCTCTCACATCCTCATGAATTACAATCCAAATCTACCACATTGGCAGAACCCACAACATGTACTGGTGGACATTACATAAATTCAGCAACAAATCCAAAGACCTGAAAGATCCAGTCTATCCTTGGGGAGTTTTCAGCACAGTGGAAAAGAAATGAGGGGTTAGAGTGATTGAATGTTACTGCCCAATGTTATGTCCTCATATAAGTTCTCATGAAATATCAAATGCATGAAAGACATAGCACCTGCTTCAGTATTTAGGGAGGGGCAGACGGCATTTAGGGTAGACTTTTGTAACTCTTGCATGTGTCATACTTATCTAGATCTCCCTCCATGTGAAGAGCCAGGTTCCATGTATATCTGTGCTCTTGGTACCTAACACAGTGGCACCGAACAGGTGCTCAGTGTACATCAGATGAAGTAAGAAACACACAAGTGACTTGGGGAGGGAAGCCCACATTTGACTCACTTAGAAGGCTTTTGCTGTAGTTGGTCATGGCTTCTTTGTAAAGTGGGAACAGTAATACCACCACCTCCCTGATCTTTGTGAGGCTAAAATGAGACCAAAAAAGACAGAGAAAATATATGGTCATTGCTAAGGCTTTCCAAGGTAAAGACTCATCCAACACACCTGCTGGTCCTAGGTGGCCTTCACAGCTCCCCAGAGAAGGATTGGACTTGGCTTTAACACCTACCAGGGGAATGAGCCAGGCTGAGTTTTGCGGGTTTTCTAGACTGCTTTAACTTCAAAAGAGATATAGGACAGAAACTAGCCCTGGTCAAGATCATCACTCTTTAAGTGGTTATGTCTTGTCTTCTTAAGTAGACTCCTTGACAGTAGAGGCTGTGTCTAATTTCTTTTACTGTCTTCTGGGGACCAAGCAGTACCTGTTGTCAATATTGGTAATAAGGAGCACTCACTGGTGTCTCTCTGGTAGTTCCATGAACACACATTGAACCCATATTCATGCATTTATTTATTTACTCATGGATTCGATCAATGGATAACATCTCTGACTCTGCCAGGCACTGAGGACATAAGTATGAACAAGACATGACCTACTATTCAAGGAGCCGAAGATGCAGAGATGTGCACAGACATCAGCAGTGTAAGGATGGATGCATCCAGAGTGTGATGCTCAGTGTGGTACAGCCCAGAGAAGGAGCTCAGGGAAGGAGAACTGGGGCTGAGGGGCTGAGGGGGTGACAAAGACTTTAAAACAAAAGTGACATTTGAGTTGGGTCTTAAAGGATGGCCAGAACAGAGAAGTACAAGACTTGTGGAATTAGAGAGATGTATGTGAGATTATTAGTTAGTGAACGAGTAATTTTATGTGAATGTAACATAGGACCAGTGTCTGGATTGGAAGGAGGGGAGGCTGTATGGAGAGATGAAGCTGGGCCTTGGGGATCTTGGGCTGGAGCCACAAACACCATGCTGGGGAGTTCAGACTCCATTGTATGGACTGTGGGGCAAAGGGAAGTACAGATTTAAGCTTCTAGAGGAGGAGGGAAATAATTTACTAATGCTGTGGGCACAGGTCAGGAATAGAAGGGGCAAGGGTAAAGGTAGGAAACAAGGAGACTATTGTATATATTTAGGCTTGAGATGATTAAGTTCTGAACCAGAGCAGTGACTCTAGGCTGGAAAAGGAGAAGATGCTCTGGTCGACTGTGTCCATCAAGAAACCACACTGAAGGATTACTCATGTCTCCAATGCCCTTGGGCTCTTCAACTATAAACTTAGGCTGGGTCAGCTGGACCTTCAGACTTTACAAATTTAAAAGACCAAAACTGCAATTATTTACTTGGATGGGTAGCTTTGGAAATGCATAAGCTTGAGCTGGGTTTTGACTTTGCATCAGGTTGGACCCATCGTGGGTGACTCATTGACTAAGTTACTCACAGCTGGAAGTGTGTGAGCAAAAATGATGACCAGCAATTTGAGGAAACACTTGAGAGGTTCCCATGGCCCACTGGGAGATGTTACACTGGAGGGACTCTTCAGCTCCAAGATCTAATAGTCTGTGATTCTAATGTCCAGTCAGGTGATCAGAGAAAAGCCCTGCCCTTGATGGGATCATGTTCTGAAGACTTTAACTTGCAGCTACGGGGAAGAGTTGAGTTTCTAATCAAATTTCATGTGTCGATGTGACTGCACATGACAAGCTTCCCAGTGAAAATCAGTACTACTGGTGATTAGTCTTGTTGAAATGTCTTTCTGAGCCTCTGGAACTGAAGAATGAGATAGGCAGTTCACCCCCAGAAGGAAAAACTAAGCAGGAATGAGAGTGTCAGCTTCAGTCCCAGTGAAGGAAGTCCCAGTGAGGCCTGAGGTGTCCGTAATGCCACCAGCTTGGTGTGGGGTGAGAATGTTCCCCTGGATGACTAGGGTCATTTGAGTAGAAGACTACTTGGAAGACAAGTGGGGATAAGAGTCCTTCCCTGCTGAAGACAAGGTTGGCTTTCCTGGGGTTCCACATTTCCTGGCCCCCACAACATGGCTCAAGATAAAGCAGAGTGCTCATAATTTGCTCAAACAATTCTCAAAGCTCTTGTGTGGGCTTATGGGTCCACATCCAGACAGCTAGTGAGAGGACAACTATCCTCCGACTCCTGGGAGCACTGAGAACAGCTTGACGTTTCTCTCCATTCTTAGCTGCTATCCACAGGCCAGTGATCCTCACGATGGAAGCAGAGTCAGTGGGGCTGCCCCATCACCCCAGTTCACCTGCCACACATGGCCCCAGCCATGCTCTGTAACCTGCCTTGTCTTCCTCCTGTTACCTATGTCCTGGGGCCACTGTTGTTCCCCTCAAGCCCATAGTACCCCAGATTTGCTTCCCTTGGCTTGTCAGTTTCCTCTGAACACACCCAGGCCATCTTACTTTTGTCTCTCTTCATATTGAGCCTTCAGCCTTGGTCCCACTTCATACTGTTGAATTCTTGCCAGTTGGAAAGCCATCTCTTTCACGAAGGCTTTTCCTAATCCTTGGTTGAAAGGAAAGTTTCTCTGGGGCTCCTACGTGTTCTACTTGCACTGATGCAATGAAACCTCTCCAGCCATATTGCAGTGACCCAGATACACATCCTGTATCATTTCTGCAAGCTCCCTGAGATCATAAAGAGCATCTTATCCAAATGAGTATCTCCAGCTCTGAGCGTGATGCCTAGTGTATCATGGGTACTTCATTACGGATTGTGGCAAAACATGTCACAATGCCTAAAATCTCCACTGCACAGGCATGCCTCAGGTCTCTGGAGACTGGAACATTCTGTGAAGGGCATTGATCACCTGCGAAAGGTCCCTCCGAAGCTACAGTGGGTTTACCAATATGATCATGAACGGACGGCATTAATTATATACAGGCACAGAGTTACACATTTCTTTAAAATACTATCAAAATGAGTGTCCCTTCAGTTTATGAAAAATTCATTTTTCCATTCATTTTATGAAAAATCCATTTAAAGATGATACCCATTCAAGGGAAATAAATATAGCAGGAAGGTCTCCTTAAACACCTCTGGGCTGGCATGAGCTCCACGTACACTTCATCCCACGTGCTCTGGGACTTTTGCCTCTGATGACAAAAACAAACAGCCTAATGAAAATGGAAACAGTCTGTCAATTGTTTGCACACTGAGAATTTGCCTCTGGAGTGCTGGAAGTAAAATTAGCTTAATTTTTAAGGTCCGACCAGTGTTTTCTGTCCGAAGAGCTATGGCAAAATTGGGCACAAATCAAACACAAACTATTTGAGGAGTCCGAACAGTGCACAAAGTTGGTATTTTTCCCCGACATTTAAAATGGAAAATAATTGAAAGCCAGGAAGGAAAAAGAAGCATTTGCCTGCGCTGGGCAAAGAATAGAATCAAACAGTTCGGTCGGCCACAGGAAAATAGACTATGAAGGTTATTTCCAACAGCTTCCTTATAGTCTTTGCCAGCAAGTTTGAAGTCTTCTGAAGGTTTACTCTGCTTCTTCTCAGACCGGAAGGCTGAGTGCATCCCCAGGAGGTGTGAGGGAACATACAATAGCATCTCCTCCTCGGCTGCTGGTCAGGTGCTCTGCATGGGGCTGGGACAGGTGAGGCTGGACCAGCTGGATTCGGAGAACCGTGGCCCCAGTTTTATTCTTGCTGTCCGACGGGACCCGAGGTGGGATGCAGTGACCAGCCAAGGAGGAGGCTGGTGTCCTCCCACAGGGCTTCGTTGCCATGATTTGAGCCTTCTGTGGCTTTGCCTCTCAGCTGAGAGAGTGAGTGACGCGTGCAGAATCCAAGGCTAGCCCTCCCTCCTTGCTCCTGGCAGTCTCCTCTCAGAAGGGAATGCTGAGTTCCCGTTCTTTTAGAAGAATTGGGCTCACGCAAAGCTCAGGGATCCATTGGGCAGGTTTTTACCCCTAATGAGGGAAGTTTCAGCTGCTTTAACAGCCAGTTTGTACAATCTTAATTTGGTTGGCCATGCAGTCCCTCCAGTTCATACTCTCTGATTGCTGAGCATGCTGGATGGGCCAGCATTAGACATTAGGAGGCTTTTCTTGGATTTCCCTGATCTCTAGTCTGATATGAGGCTCTGCCACTGACTTTAAATGGCACTGCTGGGCCAGATGACTGCCAGCCCTGGGGAAAACCCTTCTGGGGAGAGCGAGTGGTAGCTGAGTGGGCTCCATGTGGCCGTGCAAAGTTTTCTGAAGCAAAGGACGAAATGATGGCCTTGCGGTTTGCCGGCAAGGCTCCAACATGAAGAGAGAACGGAGAGCCACCTGCAGACAGCTCTCCATGTGGGCTGCCTCCCTGCTCAAGCAGTTGGACACTTGCCACGGAATTGGTGACACTGGAAAGATGCCAGGCTCTTGGCAGTTACCAGCAAGCCGGTTCTCCTCCGAAAAGAGCAGGCCACGGAGACTTCTGGCCACAAACCCTGCTGAGGTCAGGCCGGCAGGACTCTGTGATGGATTCCAGGCTCAAACTCACTCAATGTAAACTTGCAAATAGCTCAAATGAGTAGACAGACCCCATCGCCCTCTGGGAACTGCAGGAGAAAGAAGCAAGAATGGGGTTGTTCAGACTGTCTGACATGGAATCCCTCACCAGCACGAGTGACCTTGTGTGGGGGGTGGACTTCGCCTCTCCTGGCCTTAGTCTCCCCACTGGGAAAATAAGATGCTAATAACTCCCTTATAGCTGCTCTTCCTGGCAGACCCTGGGTCAGAACTGGGACCAGCTCTGTGGAGGTTGGAATATGCTGTTCTCGCCCCAGTGCTGGGGATAGGAGGACCGGCCAAACTAATATCATCCGGGACTGCTGACAGGCACCGGACAGAGGAGAGCAGCTCCAGAAGCCTCAGGGTCGTGCCCTGAAATTAGGGGCCACCATCGGTTCGCTCCTTTATTATTTGGTGAGTGTTCTGTCTGTGCCAATGACGATGGTAGGTAGCTCAGGGGATACACTGGTGAGCTAGGCAGGTGCAGCCTCATGGAATTTACAGGCTAAGGCAGTGTTTGAAGAATAAAGAGCTGACTCCTATTTTTTTTTTTTATTTGAGTATAGTTGACACACAATGTTATATTAGTTTCAGGTGTACAACATAGTGATTCAACTTCTCTATACATTATGCCGTGTTCACTGTGTGCACAACAAGCGCAAGCGTAGCTCCCATCTGTCACCACACAAGCCTCCTGCCGGGTCACCGACGGCATTCCTGGGGCTGTGCCTTTGAGTCCTGCGACTCATTCATTCCATAACTGGAAGCCTGGACCTCTCACTGCCCTCCCCCCATTCTGCTCAGCCTCCCACCTCTCCCCTCTGGTAACCACCAGTCTGTTCTCTGTATTTATAGGTCCGATTCTGCTTTTCTTTTGTATATTCATTCCTTTGTTTTTCAGATGCCACATATGAGTGAAATCCCATGGAATCTGTCTCTCTCAGCCTGACTTAATTCACTTAGCGTAATACAAAAGAGCTGATATTTAAAAGAAAGTGTTCATTTAAGTAATTCTTATTCCTTTTTTTTTTTTTTTTTTGAGAGAGAGAGAGAGAGAGAGAGAAAGAGTTGGAAGGAGAGGCAGAGGGAGAGAGAGAACCTTAAGCAATTAGCCTTAAGCACCTGAAGCCCTCGGGGCTTGATCTCACAACTCTGAGATCATGACCTGAACCAAAATCAATAGTCCGATGGTTAACCAACAGTCAACCAAGTGCCCTAATAATTCTTATGTAATTCCCTTGTTCTAATGTTATCAAAATGTATTAAAATATAAAACTACATATTAGTTCTGTAGGTAACTTCTACACAACTAGGGAAATAAAACAGATTAACAACTAAAATAGAAATAAAACTGTAAAACCAATCACCCTTAAATTATCAGTTTGATGTGACGGATGAGGCTGTTTTCCTGAAACTAAGTGTCCAATTTGGAATTTAAAAGTAAAAAGATGCCACCTCGTGTCTATATTCAATGAAACTTTAATTTATGTACCCACAGAATGGGAGGAATTATTTTCAGATCATATATCTGATAAGGTACAGTATCCTTGTACAGAAGACGTAAGGAACTCTTACAACTCAATAATAAAAAAGCAAATAACCAATTTGAAAAACAGGTTAACATTTGAATAGACCTTGCTCCATGGGGCGCCTGGTGGCTCAGTGCGTTGAGCCTCTGCCTTCGGCTCAGGTCATGATCCCAGGGTCCTGGGATTGAGCCCCACATGGGGCTCTCTGCTCGGCAGGGAGCCTGCTTCCCCCCCTCTCTCTCTCTGCCTGCCTCTCTGCCTACTTGTGATCTCTCTCTCTCTCTCTCTGTCAAATAAATAAATAAATAAATCTTAAAAAAAAAAAAAAACTTTGAATAGACCTTGCTCCAAAGGAGGTATGCAAATGGCCAACAGGTACGTGAGAAGATGGTCCACACCCTCAGCTGTCAGAGACGTGCACATCGAAACCACAGTGAGAAACTGCTAGGGTGACCCTGATCAAGCAGTTGGACATTAGCCATGCTGACAAAGAGGTGGAGGAGTGGGAGCACTCACGCACTGCTGGTGGGAATGTTATGTGGCGGGACTTCTTTGGAAAACGGTTTGACAGTTCCTAAAAAGGCTAAGCATGGAGTGGCCAGAGGAGCCAGCAGTTCCACTCCTAGTATATAACCAGGAGAACTGGAAGGCATGTGTCGACATAGAAATGTACATGTGAGTGCTCACAGCAGCAGTTCATAATGGCCCACAGGTGGAAATTTCCAAATGTTCTTTGAGTGTTCGGTGGATACACAAAACGTGTTTACCTATACACTGGGTAGATTGTACGCACACAGTGCCTGTCCGTACAATGGGATATTACTGAGCCATAAAAAGGAAGGTAGTCCCGACACCTGCTGCTACACATGAATGAACGTAAAAACGTGTCAAGTGAAAGAAGTTAGTCATAGGAGAACCTTTTATTGTCTGGTTCTGTTTGTATGAAATGTCTGTAGATCTTAGGCAAATCCGTAGAGACAGAAAAGAAGTTAGCGATAGTCTAGGCTGGGGTGGGGTGGGGGGCACGGGTGGGAGTCACTGTGGGTGGGTATGGTGAGAGTGGCGTTTTCTGTGTAGGGTGGGCATGGACCAAAAGCCTGTAAAACTAGATGTCGAACAGCCCTGGATATACCAAAAAGTGCAATCATAGATTTAAGTGGATGAATTATACAGTATGTTCATTGTAGCTCAATAAAACAGTTTAAAAAGGAAAGACAACACATGCCCAGAATGCCTAAGAAACAAAGGTGTGTTATCTAGTGGCACTGTTTTCTAGTGCTGGGGATGGAGCCTCCACATAAAACTGGAACTTTCCATGAACAATCCATAAATGCCCATTTTAATGCGGTGCCTCTTGATAACTCAAAAGCTACATCGTGGCATTGAAGATAGCTAACGTTGGGGAATTATTCAAGTCGGGAAATTAAATGGATGCCTAGTCTGATGACAGCTGGAATGGCGAACAAAACATATTTGTCATTTCTTGTCATTGAAAGTTGGTGCCCATGGAGCTGAATCATCAGACTGGGCATGGTTTCCTGGCAAGACCCCCTCACACCAGGGCTGGCAAGAGTCCAGTTCTTATCAAACACGGTCACGACCAGGTGCCAGGTGCTGCCCCACCCCCTTTCTGTCCACGAACCACCCACACAGGGGCTGAGGTCCTCTGGCGCTCACCTGTCCCAGATGGGATTACAGACACATGGGGTGACATTGACATTCTAGGGAAGAAATAGGTCTTTCGATGGCCTCCCTAGAAACTGTGTTCACATGCATGTGCACAGTGACTAGAGAAATCTCAGCTCTGATTAAAGAAACACAGATTAGAAGTTTAGGGGGCCAGGAGTTTGGAAGGGATGAAAATATGCAAAACTATGTTAGAGAAAGCAGTCCCATGGTCTCATGGGGATGCTAGGTGGGGGGCTTCACTGGACAGGGAAATAGTCGTCTGGGGCATAATGGGTCAGAATGAGGCACTGCAGGTGGCACGGGGGTGGGGGGAGGCTTTAAAAACCACAAGGATTTGAAGAGGAGAGTTTGAAATGCTCAAATGTCACTTGTGCCTCCTGCCCCATCAGCTCTCCCTTAACAGACCTGGGAGGCAGCCCCTGGACCTTTTTGCTCTTTCATCCAGAGATTTCCAGTTATTTTCAGGTAAAAAGAAGAAAACCACAGACACAAAGAGACTTTGGAAGGCGCAGCCCACGACCCAGCAGCAGAATTCTTCCAAAGAGCTGTCAGAGGGGCTGGCCTTCAGCCAAGGCCTCAGGCCTGCTGCTTTTCCACACCTTCTTTGGTTCCTGGTGGTGGAAGGGGGAGAGACCAACTCCATGAACTGAACACCAGGCCACTAATTAACATTCTGGATAAATAAGGACAGAGAAATCACTCCCTCCCCTAAGCTACCTAAATGGTGGCTTGGTGCTGGCATATTTTCCACTTGGGGAGCCAGGGTCCAATCCGTAGATCTCCTGGGCCTGAGGCATTCCAGTGCATTTCCATCTGCTTTGCTCAGTGCCAGTCCCCCCAGATTAAGACCCCAGGGAGCCAGAATGCTCTTCTGTATTTAGCACACAGGACAGCATACATTGTGCTTTTGAAAGGCAGGTGCTGTCCGCAGCTGCTGTGTGGTGGGAAGCTCAGGGGTGAGTCTGATTGCGGTTTGGTAAGCGGGGGCAGAGGGCGGTGGGGAGTCTTCTGTGGGACAGTTCTCTATCCTGGGGACTCAGTGTTCTGTCTCCCCGCCCTCAGGTCAGGATCCGGGAAGCCGTGCAAGTGGGCTGGTGTGCCCAAGTGAAAGGAGACCCCTTCTGCTGAATACACATTTCATAGGCTCCTGGCACGGGTGACTCCCCGGGATCCCGGCATCTAGACACTGTCACCCAGCACTCTGCAAACAGGTGTTGGACACTTGCTTTGGAGGCAAAGAGAGGAGGGGTCCAGCATGCCGACTTAGGTCACATTCTGCCATTTATTAGCCACATGACTTAGGAAAGTCATGGAACCTTGTTTTCATCCATTAGATGAAGATAGCAATGCCTTGTGATGAGATCGTGATGATAAATGCTGACACTCCCTCCCTTCCCTCACCTCTACCCCCACCCCCAGATATGCACGCTCCTCACATTCCTCTGATCCTGTCGTGGTCATCTTCCTACCTGTTTATGTCTGCTTATGATTTGCATATACATGATCTTGTCTATCATCCCCTAGACTGGGGTTCTGGCTTACTGTTGCTGTGTAACTGATGAGGGAGCTGAGCGGTGGGAATGGGAGGTCACCTGGCACAGTCCCATCCTGGAGCTGAGTCCCATCACCCAAGCTCCCTGAGTGCAAGTGTGTGTCTGTGCCCTCTGCTGCCCCCTGGTGGAAGTGGGGACGGAGGGCCCCATCATGCACTGTACCCCATCCCTCCACTCTGGAGCCCTTACTTCACTGCTGAGAACCACCACCCCCTTCCCGAAGTTACGCTTCCCAGTGTCATGGAGTTGATGTTTTTACAGAGATAACATTAATAGACCTTCTTACAAGAGAAGCAAAGAATATATGAGTGTGTAGTAACCGGCAAGGAGGGCCTTCCTCAACCCCCAGCCTAATGCCTCCCCAACCCAGACTGCCTCCATAAAGGTTCTGGAGCATTCTAGCCGCCCTTTTGCTAAGATTTTACATGCATATTCATGGGTATATACATTTTAATAGGCACGGTGTCATACAACATACATTATTCTGAGACTTGATCTCAACAATATGTCTTAGGGAGCCTTCTCAATCAACGGCTTCATTGTAAAGACTTAGAGTGCTCCCTTGTATGGTCGATCTCTATTTTACCGGTTCTCCAGTGACGGACATGCAGACTGCTTCTGTTTTTTGTATTTTGAATGTTGTTGTGATGACCACTCTTAGACATTGGTCTTCATGCAAGTGTACAAAAACTTTTGCTTTACCCCAATTTTACAGGTGAGCAAAATGAGGCAGGATGAGCTGAGGGGTTTTCGGGGACCAAAACATGGGTAATCGCGATCTTCCATCAATGCTGGTATTCTTCAGAACTCTCAGAATTCTTCAGAATTCCCCTCTCTAGAGGGAGCACCTCCCACTGCCACATGGAGTTCTGCGCACAGGTCCTTCCTCCCCTCGTCCCGTACACAACACAGCTCTGACCACCCATTGTCTGCTCACACCCGCTCACCACCCCACTGCCTTCAGCACTGCCTTCAGCTACACTTGGAAGCTGGTGCCACCCACTGCCCCTCACCCCTCCAGTGTGTCCCCGATGTCTCATCCCCTTGGGAGTAGCTATGGGGTCCTCTTCCATGCTCTCTAGCACTCCTCCCACATCCCTTGTGTGGCCCTTGTTTTTGAACTTCTTTGTCCATGCCCCCATTCACTAGGTGAAAAACTGCTCTCCACTCTCAGATCACCTTGACCTGTCATGCCCCCACCCCCTGGCCCCAAGACAATCCTGGTGTCCTTCACAGAATTTTCCAGCCTCGACTGTGCTCTACCTGCCTGTCTCACATCAGACCAGGAGCTGCAGGGGGTAAGGGCAGCTTCTGCTCATAAGTCCCCAGGCATGGTGTCGGCCTAGCAAGGACCATGGATCTGTGGGGCGAGGGAATGTATACCCGAATGCATAGCACAGTCACATTCCGCTTCCCCTTGGTGCCCCTGAGAAGCTGGGGACATCGGACACTCTGAAAGCACTGACACTTGGACACGTGGCCACTCCCAGTGTCCCAGGCCCATCACAGTGCACAGAACTGGCTGCTTCCCTTGATTCTATTTCTGATCCTACAGCAGCCCCAGGAGCAGAGTGTCTCTCAGAGGAAGGGAAGAGGGAAAGGAAGGGGGCCGAGAAGGAGGGAAGGGGGTGTCCAGAGGGCCACAGTCGAAGATGTCTTTGGACACTGGCACCTCGTTAGTGATAACAGGCAGGGAAGAAGCAGCCCAAGAAATTGTGACAATGTCGTGGTCACCAGAGGAGACCGTCCCTGTAATCTGAGTACCAAAGGCCCAGCCCCATGGAGCGTGCACCCTGCACAGCCAGGCAGAATGGGCTGAATGGGCAGAAGTGCATTCCTGAAGTGTAGTTATTATTCCCCCCACGGTGCAAGCGAACATCGGGAACTGGAACGTGGAGGGATGAGCGCCGTGTGCCCAGGCTCGGGAGGTCTCAGCCTGGCCTCTGGGTCTCCGGGCATCGCTGCTGGTGCTGCAGGTGCACGGACGAATTAGACAGAGCCGGGCACACCATCTGTATTCCTCTTTCCCTCCCTCTCGCCTGGCTTCCGCTCTCCCTCTCCGCCACCTTCTAC
The DNA here is from genome assembly GCF_002288905.1 of Enhydra lutris kenyoni. Lineage (NCBI taxonomy): Eukaryota > Metazoa > Chordata > Mammalia > Carnivora > Mustelidae > Enhydra > Enhydra lutris. The sequence continues at coordinate 72,968,000 of NW_019154096.1, forward strand.
GCCAAGCTTCTCTGGAACAGACCCCGTGAGGAATGGCTCCCCGGAGCACACGGTTCCCTGGAAGACCCGCGGCCCTCGTGAAAGGGTCTGTGCAGCTAAAGCAGATTGAATGCTCGAGGACTGGCATATTTTTGATTTTGAGGCAGGTGGCTGAGGCAAGATAATCCCTAAAATTAGAGAAATGTGTAAAATGTACGCTTTCGACTCTCTCTGGAGGAAGACTCCCTGCCCGAGACTGGGGCATCCCAGCATCCCTGAGCCTGCAGCCAGCGTGGCATCCCGCCAGGGCATTGTAATGAGTTTCAGGAAGGCTAATGCTCTTCCTTTGTAAGTGGCTCGAATGCCAGGATAATGCAAAGATCCCTCCAGATTCCAGAAGGGGCTGGATGACAGCGTCCAGCCTGCCTAGGAAGGGACCAGAAGACACAGAGAAAGGCTGTCACAATCCAGGGAGGAGGGATGAAATCAGAGAAGAAAATGACTGTGTTTTTAAGAAGGACAATCAAAATTAAAGGGGAAAAACTGGTTCCAGGGAAGGTGGGGGAGGGAATAAGTTAAGGACACCCTAAGAAAGCAGCTGGTGGTTTTGTGGGCAGGGGACCCGACCTGGTGTCCTCCACAAGTCTGTCACTTTATGGGGACTTTGCTGAGGTAGCAGGGGCCTGGGGACCCAGCAGTATTCTCTGAGAGGTCCCGCATGGAATGCAGCTTTGGAATAGGCAGCTCTAGGGAACGGGGTTGGGTCAGTCAGGGCAATTAGAATATGGTCTGGGGACTAGATGATGTAAAAATGTCCCAAAACCAATGGCAAAGTAGAGATTATTTACTGAAAACAATCGGATTATAAAACATTATGTGCAGAATGATCTCATCTGAGTGAAATAAAAAAGGAAGGATACGCACTGAGGTGTGAGTGGCGGAAAGCTCCAAGTGGTAGGAATGTGAGAGCTTTTCATTTTCACTTTTGCTCAACTACATTTCCCCTGTTCCATAATGCACATGCAGGGGCCGCTGGCCTGGTCTCTTCAGCAAGTCTGACATTTGGCAAGTAGCAGGGACCTACGGACAAAACAATATGCTCTGGGTGCTCCTGTAGAGTTTCTGGAACAATAAAAGATTCATTTAAAAGCCAAACAATTGAGGCAATATCTCCTCCCTCTCCTTCCTTCCTTCCTTCCTTCCTTCCTTCCCTTCTTCCTCCCCCCTCTTTTCCTTCTTCTTCTCCCTCTCCCTCCTCCTCCTCCTCCTCCACCTTCTCCTCTTCTTCCTCCTTTTTCTTCTTCCTCTTCTATTTGAGAGAGAGAGAGAGAGAGCGCATAGGTGCCAGCAGGGGCGGGCAGGAACAGAGGGAGAGAGAGAATCCCAAGCAGACTCCACACTGAGCAAAGAGCTCGACATGGGCCTCAATCTCATGACCCTGAGATCTTGACCTGAGCTGAAATCAAGAGTCTAGGCTTATCCGAACTGCACCACCCAGGTCCATGGACAATATTTCTAAGTAGGGTTAGTGGCAGGCAAAGGGTTAATAACCCAAGGGAAGCATTCCCCTGGACTGGTGAGAACACACAAGGGAAGAATGGAGAACTGGGGCCAGGACACAAATAGAAAAATCCACGAACAAGGAAATGTAAATGACTAGTACATTTGAAAACGCTCCCCTCATTAGCAATCAAGGAAATGCAAACTGGAACCAGGAACCAACCCTCTCCCCATCAAATTACTAAGCACTGGAAAGAGAAAGGATAGCCCACTGAGTGAGAAGCGGAGCTGGTGGGCACACCAGCTCACTACCTCCATTGTGGGAGTAACCTGACCGTGGACATCAGGACCCTTGAAGATGTCTGCGCTCATGAATTCTATTGCTGTGAAGCTTTCTTTAAAAAGGAGTCATCAAACGAAAACCGGAGTGCTTGTTGCAGCACTGTTTCTAATTCTGAAAAATTACAACTCCTCTGGCGTGTGTAGGATACTCAGGTAGACAGTGGCAATTCAAGTAGACACCTTTGGAATTTGAGATGTGGGACAGATTTGTTATAACATTAAGTAAAAAGGGCAATTGACAATATCATCCCCATCAAGGAAAGCAAATGAGCAAAAAGAAGCCTAGAAAAGGATGAGAAAGAAACGCCCAGAAATGTTTCCACCTCTTCCTGGAGGAGGGAGGTGTGGTCAGCTCTTTCCTTATTTCCAAATGTTGACGCACTCCTCTTACTTTCATCATGAGGAGCTAGAAAAAAATAGCAAAAAGCTGATCCTGAGCGGTTTTTTTTTTTTTTTTTTTTTTTGGATTTTGAGCAAGTTGAGAAAGCTGGAGTGTAGGAAAACCAACCCAGCCAGCGGCATGAACGGCCGGCCTCAGTGTGCTGGTTGGTTCTTCTGATGCCTGGGAGCCCAGGGAGGCTCCACATCCAGGAGGGGCTTCTGTGCCACGAAGGGAGAGGAGGCGGGTGGACGGCAGCCCAGGCTGTGTGTGGACTTGCCACCGAGGTGCGGGAGCAGCCTCAGGGAGGGGCCGGTCGACTGTAGTCAGCCCCATGCCAGAAGGAAAGCCATGGGGCTAGAGTGGGGGCCAAGGAGACTCTGCCACCTGGTGCAGAGCAGGGGCCACCAGAGCAGGGGCCAGGGTGGACCAGAACCCAGGAGGGACTCCCACCGCTGTATTCCTGGTGGCCAGTTCCAGGCCCCGAGTCCCTGCCCCAGCCTCCCTCACACCCTTCTGCTTCTGTCCCTCTCCAGTGAGGGGCTTTGGACCAGGCTAACCCCTCCATGGCGTGGTCTACTCCTCTGTCCAGTGGGGCGCTCCTCTAACAAAATGCCAGAGGCCAGGCGTCTACATTCAAGGTGCTGGCTGAGCGGGCTCCCTCCAGACGCTCCGACCGAGGAGGGACCCTCCATGCTCCGTCCAGCTTCCAATCGTCGCCGGCCTTCCTCAGTGTCCTTGGCTTGTGTCAGAGTCCCCGAAATCCCTGCTTCAGTTTCCCCATGCCTGTCTTTCCTCCACATCTGTGTGTCTGTGACCAAATTTCCCTCTCCTTATGGGGACACCAGACGCTGGATTTGGGACTCACTCTAGTCCAGTAGGACCTTCTCTTAACTAGTTTCCTCTGCCAAGGACTTGTTTCCAGAGAATGTCACATTCCGAGGTTCATTGTAGACATGACTTTGGGGGGGGGCACTAGTCAACCCTAGACACATGGAGACACTAACCACACTTGCCCTAGGCAGTTCTTTGAGCTGTAAATGAGTTAGTATAGATAAAGCACCGAGAACAAGCCTGGCATACAGAAAGCGCCATCGAAGCCATGATTTTTCAGCTGAAGTCTGAAGCTGCCTTCTGGAACTTTCTCTACTCACAGGCAGACATTCAAAGATGTAGAAAAACCCATCCAGCCATACACATGCCCTCCATTTTACTGGCCTCAGATGTCTTCCCAGGGCTGCCGTGGTTTTTAATTCCTTTTTGAATTGCTCTTCATTCTTTGTGATAGCCTGAGCCCCCGCCAGTGGGAAGTGGAAAATGGGGGACAGGGAGCAGGAAGGGTGCATGGCGGCTACCAGGGAGCCTTCTTGACCCTCGGGCCTGCATTGGACCCCCATCACCTCTATGGGGGGCGGGTGTGGACCAGCATCTTGGGCCACCCTTCTTTAGTTGTCCCTTCTTGTTGGCAGCCGCCCCCTGCCAGCACAGGTGTCTTAAGTTCCCAAGGAGCTCAGCTGCACCAAGTGTCCACCAAAAAAACCCAAAAAACCAAAAACTAAAGAAAAAACCAGAAAAATCGAAAAACCCAAGCATAACCAAGGTCACGCTGTTATACCTCCTTCCCCTCCTTGGAAGCTAAACTTAGCTCCCTCTTCACCCCTGCCATTGTCATGGCCCCAGGGGCTGGGGCTGATCCCGTTATAAAATGACCTTTGATTGATCTGCTTTTAGCTAAAGTGGGGGCAAATGTACTTTATACTTTGGAATTCCCTCTCAGCCCTGGAAGAATGCTCCTTTGTTATTTTGTCCACCACACAGGCACAAAGCACAGAGACCACAATGCATCGGCACAGCTTTCCGACTTAAAGTAATTCTTCTTCTCTGACAGCATTCTTGCCTGAATGCGGTGGTGCCCACAGCTCAGGTGTGAGCATGTGACCCAGCTCAGCCACTCAGAGCTCTTCCCTGGGATTTGTTCATGTCCAACTAACAGAAGGGACTGGGGACCCTTTGAAGGTAAACTGATAACATACGAGGTTTATAGGTCTTCAGTCATCACAATGTCTACCAGACAAATGAAACCAGCACAGAGAAGAAAGCTGATATGAGATAGGCATGGTGACAAGTGGGGACAGAAGGTGGAGGACAGCAAGCACAGTGTTCCTGGGGCTGCTTGCAGGTGTCTGTGAGGCACAGACAGTCCCCGAGTCAAGGTTAGGGGCACCCCAGTTTCTTTCCAAGAGATCTCTTCTTTTGCTAAACAAGTTCAAGCTGGGTTTCTGTCCCAATTACAAACACAACACTCTTCCTAAAAGAACCGACTATATGCCTGTCCTCTTGGGACAGATTTTTTTTTTTTTTTTGATAGAAAAGGAGAAAATTGAACAAGTAATTCCAAATGTGACCGGAATTATGGAAAAGAGAAACATCAGGGATGGTAAGGTCTGATGCTACCACCTTGGGTTTTTATGTATGCTCTCTTGTTGCTACGGGAAAGAAAACAAAGACAGAAGTGTGTGTGTGTGTGTGTGTGTGTGTGTGTGTGTGTGTAATTAAACACAAACAAACACAGCATCTTGTCGGCCCCAGCTGAATACTCAGAAATAGCTACACAATCTTCAAAAACAACAATGTGCTAAGTTGTCCTGGGTTTTGTTTCTCAGGTGTTGACGGTGACAGGTGTTCTCTAATTCAGTTCCTGTCAGCTCTTCAGGACGTGTGCAACCACATTCCACACGAAAGAAGACCAGTACAGTATGAGGAAGGAAAGTGGAGCCTCCCCCAGGCCAGTTAGGGTTGGGGGAGGGGAAAGTGTCACCTTCTGATCCGAGGGAGCTCACACCTCCAGGACACCACCTCGCGACAAATTGCCAACACCACTGAACCTTGTCCCAACAGGTGGCCTCAATTCTAATGGGAGCAGAGTGTCTGTTTGTGCCCTTCGTTTGTGGTTCGTGCCACCTGCACCTTAATCTGAGACAAGGCTAAAGGAAAACTAGTGTGGTCCTTCCACATGAGGTACCAGAGATACCCCGCAGGTGTCCAGTGTTCTCATAGTTGGTGTGCAGAAACTCCGCCTTCTACCAAAGATGCTCTTCCTCCTTGTTCAAGTTCAGGACTTAGCTCAGATGTTACCTGTTCCTCGGTCAGCCAGCATGTCCTTAGCAAGCACCTACTACTTATAGGTACTAGCCTCGAGGACCAGGATTGGAGCACACTTGCCCTGTGCCTTCAATGAGGTCCAGAGACCCTCTGTACCAGGTTGAAGGGAAGAAGGAGTGAGCTGATGCCACATAGGAAAGTGAACGTAATTGTTTTATGATGACTTCTTAGAATTAGCTTATGAACACAGAGCTGATGTCCTAAATAATCAATGAGAACCAACTGTGAACTTCTGAAGGGAAAAACCAGCTCTCATACATGGAAAGCCTTTCACAGAGTCTCCTCCGTTCTCTAGGGTTCCTCCCAAAGCCCCCATCTTGAGGAACCTCACCCCAGCCTACCTGTATGAGCTCAATCCTTCCCACAAAAGCCTCAGTTTCCCCATAGATTTGTATAGTGAGCCTTACCAAAAAGCACAGCCCATCCCAGGGGAACCAAAGCCCTGGGTCTTGGCTCAAGCATTGTGAGATTCAACAATTGGGCTTTGGCCCATTTGGGTTCTTGTAGCTGGAAGCTGTGGGGAAGAGATGGGGGACAGCTCAGGGCAGTTTTGCAGGATTTTGGCAACATCACACTGGCCTGCCATTCTCTTGTGGGCACCATACTCACAATGGAGAAGATGGAGTGTCTGAAATCACCTTCAAGTCCACCTGGACACAACTGACCTGAGCCCGGACAGAGGGAGTCGAAAGCTCCCAGAAGCAGTGGGAGGAAGTGACCAGCGGCAGTGAGCCTGCCCTCCTGAGTTCACACACTGACTGTTCCTTTCCTTCTTTTAATTGATAAAATAGGTGGCCCAGCCTAGAGGCCACTTGGCAAAGGATGTGGGCCTTGAACATATTTTTTAAAGATTTTATTTATTTGTTTGTTTAAAGAATGCAAGTGGGGGGAGAGACAAAGGGAGAGGGACAGAGATCCTCCAACACACACTTCCCACTGAACACAGAGCTGGCAGCGGGGCTCGATCTCACAATCCTCAGATCATAACCTGAGCCGAAACCAAGAGTCAGACACTCAACCAGCTGAGCCCCCAGGTGCCCCAAGAATGTGGGTTTTGGAGTGAAATAGGCCATGTTCCTAATGCTGGACCTGCCAGTTCTTATAGGAAAACTTGGACCAGTTCTCCCAAACTCTGTCTGTGAAATGGGGATAATGATACATTATGGAGTGGAAGGACAAAATAACACGGAATCACCAGTGCAGGCACTGGGGAGTCTGAGTGCTGGATGCAGAGCAGGTAGGAAGGAGAGAGGGTCTGGCAAGGGACACAGGAGGTTGGGTATCCACAAGAAGACAGTAACCTGTCTCAAGGCCAATTTTCCTGGGCCGAAGCAAGGTGAGTTCTTCTCGGGGCCTGGGACCATCTCAGCCAGGACATGGTTCCTGGTTACCTCCAGGGTCCCATGGAGGGGACTGGGCCTTCTGGCCTGTGTCTGCAGACACCTTGTCCATTCCTGAAAGAGTCCTTCATTGCTGCTAACATAGCCTGCAGTGAACCACCCAGGAGGACAGGGACTCGGAAGGAAGAGAAGGCTCACCCGGACCCAGGCACTTCCTGGCTAAGGCTCTCCCTCTTCATCCAGCACTGTTAGCCTTTGAGAGTCCCTGTTTGTTGGGCTTCTGATTGGCAGCTACTCTGACGCGCATGTCACCATCTCAGCACTCTGGAGAGTGTCCTTTGGAAGGCAAGTAAGTTATACTATCTACATGGGAAATAGGGCTCTTACTCCAAATCTCCCGGGGGGTTGTGGGGCTATGATGGGGTTTGGGGAATCAATTCACCCTGTGTTCTGTCTTTTCTTTTATAAAATGGAAATAAGGAGAGATACATTTTTTGCTGGGGGGCAGGGTTGGGGAGTCTGGGTTCTAGGTCCAAGTGCTATGTAACCTTCTCCAGGTTCTCAATTCCATCTGTAAAATTTGGGGGGTGCCATAGACTATAGACTATTCTCAGGGTCCTATAAGCACTCAATGACCATGACTCTGATGAACCAGGCTTGCCTCATGAAGGACTTGAATGTGAGTAGTGTGAAGGGGATGGGGCTGGAGATGTCTCAGGAGCATCGGGTCACTCAAAATGCAGGCTCATCTCCCCAACGCTTTGGACATGAAACTACGGGACCAGGCACTCAAGGAAAGACAGTGAGTTGCCAACAATAACCAGAAGGTTTTTGGTACATAAAACCCCAACAAAAGTGTTCTGTTAAAAAAACAAACAAAAAGAGGTTTTATTGACAAAATAGAAATCTTCAATTGGCGCTCTGTGCTGGCTTGGCCAGAAGACTCAGTGTTGACAAAGGCACATGAGTCTTCTCTAAGAGCATGAACAGGCTTTGCCAAGAACCCCGCTCTCTCCTGAGGCCCACTTCCCAGGCTGGTCCCCACCCCCAAACCTGGCTGATACACCTGCATCCCCCAAGATCAGTTGTTGCTGGAGGCACTTTAGATCAAACTCTCTCAGGAGGTGATGACAGCAGGGTGGGAAGAGAGATGGATGTTCAAATCCCAGGGCATCTACAAAATGGGTAAAATAATGCCAAACTATCTTTTGCTAGGCAATTGAGGTGAAAGCAATACTTGGTCTGGTCTTAGTAATATTGAATGTTATAGAGAATGCAATGACTAGGTCACTATTTGGAAAATCTTCTGAGTGTGATATAGGAGCCAATGCCAGCCTGTGCGGCCCACCTGACTCCTTATTGAGCAGGCTCAGCCCTAAGCCTTTCTTCTGGGGTCCAGGAGCTGCTTAGCAATACGAAGTCCAAGTTATCTCAGCCTGGCATGAAGAATGCCTGTCCCCACCTGCTGTGTTTGGCCCCCAAGTTCTTCTCTTTCACTCTCAATTTTTGCTATCGTGGTGGTCCTCTTTGGTCAGTGCAGCCCAGCTTCCCCACACTGGAGCCCCCGGAGTGGGGACAGACACTTTCTGCATCTAGTTTTCATAGAGCGTTTAACTTACCAATGTAGTGTATGTGCTGAGCTGCATAAGCGCCTCCCATCCACAAGTTCTAGAAAGACTAATCCTGCTGCTTTCGTCCCTGCTCCCTCTGCCCTCCTAGGCTGCCTCTCCCCCACCCCTTCATGGAGCACTGGGAGAGGTTCATGAGATGACATACGCAAAATACCTGAGTCATCCTCTTTCTATTAAATAAATTGAATCCATACTTTAAAACCTTCCAACAAGGAAAACCACATGCCCAGAGAGTTTCATTGGTGAATTCTCCCATTTAAGAAATAAATAGTATTCATTCTATACATGACCTTTCAGAAGTTAAAAGAGAAGAAACACCTCCCAACTGATATTCTGAAGCTAGTATTACCCTGATACCAAAACTGGGCAAAGATATTACAAAGGAAAAAATTGTAGGCCAGTACCCTTCATGAATATAGATACAAAAATCCCCAACAAAGCATGAGCAAAAGGAATTCAACAATATATAAAAGGGAAAACACATCAAAACAGAGTTGTTTTTTTTTTTCTAGGAAAGCAAAGCCAGTTCAGCATTTGAAAATCAATGTATTTCACTATATTGAGATTAAAGGAAAAAAACCCTGCATGATCATTTCCATAGATGTAGCAATAAGGTTTGACAAAATTCAATGTGCATTCATGATCCATACCACTGGTAAACTAGAAATAAAAAGGAACCCCTTTAGCCTGAGATACGGCATCTACAAACTACACACAGCTAAATGCAATGGATGGTAAAAGACTAAATAAGTATTTCCACCTCAGACTGGGAATAGGGCGAGGGTACTCACTTCTGCCACTCCTAACCTAGTGTAAGTCCAAACCAATGAAATGAGACAGCCGAAAATAAACAAAAGGCATGCTGCTATGGATGGCATGATTGCTTGCATAGGAACTACCATGGAATCTGCAGAACATCTCCTGGAAACAATAAAGGAATTAAGCAAATTCTCAAAGTCAAGATACAAAATGAACTCTCTCTCTCTCCATATCTATCTATCTATCTATCTATCTATCTAAAATCAATGAACAATGTGGAATTAAAATAGAAATCTGGCACAATTTACACTGCATCAAAATATGAACTTAGATATAAATGAATTTAGGAAAAATATAACAAAATATTTTTTAATTTAATTTTATTTTTTCAGTGTTCCAAGATTCATTGTTTATGCACCACACCCAGTGCTCCGTGCAATATGTGCCCTCCTTCATAGCCACCACCAGGCTCACCCCATGCCCACCCAAAACCGTCAATTTGTTTCTCAGAGGCAAAATATTTTCAGTACCTGTATCTGAAAGCTCAATAGCACTAATGAAGGAAATCAGAGAAGATCTAAATAGAGAGACATACCATGTTTATGAATTAGAAGACTCAGTATTGCTAGGATACTTATTCTCCCTGAATGTTCTGTAGGTTCAACACATTCCCAAACAAAACCTGAATAGGATTGTTTTGTAGATATCGACAAGCCAATACCCAAACCTGTATGGGAAGGAAAGTAAATGGATTAGTTTGAACAATTCTGAGAAGCAAGAACAATAAAGGAGAGTCACCGCAGTTTATTCTAAGACTCATAATAAAGTGACAGGAATTGACATGTGGTGATACTGGTGAAAGGACAGATACAGAGATCAGTGAAAGAGAATAGGGTCCAAAATAGGACCCAAAAATAAATGAAAATATACTGAATTGTAAAGGCAATTCAATGAAGAGAGGATGGTCTTTCGAACACATGGGTGCTAGAGCAGTAGGGTATCCATATCTGAAAGAATGAATCTTGTTCAATCCCTCACATCTCATAAAAAAATTAGCTAAAATGAATTATGTACCTGACATAAAACATAAACCTTTACAACTTTACAACATATGAGGAAAGGCTCTGACTTCAGGCGAGACAAAGAGTTCTTAGAACAATAAATGCACTATCCATAAGAGAAAAAAAAATGAGAATTTGTACTTTATCAAAGTTAAATACGTTTTCTCTATGGAACACATTGACTAAGAGATGAGCCACAGATTGGAAAATACTTGTAAACCACATATTTAACAGAGGACTTGTACCTGAAATTTATAAAACAGTCTCAAAATGCAACAATCAGAAACACTTTGTCAAAGGTAAATAAGGAATGAAAAGATAATCAGTATGATTACTGAATGTGGACGTGTGATTAAAACTGCAGTGAGATACCTCCACGCACTATTAGAATGGATTCTTTTTGAAACTGGCAATTCCAAGAGCTAGGAGGCCTGCAGAGAAACTCAAGCTCTCATGTATTTCAGGTAACAATGTAAAAATTTCATAGCCATTTTGCAAAACAGTGTGACAGCTTTGTATAAAGGGAACACTTCACAGGTCTTTCCATGAGGAAGCATAACCCTGATATCAAAACCAGAAAAAGCCAGCAGAGGAAAATAAAACCATAGGTAGATTATTCCTCAAAAACACAGATGCAAAAACCCTTGAAATATTAGGAAAAAGAAGGGTCAACTGGGAATGCGGAGTTGGTTTACATTACAAAGTTAATGCCTTTCACTAGATTAACATTATAAAGGAGAAAATAGAAAGGATGACATTTCCCCCCAAACTATCTAGGGACTCACTGCCATTCCAGAGAAAAGTCCAGCATTTAAAAAAAATAATAAGTTGGCAAGCCAATTCTAAAATGTATGTGTCATCAAGGACACCATTAAGAAAAGAGGTAGACAAGCGGCAGGTTAGGAGAGTCACTGCAACAGATAAATCTAATAAATGACTTATATCCAAAATAGATTTTAAAACTCCTACGACTCAATAGGAAAGAGACAAACAACCTATTTTAATGTTGGTTGCATTGCAAAATTGTACAGACACTTTGGCAAACCGTTTGGCACTTTCTCATAAAAGTTAAATATAAACGTAGGTATTTACTAAAGAGAACTAAAACATATGTATACTAAGAAAAAATGAGTGCAATAATGTCCATAGTAGTTTTATTCAGAATATCCACCAATCATATATAAAACAAATGTCCATTAATAGGAGAATAACTAAACAAACTGTTGTACATTCATACAACCCATTTCTACCCAACAACACAAAGGAATAAACTACTTAAATACATGCCAGCAGGGATAAACCTAAAAAATATTACGCTGAGAGAAATAAGACAAAATATAAGACGTAAAGGAGCACATATGTATATTTTCGTTCATATGAAGTTCTAGCTCTTTGCAAAATTAATCTATTTGATAGAAAACAGGACAGTAGTTAGCTGGGGTCAGGCTGAGTTGACTGGAAAGGGGCATGAAGGAACTTTCTAGGGTGGTAGAAATACTCTGAATCATAATGAGTGTGTAAATTTCATGGATGGTGCAGAACTCATCCATGGCATGACTTGTATCTTTCACTATGTAGATCAAACCTCAGTAAGGAAAAAAGAAGCTTCCAATATCAGAGTTAGAGCACAAAGACCAGAATGACTTCCGCAATCAGATTGGTGTCTGAGCTGCCTCCCTGGTGGGGGAGTGAAAGAAGGGGTGAAGCCTTCCATTCCCATCTGGTTGACCCAAGCCAGTATGACACCTTTTGATAGGATCCCTAAGCACCACTGGTTGGGACAGTGACTTCTGATGTTAACAAGTGATCAGCCTTGGGTCCAAGAGAGGCACACTCCTTTCTGTAACACCCCCTTATCTCTCTGCCTTAAACAAATAGTTTGGTTTTCCAAAAAGTGCCCTTTAGTATCCATGCAAAATAAATGACTTTTTTCCTGCTTTCTAAACCTTGCTAAAGACCCCCCAAAGTTGGGTCATTTAGTAGGAGATTTATGTCTGCCTCAGTTTCTTTTGTTCCCAAACTATGAGAAAAGATCATCTTCATGTCACTAATAAGTCTGCCGCATTCCCTCTCCAACTTTCTTTCTTCCCTTCTTTCTCTTGTTCTCTCTCTCTCTCTCTCTCTCTCTCTCTCTCTCACACACACACACACACACACCTGTGTCCCCAGCAGAGCCACGGGCAGGTTCTCTTCCTGAATCATATACAGAATAGGGCCTGATATGCACACACAATCCCCTTAGGTGTGATGAGGGCAGAAAGATGAGCCCCATGATTGTTCTGACCAGTGCACAGTTGGAGGGGAATGAATCCTCCCACACACACACATGCCCCCATACAGACCTTTTAAGCTGAAGTCATGCGTGGACATTCACTGCCACTGTAGTGGAAGGGGTTGAATTCCAGACAGATGGGGAAGGAAGGTCCCACAATGCCTGTCTTTACCCCCCCCCCTTTCTTGCTCCTTCTCCCTGTATCAAATCCCTGCTGTGGCATCTTTACACAGCCTAAATTTGCAAGTGAGATTGCCTCATCCACCCACTTCATTTCACAGATGAGGAGTATCTGAGCTACAAGGGGGGAAAAGCTGTCCAAAGGCATATGGTCAGTTAGGGCGGTGACTAGATCTATCTACTGTCCAGTGACTAGACACTGGAAGACTAGACCTGTCTTCCAGTGCAGGGTACTATCTGCAGCATGACACTGTCAACCCAAGGTCTCTTTCCCATTAGAGAAGTGGGCTTATTCCCACTGGAAACTATTGGAAAGTGGTACTTAGACCAGGGGCTCCTGCCATGGTTTGCTGAGGATATCATGTGACTATGGACTCAGTCCTGGAGTGGGGACAAGACTGGGAGAACTTCAGAATCACCAGTAAAGTATACCTCCCTTTCAGACCCCTGGGAACGTAGACCAAAGAGGTACAGATCATGGGACAGTCCTCAGGAAACTTAATGGAGTCAGGTCAAATTAACCCACCCTTAGGACAGGGAGCAGCCTGGCATGTGTTCAGTGTTGTAAATGTTACAGGAGCTGCTGATGGACAAAGAAAGAGGAAGACATTGCTTCCAAACGGTCCACCTACCAAAATGATAGAGCAGTATAGTTCAGTGTTAAAAAGCATGAGCTTTGGAATCCAACAGACTTGAATGTCGCCCCTCACTAGATGTGTGGCCGAGCCTCAGTTTCTGAGTATATTGAAAGGAATAAAACAGTCTAGAATCTGCTCAATAAATGGTAGTTGAGCCTGGCTTGTTTTAAAGACCTGGTTTAGGAACTCAAAAGACACAGTACCAGGAGGCCAGCTCTGGGCTTCCACAGCCAGTGTTTCTTGAAAATGAGCAGAGAGCAGAAGTGACTGGGAGGGGAGGAGCTGTCCACTGTCTCAGTGCTGATCAGTCCAGAACTCAATTCTGGGCAAGAGCCCAGAGCCTTCCCACTGCTCAGGACCCCTGTTAAACCCCATGCAGCAATTGTGGGGGAGTGGGGACAGAAGTGGGACAAGAAACTGGGAGAAATAACCCTTGCTGAAGATTCTAGTTCTGGGGATATAAGACAAGCTCTGCTGCTCCACTGGAGCTCAGAGAGAGGAAATGAGCAGAAGCCAGACATCCTTAGAAGTCAGTCCAAACTCAGAAAAGCCATTGTTCATGGACCGGTTCAGTGCCTCACAGTCTAACACTCAGGAAGATCAATCACACACTTCTGCCCTCCTGGAGCCAGTACAGGTTGCAAATAAAGGAGCTGCTGCTTCCGTTAGCAGGTTTAATGGATTTTCAAGACAAAGTGCATAAACCTCATTGGCTGGCTGTGTGGGCATAGTAAGTTCCAGTGCAGAGGGATGGCCCTATATTTTGGCCAGGCAGACTCTAGCTGGACAGTAGCTCCTTCTGTCTGCCCAGCTGTGGGGGCAACTCTGGTGTAGGGGCAGAGCTCTGGGCGGGGGCAGGGGGCAGGGAGGAGATCAGTATTGCAATCTCAGACTTACCATGGCTGTCTGTAAGACCTTGGGCAAGTTGCGTAGCTGCAAGACCCTATCATCTCACCCACAAGTGGGATGACAATTCCTATCCTAGGAGATCTAAGTTAGGAAATGAATGTAAAGGACTCAACAGAAGGCCTGACCAACAAGGAGCTTTCAAGCTTACATGTGTCACACACTGACTTCTTATGCTACCCAGCTGATGTTCACCCCAAAGATCCAGCTTGGGAAGGAAGGCAGAGGCTGGCAGGATGGGAGTGATGGTTGATGAACATCATCAGAAGAGACCAAATCTGGGCAGCATAGCAGAGTCTCAATGATGATATGAACAGGGTCCACATCCCTTTCCTCCTTAACTGACACCTTGGGTACATTGATAAGCTTTTTAAGCCTCAGTTTCCTCAGCTTCTCTCAGATAGGGTTGCTGTGAAGATCAAATGAGATTAGGTAGGCAGAATGTCTGGATCATCACCAACTTTGATAAATGTTCTTAGCATCATGAGTCCCATCAGACAGAGGTAGCCCATCTCTCCCAGGAGATCACCAGCTAAGACTGCTAGGCAGTAAGCTTCCTCTTATTTCTGCTGAGCCCACTTCCTTCTATGCCTGGTCTGTGGGGGTCGGGGACAGCCATGCAGATCCAGGAGCAGCAAAGACCCTGTCCAAACAGCCAGTTCCTCTCCTGCCGGCTAATAGGCAAGTAAGCCAGAGCCCTGAGGGTCCTGTTGGAAAAACTGTTCAATTGTTTCTGCTTAACCATCTTGAAGGCCTGGGCCAGGGAGTATGCATAAGCAGCCTGCCTGGAAAGGTGTCACCACAGAGGTACCACTCTGGGACTGGGCAGAAGCCGGCAGCTGAGAGGGCTCTAGATAGTCAATCAGGATCTGGGGTTCCAAGCCCTGGTCTGCCACTTACCAGCCACATGCTCCTAGGCAAGGAATGTTACCTCTAGGATTTATTTCCTTATCTGTTCCTTATCTCTTAGAATCCCCAAGGTTCTATAGGGTCACGTGAATTAGCAGGTATGGAACTGGTGTGAAGATGGAGATCTGCTGGTGGGCTCAGGTGGAAAGCTGGCAGGGAAGTATCCCCAGGATGGCTGGATGCTCCAGGTCCTGGAAGTCATTATCTGAAAGGGACTGACCTTTCTGTCAGCAGCCTGGCATTGGGCTGACATCCAGGGTTTGCCACCACCTTTCTTTCCATCTATTCTATAGGCCCATCTTCTCTTCAGAACCACAAATATGCACCAGACTTGGCCTCTAGGCATTTGCTCAAGTAACATCCTCCTCTCAGCTGCTGGGCCCTCCTCCACTTGCAAAAATCCAGACTCCTCTGATTCCCTAAAGGGAAGGGTTCTCTGTGGCCATGGACTTCAGTGAGACCTCTCTCCGAGCACTGGTGACATTGCAGTTTCTGTTCAGCTTATATAAATCTTTCACCTCTTTTTAAAGATAACCATGGAAGGGACCACCTCTGATTATGAGTATATATGGTGTGTGTGTGTGTGTGTATGTGTGTGTGTGTGTGTGTGTGTGTGTATTCCAGCACGTATGTGACATATTTTTAAAATTTTCTTTCACATGGGACAAATGGTGTGTGATAAATAAAGTATCACAATTGGAAAGAACACGGGTTTTAATGTCCAGTAGATAAGGATTCTAATCCTGGCTCTGCCATCCTAATTGACTCTGCCCTACCTATTGATGCCCACCTGGAGTGACCTTGAACACATTGTGGGTTTTTCTCAGTCTTGGCTCCTTCATTTGCCAAGACAGACTCATGATATTTACACTGGAGGGGTGTGGCCATGATTCTTATCCATGGGCACATGCGCCTGTCTCTCTGTGGAACTGTATTCAGCGATCTGAAAGGATGAGACTCGGTTCTGTTTTTGAGCACGCCAATGGGGCCAGTTACAGCAATTAATAACTCGTGTTAACACTGTCATGAACATCCCATCACTTCTCTCCAGCTCAGAGAAGTATGCAGACATACAGATCTGGTCACAGTGTATCCCCCTGAGGACAGGCTCCAAGCGCTGACCGCTCATGTCTCCCAATCAGATGTGCCAGCTGCTTGAGTTCACTCACAAGAGGCAATGGGGACCCAGCATCCAGGCCTGGGCAGGAACAGGTATCTCCCTTCCTTGGTGACTATGACCTTACTGTTGATGCTGGGGCTCTGCTGGGACCTGCATGCAGGGAGGCCCAGCTTGGCTGAAGCCACAGAGGCTGGGTACCTGGTCACCAGGGAGACCAATCCTCCTCCAGCCCCACTAGGAGCAGGAAATATCGTTCACAACCAGAAGAAAATGAACTTTGTTCTTTAGAAAACCGAGTTACAGTATTCTGAGCGTCTTTCTGGCATTCTAACCTTGCAATGTTGCCTTTACAAATTCAGAAAGCAAATGATCTTCAAAATGATGTGTGTACGTGTGTGTGTGTGTGTGTGCTTGCATGTGCACATGTGTGCACGTTCATTGGCTTATTGCTCTTAGACCTGGTCACATGGTCACTGACATCATTTTAATGTTGCTAAGTTGAGATACTTTCAAGTTCCCGACCAAGGACTCCTGCTTGAGAAGGCGACGGAAGCCTTTTGGAGTGTGCAGAAAGGGCCAATCTAGGGAGCTACTGACACCTGCTTCCTCCCTTACCAACTCGCCCATGCATGCTCTTTGAGCTTCAGTGTCCTTTTCTTGTCATTGTTGCAGGGATTAAATACAGTGTGATAATGTGTGCATGTGTTTTGTAAATGCCGAAGTGCTATGAGGGTTTAGTTAGCCCTTGACCTTGTGCTCACTATACACACTGGTGATCCTTCAGCGTGTGTCTCCAGGCCAGAACGTCAAGCCGTTGTTGGAGGCTGTGTCCAGGGTGCTGAGCGGACCTCCAGGTGAACCTCCAGCCGGCCTCGAGCCCACTTCTCATTGAGCGTGTTCCTCGGGCATCCTCCCAGATCACCCTCATTGGAGTTACCTAAGGAGCCCACAGACCATGCAGAGCCCAGACCTGTTGATTTGGAAACCTCAAGTATAACCCAGGAATCTCAATTTTTAACCAGTACCCCAAGTTTATCAGGTGAGTCTGAGAATCACCAACGTGTGAGAATCATGGACTCAATGGTGCCCCCCAGAAATGTATTCCTTGACACATTTACTCTCCAGCAGTGCGCACACACCCACCTCATGCCAGAGGCTGTTTGTGGGGTCAGTCTTTGGGAGCAGGGGAGACGCACAGGTAAACATCTCACTCTGATGTCCCACACCAAGAATCTAATGAAGTCATGTATCCAACCCTGAATTCTGTGGGCCCCGCGAGGGGGCCAAGTGATGTGGAGACTGCTGCCACTAGGTGGGTTTCTTCCCCAGGGAGGCAAGGCTCTGCACACGCACCACGGTAGTTAATGTTCACCAGAGCTCTGAAAGGTAAAGAAGGAAACCGAGGCTTGACAAAGTTCAGTGACTTGCGCAGGGTCCTGGGATGGCAGGGGTGCTCTGGTAAGTGTTCAGTTATCCTCTCATGGTGGGGGCGGGCAGCTCAGATCCACACACCTTCCCAGCAGGGCCTTGGTAAAAGGACAGAAGGGCCACCGTCCTGAGGGTAGGCTTATACCTTGCATGCCCAGAGTCCCTGAGGCTGCCACCAAGCCAGACCACCCACCGCCCTCCCCCTTCTCTGAAGAGCTTCGGCACATTATGCCATCCAGGTCCTTCAAGAACTGGAACTTGCTGTCTCACCAGACCCAGGGCAGATGGTATGTGTGGCTGACAGATGGCAGCAGCTGGATCTCGGGCTGGAGATGCTGAGCCACACCACGGCTCTACTGGGGCTGTCTGTGGACAGACAAGCTGGCCCACTGCGAGGGCTCAGGGTCAAATAAAGGCCTCTCCTGGCTGAGGGGGATGCCCAGAGGTTGTCACAGTGAGTTGCAGCATCCCCTCAGCAGACTTGAGAAGCTCTGGCTGAAAGGCGATGGGGAGGGGACCTGGCAAACTGAGCGCCCCCAGGAGCACGGCAGGTGCATTGGTCACGCAGGACAGAGAAATGTGGGTTGCTTCGGCTCTCAGCCAAAGGAGCCTCCCTGAGTTCCCCCAGCTCAGCCTGCAGAGGGAGGAGCACACCGGCCCCGGGAAGCATCTCGGGCACTGATGCGCAGGACCTCCGTGTGGAGGTCTGACGGGGCTGGTGCTCAGGCTGGGGCAGGTGGCACTGAGGCGTGGAGGTGCCCAGGCATCCGTCCCTTCTCTCAGACAGACTTCCTGGACTCAGCCTGTCTGGGGCGCACACAGGGGAGGGCTGGAGGGGCGGAGGAGCTGCAAGGAGCCAATCACCCCGCACCGGAGCCTTCAGGCCGGTTCTCTCGGCGTGTGAGAGAGTGTGCGCGCCCCGGCGGGGATTTCTGCGGTAGAAGCAGCCGGATTCCGGAGAGGGAGAGAAGAGGAGGGGGAAGAAGCGGAGGGGAGGAGAAAATTGGGGGTGGGAGAGACAGACGGAGAGAACAGCAGTGGGAGAGAGGGAAGAGAAGCGCAGCCAGGGGAGAGAGGGAGGGAGAGGGAGCGGGAGCGGGCGGGAGCGAGCGAGAAAGTGGAGGGGAGAGCAGAAAGGGAGAGCGCGCGGGGAGCGGGCAGGACGAGAGAGAGCGAGAGCGAGAGCGAGCCGGGGAGCCGGCGGGCGCGGCGGCGGCGGAGGCAGAGCGCGGCTGGAGGGATGGGGTGAGGGCCGCGGGGAGCGGAGGCCGAGCCGGCCGCGGGCGGGCGCCGGGCAGCCAGCTCCGGGGCGCGGGCGCGGGGGGCCCATGGCGGCGGGGGCCGGG